>NW_015548268.1:304384-326058 GCF_001515605.1 Sinocyclocheilus anshuiensis
AGCCGTCCGCTCTTGTCTGATCTCGGTTCTCATTGCTCTTACCGGTCAGCCAATGAGAAAGAACCTTTCTTTGCCGGTGCACAATGTAAGCAGTATTCATGTGAGCCAGCGGAGGTCACACAGTAAATTAGCTTGAAATTGACCTGCAGTGGCATGTGGTCAATGCAGGATTGTGTAGCTGGTCTCTCGTCCATTTAACCAATCTTCTTGCTAATCTGTCATGAGTAAAAATGCTGAAAACAATTGTTGCTGCTCATGCTGAGTGAAGGGAATAGAAAAGAAAACAATTTTACCAAAAAAAAGTGCTTGTAGTTAATATGTATTAAATGAAGATGATTTTGAATCAGTTGTGCACAGTTGACAGCTGGTGTTGTACAGCTGTGGGTAGAAATGCAGAACCAACCATTCAAAAGACATTATTCTTCCTCATCTGAGATAAATTCTCACCAAACAGGAAGGTTAATCTTAATTCTGTTGCCCTCATGTGAACTACTTTCAGGTCAGTTAATGTTGCTGGAAGTCATTGATGTCACATTGAAACTGATTGGAAAGAAATCAATCTCCGACCAACAAGGTAGGGCTTTTGTACTTTGTACTTTTTATGTATACTGGGGTGGATGCTGAAACCTAAAATATGGAAGGACTGACATCATCTAAAAAGTAAACAGTTGAAGCATAAAATATTTGCAAAACCTTTAGATCACAATTATATGTATATAGCTACATTTTCACAGTTGTATAAATATACAGTATTGTACATCTCTTAACCTTATGAACATAATCACTCTTATCAACAATATAAAAAACCTAATAGGCAGAAAAATGTACAGTGATAATAATTTGCTACCATTCACCAGTATATAGATACATACAATATAAAGTATATTCAGTACAAAGAAATATGACAGACATACAAGTGTACACTCTAAAAAATGCTGGGTTAAATACAACCCAGTGCTGGGTAAAATAGGGACAAACCCAGCAATTGGGTTGTTTTGACCCAGCGGTTGGGTTAAACATTTAATCAAACCGCTGGGTCAAAACAGCACAATTGTTGGGTTGGTCCCTATTTTACCCAGCACTGGGTTGTATTTAACCCAGCATTTTTTAGAGTGTAGTGTAATAATCACAATAATTTATTCTAGAAATTGTAGTACCAAAGTCGACCAAAATTACAATGTGTTGCATGCGAAGTGCTCTCTCACGAGAGGTACAGAGCAGAAATTAAGTTGTTAATTGTTGAAAATCTTATGATCCACTCTGTAAAGGTGCACGTACAAACGTCAGCTGAAATATGGCAAGTCACATGAGAACCAAAAAGCATGTGATGACATAACAACATTGGTCATAACTAGGGTTGGGTACCGAAATCCGGTACCAATATGGCACATACTAACCGGTATGTAATAAAACCGAATCAGAATGCAGATTTCGGTGCCTCATATCGGTGCCATGCTTGAGCGATCGATTGAAATATGTGTCCTCTGGTTCTCCGAAACGGACGTAAGAAGCATCATGACTGGCACCACACGGGAAAAATAATTTCCCAACTGAGAAAATGCACTTGAACTCAAGTCGGAAAGCCCTAATAATACAAATCCAAAACATCTTTGTAGTAACGAGAGTGTCCATGTTGTTTTCACATTCCGACTTAAAAGCACAACTCGGGAAATGAGAGCATCTGAGGAGTGCGTGAATGCAGTAGATGCCTTTGTCCATATAAGGGATTTCCTGGAGGGTCATGAGTTCGTTACTTCTGTGACTGGATATGTGGATTTACTGTACGCAGGTTGCCCTCTGGCATCCAGTATAAATGAAGCAGACATCATCTGTTTATAGTGCTAATGGCCAATCCATCATTTTTGGGGGAATTTTTATTTATTTATTTTTTAATAAGTATAGGTTCAGGCATCGTTTAGACACCGGAACGTTTCTTAAGGCAGCACATTTTTGACGATTGCACGGTTTGATGGTTACAGTCGCTACTGAGGTTGTAGATGAAGATCGTTGAATAAAAACTTGATATGGCTTCATGTGGATTCTGAAAATTTGAATTACAGTGCAAGAATAAAAGGTTGTTTGTGATCCTTTATTGTTACATTTTTGGAGTCATAGCACATTCAGAAAACTGCAGTGGATAATAAAATATTTCATAAGTAATGGTTAAATTATTACAGAATTCTTATTCATTTTAAGGTTTTAAAGTGTAGTCTTGTTTAACATGTAATCATTTGAAAGAGTTTGCACCAGAAGTGTCACTGAACAGAATGAATTGATATCATTTCAAAATTAGTAAATAAGTCATAACACATACATAATATCAGTGATAGTCAACAACAATAATATGAACCAATTAATTGCATGAATTAAATATTAGATTAAATAAGGACCCATTACATTTGTACATTTGTAAATTTCTCCATATAAACATGATTTACGTTTTGCTGTCAATACATTAATACTGTATGTTTTATTGTCTATTAAAATGCAGTGGTAGAATTGATCTATTATCTATTATTATATTATAAGCCTCCCTGTCTATAGAGGCTTTGACAGCTCTGCTCACCTGTAATTGTAACACTAACAAGGGTCTGTAGATTAACATTAGTTAATGCAATAATCTATGAATTACGAATGAACATGAATTTGAAAAATTAACAATAGTATTTAGCAATAAACATCAACCTGCATTAGTAAATGCTAGACAGATCGTTGTTCACAGTTAATTAACATGATACCTAATTCATAATCTAAGTTTAACTGTAAAGCATTGAACTGCTTTACCCTTGTGCGACAGCAGTGAGCAGTGTTATTGTCCTCTGAGTCAGCCCCTCCATTATAGTGAATTATTCATTCATATTCAATAATAAAAATGATAGATGAATGATGCATCAACCACAGTTAAACCAGGTGGAATATGAATCAGATCAGTTCAAGCCTGAAGGTGATTCACTACGAAAGAGATACAGTGCATAAAATTGTTCATTTGTTATTTTATTGTACATTTCTTCTCATGTTCGTACGTCCAATGCTATTACTAACCACTCTTCGTATATTTAGAATGTATCACTAAGGTCCTGGTGGGGGTGTTTTTATGGGCAGGGCTTCACCGTGAGGGGTTTCTGGCTGTTTGCCAAACTGCTGGTTTCCGGTGTGATGGGGGAGATTCCTGTAAAGCCAACACAACGGTTAAAAGGGACTAGTCAGGCAGAAGCAGTAACGTTTTCGACGGCCCTAAACCCTGTAATGCCAGCTTCAGGTCTCAGAGGAGTAATATATCATGCTCAGTGTAGTCTGTGCATTATATGTGTGCAAGCTTTTATAGCAGGCTAACTCTCACACAGCCTTCAATTCAATTAATTTGGATTGCATTTGATTGATACTAGTGGAGATGCTGGGAATAGGGTGTAAAAGCCTTTGTTCTGGTCATTGGGAAAACACATCTCGGGGATTCCTGGGATGTTTTTAAGAGGATGTTAGAGTTTGTGGTTGACTACAGAGGGTGGAGAAGATGAAATGAAGGGGTTGGGCTTATAGGGTGGAACCAAGCTAGTTGAGTTTAGCCATATATATTCAACCCAGGCTCACTGGAAAAACGTGCCTATGCCTACACTTTTGCAAAACTCCAAAAAGGATCAAATAAACACACGTGGCATTTCACATAAATTACGATTACAAGGGCAGCTTATTGATTAATAAAGACTTATCTTCAGGTGGTTCCTTGCACAATACTATTTTATGACCTTAAAACACTTTTATCATAGTGCTTGATTTGTAAACTAATACATTTTGAAGTTTGCATCTCATTACCAGTTCCATATGTTTGGCTTTTCTGATGTAGTAAACTTGCTCGATAGCCCACCCGGTACAGCATTGCACTTGCGATGTGAAATGTTCGGCTACGAGTCCCGTGAAACACAAGTCACAATAAAACAGCTCAAAGCTACTGATTAGTTATTCTTAGGGGTGCTTACTAAGTCAAGATCATAGAATGAGAAAAATCTCATATATTTACATTGAAGGAGGAACCCAGGCCTCATCGTACTGACTTGTGCCAGTAACACCCAGAACCATATCCCGACATACTAAAAAAAAAACGGAACACTTTTAGCAATGCCCAAAACACCCTATCATCATGGCGTTTACATTTGTATGAGTAAAGGATTATCACATTATATTTGGAAATGTAAAAATCGAGTTGCTTTTTGTAGTAGCTTGCACAATGAATGATCTCCCTTTGTTTCTTATCCGGGTGTCTCTCTGCTGCTTGGTGATTGCATACATCTTGTTCTATTTGTGTCGTTGTTGAATTGTGGTTGGCTAAGTCATGTCCAGTACAGCAGAAAGTGGTATTGATCCAGTATGACTGTGAAGGATGGGCTTGAACTCAAGCATTAGCATGGTCGATATTCCCCTAAAGGTCCATCTATAGAAAGAGCGGCGTTACTCTTTGATATTTAGCAATATTCACGATTTTGTAGTAGGGCTGTGCGATATTGAAGAAAAATGCGATATGCGATATCATTTTAACATGTTTAGGAACTGAATAATAAAAAGGAAAAATAAAACACTTATTAGTATTTACTCTTTGAATTCAATATGCACTGATTCTTATTTAAGCTACAAAAGTTATTTAGGTAAGAGCAGTGAGTGATTTTCTCTTTGTCTTTTGTTCATGGCTCCAAATATTGCAAGCTGTAGAGATATGCATATTGCGATATGTACATTTGCGATGTTTCGATAATTATGATATATTGCACAGCCCTATTTTGTAGTTTGAAAGTCAAGCAAAAGGTCGTTTCTGCAAATGCATTGCTTACAGCAGGGATTCCCAAAGTTTTTGTCAGCCGAATCAATTTGACCTAAAATATTATATTTTGGCTATTAATATTGGTTTACAGCATGCATGTACTTTATTGTATTCACAAGAAAACTGAAACAGTCATGTTTCAGAAAAAGTAGGGCTGCTCAAATATCTGTATTTGCATTAATAGTTCAAGTATTAAAAAAAAACAAAAAAAAACATGCAGATAATAACATTAATGAAACAAAAAGCCATTCAAGTGTACTTAGAGACACTTTCATGACTGTGTTCCGTAACACACTTAAGTGCACTTTGTAATCATGTCTAATTATTAAACATTTTATTTTCCAAGTATATTTCAAATTTATTCAATTTGTTTTAATCTTTTGTTGTGCTTTCATTTTAATGTGTTGACTAACATACTAAGCTCATGTAAAGTACTTGATTATCATTTTAACTGTAGAGAGTTATTCAATATTACATTTAAAGTAATGGTAATACTTTATATTGAGGACCAATTCTCACTATTAACTAGTTGCTTATTAGCATACATATTACTAGAATATTGGCTGTTAATTAGTACTTATAAAGCACATATTAATGTCTTATTCTGCATCCCTTAATCCTTAAACCCCATACCTAAACTTAACAACTACCTTACTAACTATTAATAAGCAGCAAATTAGGAGTCTGTTCAGGGAGAATTCTTAGTTAATAGTGAATATGTGCTCCCTATTCTAAAGTGTTACCAAAATAGTATATTTAATAATATATTATAACATGTATGATTATATATTATACTATACTATAATGTGTAAAATTTCATAATTACAGATATGTGATTAAAAATTTATTTGAATACATTACTTCATTTTGCAGTGTCCTTGTTACATGTTACATGTACTTACTATAGTAATAATATAAAATTATTCATAATTACAAGCAATTAACCCTAAACCAAGCCCTAATGCTGTAAGTATACGTTGTTAAATAAAATTACTCAGTACTTAATCATATAATTACGCTGTAACAAGGATACCTTAAAATAAAGTCATTGTGTACATTTAAGTACTTGCTAATATTAATTAGGTTACACTTTATTTTAAGGTGTCCTTGTTACAGTGTAATTATACATTTAAGTACTGAGTAATATTAACTACATGTACTTACTATATGGTTAGGTTAGGATTAGGGTTTGGCGTAGGGTACCTTGCATGTAATTATGCATAATTAATTGCTATTATAATAGTAAGTACATGTAGTTAATATTACTCAGTACTTAAATGTATAATTACACTGTAACAAGGACACCTTAAAATAAAGTGTTACCATTAACTAACAATACTTATTATAGGGTTAGTATTAGGGTTTAGTTCAGGTAACTGCATGTAATTATTCATATTTACTGTTATTACTATAGTAAGTACATGTAATGTATAACAAAAGCACTGCAAAATAAAGTGTTACCCATACAGTAGTACACTATAACCATATTTCCAGGATAATAAAAGTAATAAAATTACACATAAAAAATGTATTTAAATGGATCAAAAAGCACTCCGAAGTTCATTTAATTGCATTTAATATACATTTAAGCTATGATAAATATTCATTTAATTGCAATTAACATGTATTTAAAGGTCTGAAAACATTACATTCAGTTCGCACTTAAGTATATTCCTAAGTATATTATTTCCATAATAACTACTCTTTTTTTAAGATGCTAAAGTTTACTTTTTAACAAGGGAAAAACTAGCTTTTGAGAGCTTGAGGAGACAAAAAAATGTATCTTTAAATGAGCAACAGGAGCAGTCAAGAGATTGTTAAACCTGGAGCTCATTGCACGCTCCCCCATTTGAAAGGGATATTATGTCATGGTTGTGTTTGGCCCTCGTTTCAGGACAGAGGTTGAATGGGGCATTCGTTGGCATTTGTTCTGATCCCTCTTTCCCAGTCCAGAATGGAAAAGACGGGGAAGAGAGCAGAGAAGAAATAGGGTGGTCTTTCCACGCAGTGGTTGAGGGGTTTGAAGTTTCGGTCTGGACTGGAGGTGGGATTTCAGCGTCCTGGAGAGAGCGGCCGCTCTTTCCTGTTTTTCTCTTTGCTGCTTTTATGTCTCTCTTGAGTGTTTTTTTTAATTATTTGCATTTGAACATACTTGTGTGTTATCTTCATATGCCAAAGAAAATTAGAGTAGGATCAGTAGAAAGTCGACTTATGGTCAAAAAGAACAGACTTTCAGCAACTCCTGAGTCTTGTTGTGACCACACACTTGTACCAGGCTTTTTACCAGAGCATAGGGATATCATTCCCTGTTCAGCCTCCCCCAGCATTCCTGAGTCTAGCTGTGAAACCTCATTGAACAGAAACAGAGCCACAGCCATGCTATTATTATCATTATTTCAGTTTGACACCTAAATGGTGTTTTACAAGTCGGTCTCCATTCACACTCTTAATTAGAACCCAAACATGTGTTTTTCTTGGCTGGATCGTTACCTAACACTAAAACTGTTAAAAACATTTTTGTTGATTAAAAGGAAGCTGAAATAAAATATAAGCATTCAATTAAAAACTTGATTACGTGAAACTTGAAAACTTGAAAATTTTTTGACAATGAAAAATGGATCAACAATAAAAACTGAAATAAAATAAAATTAAACCTAAGTAGTAATATTCAAGAAGAACATAAACTAATAAAAATGACAAAAGCACATAACAGAATTACTAAAAAAAATTAACTAAAATTTAAATGAAAACTGAAAATATCAAAATAAAAGCTACTTAACAATATTAATAAAAACTAAAATAGTATATAAATAATATTTAAAAAAAAACCTGGGCTGAATGAATGAAAAATAAGTGTTGACTTAACTCTTTGCCATTGCATTAAGTAAAACGAATAAATAACAATAAGAATAAGGCTTATGCATATTTTATTTTTTTATTAAAGAACACACCGGGGCTAGTTGTCACAATGGGAGCCTGCTGTTAATCGAAACTGATTTGAAAAGAATATATTTTCTTGATGTATGAAAAACCTTTTAAAGCACTGTTTGTGTAAGAAATGTACTAGATTTTTTTGTTGTTGTTTGTCATTTAGGAAATGTTTACATGACACCGTTTTCAACCTAAAAGCAAAACTTGGTCACACTTTATTTTAAGGTCCAATTTTCGCTATTAACAAACCATTAACTACAACTTTTGCCTCAATAAACTCCTAATTACTGCTTATTAATAGTTAGTAAGGTAGTTGTTAAGTTTAGGTATTGGGTAGGATTAGGGATGTAGAATATGGTCGTGCAGAATATGTGCTTTTACTTATAAACAGCCAACATATTAATAATAGGCATTCTAATAAGCAACTATTTAATAGGCCTGAAGAGTTTCGGTGTGACCTCACAGAGCTAAACACTCAATGACACGTGGTCTAATCTGGTCGCTCTGCCCGACATGCTGTCTGCACACTGTGTGTATAAACGGCACGCTGAGAGGAACCCTGACTGAATTACCCAAGAGTTAGACTCACAGCCTAACAACTTTCAGACGTGTTACCAAGTTACTTGTGATTTAATCTGGGCCGCCGCAGTTCCCACAGTGTCTCGCTTTAGCGTTTAAAGGGAGGAATTCCTCTAAGCCATCTCATCTCTGCCCATTGAGTTTAATGGAAACCACATGCATTACATTCAGCAGGGAAGTAAAAGGCATTTTCAGTCTCACCCTGGACGCCCCACACGGGCTGAAGGGTGTTTTTGTTTCCAGTCAGGTTGTATTTGTGATTTCTTTGGAACAGCTATTGACGTGCTGTGTAATTTAGAGGTAGCATACTAACATCAGACATGTCTTACATCAAGCCAGTATCATGTTATGAGTGCATGTCAATGCTTTTGGATAATGCTGTGCTATTTGTAGACCGTGCTTGTTGCCAGAATGTCTTAATGTTTCACTAGGTTTGTGCATTTTTACTATGGTTTTGTACGTTGATCTATTGTATACAGTATTTTGGCAATTTATTTTACATCTCGTGAAGCTTTCTGGGGAGAAATTTTGTAATGCTAAAGATAATGTGTGTTAGACATTTATTTGCTAGTATAACAGTCTATTATTTGCTATATATAACAGTCCTAAAACCTGACAAAATAATTGAACTGGAGGACACAAAGATTTGTTTAAAAGAGATTAGCACTTTCCCTTGTGAAAAAGAAGTATACTTTTAAAAAGAGCACTTATTGTGGGGGAAAAAAGCGAAATGCAAACTGAATGTAATGTTTCAGACACAAAATCGAATGTAACATTGCATATTAATTAAAAAGGAAAATTTAAATTAAATGCAAATGCCTGAACTCTAGAGTGCTTTTTTTGTAACATTTTGAAAAAAAATTATACTACTTTGGTTCCTCTACATCAAAATTTCATGTTTAATATAATGTTGTGTTTCTTTGTTCTTGTTTTTGAAATTTACTCATTTTTGAGTGAAAATTGTTTCCACACTTAATTTGTTTCAGTGTAAACTAAAATATGCTTTAATGTAATTTCTATCAATGTATTAGAATATATTTGCAATTACACAGTTGTAATGATTAAGTAATTTAGTACATTTAAAATATGTTCATTTTAAAATGTAAAATGAAATAATGCACTACAGTTACAGTTATAATCAAGTACTTTGTATGCATAACGTTAGTCAGCACATCAAAATAAGTGTACTTCTATAAAGCATGACAAAAAATTTAAACAATAAATAAAAATGTACGTAATTCAACATTTTTAGTTTAATAAAAAGTTTATTTAAAATGACTAAAGTGCACATTTTAAAGTTTGTTAAACATAGTCATGAAAGTGTCTCTCTACTACACTTAAGTGGCCTTTTATTTCATTTAATATTATATTAGTTGTTAGTACACTTTTTTGTAGTACACTTCTTTTTCTCAGTACACTTCTTTTACACAAGCGCTGGTATGTTCCTCTCCAGGAAGTTTTTATTTAATTATTAATGTCCTGTTTTTTAGGATATGTCAGTACAGGAAAGAAAACATCATTTGTCAAGCCTTTTGCTTCAATACAAGGAAACTTATTTTAGCACTTGATAATGTTAGCCGCTCATACATTTTAGTAGATTGCATTCTACTGAAGACGTCGCTGCATCCAAAGTGCTTTTGAGCCCCTCACTGACATGTGGAGCCAAACAGAGGATCATTTATTAACCAGACGCAACACACGGCCTCATGGGACACACTAATCAATGATGCTTTACCTGACAGGACAGACAACAGCCATGCATGCTTTCAGCAGGCTAAAGTGCTCTGAATCTAATGAGAGATCAGTCTTGCAGGAACTCCAGAGACTATTGAACAGAACTGAATTTTTAAACCCGAGTTTTTCATAATCATTATACATCAAAATAATCCCTTTAAGAGTCACTGTTAGTATTGTGACTACAGAATACAATAATGACATAATATATTTGGACAGAATGCACATAGTTAAAAACACATACATCACGAAAAATAAAATAAAATAAATCTAAAGTACTAAAACAGTTACTCTTCAGCTTTTCTATGAGTACACAGTACAATGTATTGGAATTTTCTAATTTGTTTTTTACAGTGTACTCCTCTAGTATTCTGTTGTATTGAGTTTTTAAAGATATTGTTTGACCCTTTGCCATAAGGAGTCGGCGCTATTTCTGGCAGGGGAAAGAGCCACTAGGAAACGGTCTGAGCGGTCAATGATGGTTACTCTTGCCCAGGAATGGCATCTGAGAGGCGGCATTTAAATTAGCCCAGCGGTTCCTCTTGCAGGAGCTGAGAATAGATGAGCCCTGTTGGGTGATGAAGGTTTACGACCGCCAGTGAACTCAAGGTCATCACTCTGAAAATATGAGCCGTAAAACCACTTGTTATGCGCATTTTGGAAAATGGCATTAAAAAAGCTGAATGGAAACACCAAGATGTGCATAAATAAAAAAAAAATGCATATAAAAAACTGAGTTGATCCGATGAGAAACTATGCACACAAACTAGATGGAAACACATTTACGGAATAAATTCCACATTTAAAAAGTCATGTGACTTGATGGCATAGCTGGACTAACCAGCAGACATTAATGCATGAGCCAAAGTCTGTATAGTCAAAGTGGTTTGCTATTACCTCCCAGAACTGAACACAACTGCGCTCCCAAACAGCAGACATCCTCCTCCGAAAGCAAGATAAAACATGACCGCATTTATTGCGTTTCGTCTGCGAGCTCTGAGGCGCAAGTCATTTATTTTATATGAAAAAAGACCCACAGTGGCTTCTACTGCAGCAAATGACCTTTTTCTTAGTGATATTTGGCGCTAGTTTATCAGGGTTTTGTTCTCTTCGTCTTGCTGGATGGAAACAGTGCTTTATTTGCAAAAGTGTTATGCCATGTTCCAATTTTGCGCATAAGTTAAATTCACAACTTTGGATGGAAACACAGCTAGTGAGGTTGCGAAGAAAAGGAGAGTTGCAAGTGGTAAATGTACTGTGACGAGAACAGACAAAGAACTGAACCAAACTAGCAGTATAAATACACAGGACAAATGAGGGGGAAAATAAGGAACAAGTGGGACTGATCGATTAATAAATGAATAACTACAGGAATGAATAAATACTAAACCGAAAGTAGAAAACACAGACACTACGTGATTTGTGTTTTCCAAGAGCATAGTTAGATAGATAGTCCAATGATTTCAGGTTGTATTAAATCAGATATTATAACCATATATTTATATATTATAAAAATTCCACATTCACCGTAGTTTTTCTGAATACATGTGTATTATAGTGATTGTTGTGAAACTGAATGCACTGCTTATACTTTGTCTTTTTGTTGTAGATGGACCTGAAGCTACTTTTCATGTCAACATTATTCGGGATCATTTGTTGCAGCAGCGCACAGCAAGGTAATGTGAACTCCGTAGTTTCTAATTCACTGTATTTCTGTCCAGTGCACTGTAACTCTGTCCGACTCCATCAGAATTAATAAGCGCTGGGTTTCTATGAGGATAACTAATCATTCTCTCTCCAGAGCGAGCGTTAAATACTGATGTCATTACTCAGAACGCGCTCCACCCAGCGCGGTCGGAGCATTATCCATCATGGAAAACATAGAGTAGTCATCTTGGCTCTAATTACAGCGAGCCGGAGTGATGTAAATGAATCGAAGCTGTAGATGTGAAATGCTCTCCGTCTCTCCTGTTCTGCAGAGGGCAACGAGTGCATCAAAGCCAACGCTTTATCCTGTGGCGAGTGCATACAAGTGGGGGCTAAATGTGGATGGTGCACTGATACAGTGAGTAGTGTTCAGATGCCATGGTCATTCTGTTCTTTAACACATTTACCTACCCAGTATATTTATGCTGAATCACACTCACATTCATGCTGACTAATCAGAGCTGTACTGATAGACCAAGAGCATGATTACCAGTCTGATATCGCTTTTATACAACAGTTCAATAAACAATTGGACCAAACAGGCATAATGCAGAAGAAAATGACTCTAGATGTTAATAGGTTTGGCAGATTTGCCAGGAACAGTAATGACGGATGGATGTTGTCATTCCATTCATGCTCGGAAATCTCATTCTTTTCTGCATGGAAACATCTTGGTGATGCTTGAGATTCCTTCTAGGAGACCTTATAAGGAATTTCAAACATCAGTAAAGTTTTTTGTATTTTATTTTATTTCAGATAGCGTTTATTTCAAGTAACGGAAATGTTTTTTATGGTTTTAATTTAATTTTAGTTCATTAGAATAACCCTGCAAACTAGTACTGCAGGTACAGTGATGATGATATCATTAATATTGTCTTATTAACTATGTTAGTACACTGTAAATAAATAAAATACATTTTACAGTTACACTACACATTTCATTACTGAATTTTAAATATCAAGTGTCATAACACAACAGTTATTTCTTTAGATTAATTAACTGTAAGATGATTTTCTTTACTAAAGGTTTCTTTTTATTATACACTCTCAATGTGTAACCATGCAAAAATTGTACCTTTAACATCTGCATATTTTTTCTGACAGTGCATGGTTTTTAATTTTATAGTATGTGCTTAGTATGTGTGAGATATGTACACCAGTTTACGAAATTAAACATTTTATTCAGCAAGGACACATTAAAAATGAGTGAAGCCATTTTTAATTAAATATAAAAAAATATTTCTGCTGTTCTTTTGAACTTTATATTCATCAAAGAATCCTGAAAAATAAAATGTATCACAGTTTCCACCAACATTTTTAGCAACTGTTTTCAACATTGATAATAATCAGAAATGTTTGTTGAGCAGCAAATCAGCATATTAGAATGATTTCTGAAGATCATGTGACACTGAAGACTGGAGTAATGATGCTGAAAATACAGCTGCGAATCACAGAAATACATTACAGTTTAACAGATATTCACATAGAAAACAGTTATCTTAAATTGTAATAATATTTCACAATATTGCAGTAATAATACTCATGAAAAAAGAAACCAATGTGAAACACCACAAACAGACGTTGAGGGAAACAAGAAACATGACAATAGTAGCAATCAATTCATAATTTTAAAGAAATACAACTTAAAGATAAGGTTGTAAATTATTAGAATTTTTATAATCCTTTTTACGATGGATTCACTGCTTCATCGACATCTTCAAAGAATCTGACATGCTTAATTCACATAAGCTCTTATATTTACTCCCCATCAGGAGTTTCTGAAGCAGGGCGAGCCGACGTCAGCGCGCTGTGATGAGCTGGAGTCGCTCAGGAAGAGAGGCTGCGACAAGATCGAGAACCCTCACGGGAGCCAAAGGATCCTCAAGAACAAAGCAGTGACCAACCGCAAGAAAGGAGCAGAGAAACTCCGACCCGAGGACATTACACAGATCCAGCCTCAGAAACTCAGCCTCAACCTCAGATCCGGTGCCAACTCACAATCTGAAATCCTTGTTGGTTTTTATTGATCTGTGCAAGTAACTAAAGGAATATTAATGTTTTTTTTGTTTTGTTTTGTTTTTGTGAATGAATTATTCCTGTAGGGGAACCTCAGAATATCAAACTGAGGTTCAAGAGGGCAGAGGACTATCCCATAGACCTGTACTACCTGATGGACCTGTCCTACTCCATGAAGGATGACTTGGAGAACGTCAAGAACCTAGGGACTAGTCTGATGAAGGAAATGTCCAAGATCACCTCAGATTTCAGAATAGGTGAGAGTCTTATCAAATCAAAACAAAACCCTCCTGTAGTTTTGCTTGAAACATTGTCCCCGTTACATACTTGTTTTAAACATGTAATAGCATTGTAATATATGTGAAGCATATATGTTTAATAAGTTTATCATATCTGTCAAGGATACATTTTATATCAAATGTATGAATGGTAATGTGTTAAAAGGATTTACTTTTGAATATATGCATCTCAAATTACAAATATCATGTGTCAAACTGCATGTTGATTTTCAATACAGCTTTCCATAAAAATGTCTTTCTCTATATATATATATATATATATATATATATACGACGGTTCGGTTCAGTTCGGTACAGTTTCGGTACAGCAGGGGGGAAAACTAAACATATATTAGTATTTTTTTTCATTAAACTGGTTTACTGAATGAATTGCTCTTTCTTTAAATAAATTCAGTTATAATTACATTTTTTTAGGGATAAAAATCTACCTCGGCTTATGCTTTAAACTATAGTGAGCCCTTTTACATTAGGCCTACTATAAGGTTACAGTTAACAACAGAGCCCAAACTTAAATTGAATTACTATTTATTTTTTTGAAATAGAACAAGCAACACTCAACTTAAAAAAAAATGTATGCAAACATGTAAATTGCACATAATGCAGTTTTTAAACTAACCTCTAAATTATAACATTTCTAAATGAAATGCAACGTGACGTTTTATTTACAACCTGTTTTATTGGCATCTTTCCGCGGGTGAAACACTGATTGAACGATTACATGAGGCGTGAGATGTTCATTCATGTTTATTTCGCGTTAAAACTAGTAGTAAAGAGGAAGAGATGATCGCGCTGCCGCTTGAACTGAGAGGCGTTTATACAACGATCGGTCGCGCAACATCAAAGAGCGCCAAAACGGCATTCATTGTTTGAATTTCCTGAAAAAAGGACATAATTTGAAAGATGAGACTTTGTTTCTTATCAAAAGTAACAATATATAAAACTGGAAGTTTCCAAGTTCTATATATATATATGTGTATATATATATATATATATATATATATATGTATATTAAAAGTATTAGTATTTTCTTGAAGCACCAAGCTTTTATCTTAATATTTTAATAATTTAACAATGCATTCTCATGTTTACGGTTCTCTGATGTTGGTTAATGATCAAATGACATGCAGGAAAACAAGTGTTTTATTTTAAAATTATTTATTTACATTATAGGGCAGTTAGATTTGGTAATAAAATATATCATGATTATTTTTGCATATATTATGATTTGAACTTCAATATGATAATACAATTGTTTTTGAATTATTATTATTATTATTATTATTATCTTAACTCTAATTATAAACAAAATTAAGTAGGAAATATGTTATTGTAATAATACAAAAATAAAACAATAATATTTGATAATTATAATAGTTTTATTTTACACAACATGTTACAATTCTAAAAGCTTTTATTTTGGCGGAAAACTGCAGGGAGACCTTTAAGTCTGTGTTTAGTTAGTTAGACAACTATTTCTAAATGCTTCTCATTTCTGATAAAATGAAAACTTGTGAAAACACAACGTAAATTAACACATATGTAAGTCTACTTTGACTAATTTTAACAAATTGTCATGAAACCTGTTTGGAAAACCCTGACTTAGAATATTACTTTTATAACCTGTAATTAAATGATAAAATAAGACCTAATCAAAACTTTCCTCACACTGCCAAATCCATTAGAGACACGAGCAGGCATGCACTTAAAGCTAAGATGATGCTTTGCTTACCTTCGGATAGGTTTTGGCTCTTTTGTGGAGAAGACGGTGATGCCGTATATCAGCACGACTCCAGCCAAGCTCCTGAACCCCTGCACAGGGGACCAAAACTGCACCAGCCCCTTCAGCTACAAGAACGTGCTGAAACTCACCAGCAACGGGCAGCAGTTCAACAGTCTGGTGGGACAACAGCAGATATCTGGCAACCTGGACTCACCTGAGGGGGGGTTTGATGCCATCATGCAAGTGGCAGTCTGTGGAGTGAGTGAAAAACAACATTACTGATTATTGACTGTGCACTGAGAATATGTGCGGGTCATTCCTGAAATGTGACCCTGGAGCACAAAACCAGTCATAAGGGTACATTTTTCGAAATTGAGATTTATACATCATAAAGCTGAATAAATCAGCTTTCCATTGATGTGTGGTTTGTTAGGATAGGACAATATTTGGCCGAGATACAACTATTTGAAAATCTGGAATCTGAGGGTACAAAAAAATCAAAATATTGAGAAAATCATCTTTAAAGTTGTTCAAATGAAGTTCTTAGCAATGCATATTACTAATCAAAAATTAAGTTTTGATATATTTACGGTAGGAAATTTACAAAATATCTTCATGGAACATGATCTTTACTTAATATCCTAATGATTTTTGGCATAAAAGAAAAATGTATAATATTGACCCATACAATGTATTGTTGGCTATTGCTACAAATATACCCCAGCGACTTAAGACTGCTTTTGTGCTCCAGGGTCACAAATGTGGTGCCTCTTGCCATAAAATGCTGAACAACATGATTTTTAAATCATGCAGAGTATTTAACCTTCTTAAGTAATATTTTACTTATTATTTTCTATCAAAAATCAAGTTCAGGCCAAAGTAATCCACTCTGTTATTATTTTGTCCAAGCATTTTTTTTACGATATTTTCTTAATGTCAGGGGGGAAAAAAGTATTTTATAAAACAAAATTAAAACAAAAAAAATTAGGCCTATATATATATAATTAACAGGGTGGACATTTTTGGTCTTCAATTTCAAAGATTTTGTTTTACAAATGCTTACATTTATGGAAGCTTGTTTCCACCATGAAAAAAAAAAAAGTAATTTCAGTAATGGCTTTTTATCTCACAATTCGTACTTTCTTGCGATTGCTAGTTTATTTCTCACAATTTGGACTTTTCTTCTCAGAATTGTGAGTTTATATCTCGCAGTTGAAACTTAGACACTTGTAATTGCGAGCTAACATCTCACAATTCTGGCTTTGTTCTCTGAATTTTGAGTTTATATCTCAAAATTTTGATTTATAAACACAGTTCTGAGTTAACATCTCGCAATTCTGACTTATTTTCTTAGAACTGCAACTCGGCATCTCGCAATTTCGACTTAAAAACTTGCAATTGTGCATTTATATCTCACAAAACAGAAAAAAATATAAAAATTTTGAGATATAAACTCCCAATTGCGAGAAATAAAGTCACAATTCTGAGAAAAAGTCAGAATTTTAAGATGTAAACTCGCAGTTAACTTGTTTATTTTTTTATCCCGTGGTGGAAACGTGCTTCCATATTTATGTGCCTGAGCTTGGCCAAATTAATTTTTCAAATGTTTTACATCTCTCTGTCATAATTATACAAAGATATTTTAAAAACTGCATTTGATTTTCTACATTTTATGTTTTCCAAAAGGGGCCGAAAATCCTGAAAGACCCAAGCTCTTATTTTGTTTTTGTTTTTTTCAGACTTGATTTTTAAGTGGAAAAATGGAAATGCTACAGTAATATGGCCATTTGTGTCCTCAATCTGTTTTTGTACTTTCAGCTCACTCTTTGTCTCTTCCTGTTGTTTTTTTCTCTTCTCTCTCAGGATCACATCGGCTGGAGAAACGTCACTCGTTTGTTGGTGTTCTCCACAGACGCAGGTTTCCATTTTGCCGGCGATGGCAAACTAGGTGGAATCGTGCTTCCCAATGATGGGAAATGCCACTTAGAAAACAGCATGTACACCATGAGCCATTATTACGTGCGTATAAGACATCTCCAGGTGATTTTCAGAGCAGACTATTGGATGTTTGACAGATTCAACAGAGCTTTTCATTTCCTTTCCTGACTAGGATTACCCGTCCATCGCCCACCTGGTTCAGAAACTGAGTGAAAACAACATTCAGACCATCTTTGCAGTTACAGAGGAGTTTCAGCCTGTTTACAAAGTAGGTCCGCAGATGATTACCGTGTGCCTGAGCAGGAACACTTATATTTTTCTCTGTCTGGAGCCGGTAGTATCTTTCCCTGTGAGAATTTTTTATCTTTCTTGTACTTGACCGGATTGAAGCCAACTTTTGATTTGTAAAAGTTTCCACCTGGCCTGTAGTCTTTTTCCACACTAGTTAAAACTTAGGAAACTTTATAGTGCTTGCTGGATTTAAACAAATCACAAACGCTAAGTATTAAATGTAAGCACATAACATGTTGTTGCTGCATGAATGATTCCTCAATTCATCCCATATGGCAAAAAATATATTTTTAAATATATTTCAGAATATACAAAACAATCTACGTTTGCTAAAATATGTTTCATAATATATTTATGTAGATATATTTTCTGCCAATATATTATATGTATATATATATATATATATGAGTATATATGGCCACATTTGATGAAAAACTTGATATGATGTCTGTAACGCGCGTGAACATATAACACATTTAAATAAAATTCAACAAGGAACAGACTTTGCAATGTTCCAAAAATACAATATTACAACATTTAAAAATGAAACATTGTTAAATCATTATAAATCAATTTTGACCTCTAGTAGGCTATTCCATCCATATTTGCATTTTGCCTAAATGTAGGCTTCTGTAAAACTGGAAATGTATTTTCTTGCACCTGAAATACATTTTAAAATATATTTTGGTATATGAAGGTTTCAGTTTCAAAAATATATTTAATTGAGCTTCACTGTGTGTATATTTAGCATATATTTAAAACATTTTTTTTTTTTTTGCTGTATGGGATGTGGCCTGTTGAGGCGAGATATGCTATTACTTTTCTAAGTGATCAGACTTATAAAATTCACCTGCTGAGTGATAAAACAGGCAACAAAATCCCATAGACTTGCATTGAAAGAGCCATAGCTGGAGACTGTGTGTTACAAATGGATGAACTGTAATATAAAAATTCCATATCAAATATTTCACCACTGCGAGACTAAAACTCTCAGGCATCTGCACAGTTTGAATCCAGCTTCTCTCTATTTGGAAAGCCACAAGCCCAAGATAGTTTCCCAGTTTGGAATGATCCGAACGCCAAGGTCATAATTTAGAGTTCCTGCCTGCAGTTTAACAGGACTGTTGTAAAACAAACACCCTGCGTCCCTGTGCTGAAGATCCATGAATCATATGTTTTTTTCTCTCTTTCCACAGGAACTTAAAAACCTGATCCCAAAGTCTGCAGTCGGGACACTTTCAGCAAACTCCAGCAATGTTATCAATCTTATTATTGATGCCTACAATGTGAGCCGATGAAGTTTCTTTACAAATATCTGCCGTCTTTAAAGGAACTGGGCTGATTTCTGTTTTTTCTCAGTCTCTTTCCTCAGAGGTGATCCTTGAGAACAGTAAGCTTCCTGAAGGAGTGACCATCACCTATCAGTCGCGCTGTAAGAACGGAGTGGTGAATGAGGGAGAGAACGGAAGAAAGTGCTCTAACATCTCCATCGGAGACGAGGTGAGGCCAAATCAACACAAAGCAATATGCATCATCCGTCGCGTCATCCACAGCAGAAACCGCTAGCCTGTTGTTTTCTATTTCCAATGCATTCCCAGGTATCATTTAACATTAATATCACGGCTCAAGGCTGCCCCAAACAAGGCAAACCTGAAAGCATTAAGATCAAGCCCCTGGGCTTCACTGAGGAGGTGGAGATCTTGCTCAACTTCATCTGCGAGTGTGAATGTCACAAACACGGCATCAAGAACAGTGACATGTGTCATAACGGCAACGGCACGTTTGAGTGTGGAGCCTGCAGGTGAGACTCTCCTCACATAACAGTCCTGCGTTTGCTCAGAAAAACAAATGACTGTGTTTCATTGCTAAATTACATTTTATGAGTTTTCCTGGAAGGTGAAGCAAGTTGCAAATACTCAGCTTAAAGGGATAGTTCACCCAAAAATTAAAATTCTGTCAATAATTATTCACACTCATGTCGAATGTCACAAACACGGCATCAAGAACAGTGACATGTGTCATAACGGCAACGGCACGGTTGAGTGTGGAGCCTGCAGGTGAGACTGTCCTCACATAACAGTCCTGTGTTTGCTTATATAAATGCATGTCTTTGTTTAATTGCTAAATAACGTGTTAAAATTAATGCAGTTAACGCACCTGCCCTGCCCCTTACATATGTCATCTTACATCTCAATAAGGTGTGTTCAACTTGAAGCAGCGCTGCGCAGATCAATCAGTGTTTGACATCAAGGGACCGCGAGAGCAATACTTTGATTCGCAGTCCTTTGATGCCCCGTATGAGTTTTTGTCTAATATTTATATCATATGATATAGTTAAGCAATACCAGCACGAGTGCCAATGTGATTTTATACAACAGTATAATAAATGAGAACTTAATATTGTGTTATTTTAGGCACAATATTGACTGTTTTTGCTCAGTTTTGCCAACGCAAATATTAACTATAAAGCCACAGCAGAACTATTGTGCGTTTCTGAGCAACACGCAATGTCTGAATGAACCTGTGTTTTGAACGAATCGGGTGAACCATCGATTCAATGGCCCTTTCATAACGAGAGCCATTTACTTCATTCCTGTATGAATGAATCAGCCATTTGAATGAATGAATGAATTATTTTTTTTATTATTAAATGGATATTTCACACAAAAATGAAAAAAGAAAAGAAAATGTCTTTCTAACGCTACTTTTGGTATCTATGTCATGCTTTTCTAACACAATAATGGCTTTAAATGATCTTTCGTGGGTAGGATCTTTCTCAGCCAAATTTAATGTAGCGATTAACTAGATGCAATTTAACTAAATGTATAAAATATATGCATTTTTTATATCAACATCAAAATCATATACAATACCATTATACCAAAATTCACTGTATTACAGTAAAAAAAAATCTAGAATGCAATGATTTATCTAAATCAGCATACATTAAAGACAATATAATGTCAATAGTTTTGTTTTTTTTTTTAATATATGCTAAATGTGGTTCCTGTGGCTCAGTGGTAGAGCATTGCGTTACACATGACAAAGGTCATGTGTAAAAAGAAATGTATAGCCTGAATGCACTGTAAGTTGCTTTGGATACTTGTCAAAAGTTTGGAATAATTAAGATTTTTTCAAATGAAAAAATATATTAATATACACTACTAGTCAAAATTTAGGAATAATAACTTTTTTTCTTTTGTTTAATGTTGTTGAAAGAAGTCTCTTCTGCTCACCAAGGCTTCATTTATTTGATCAAAAATACAGTAAAAACTGTAATATTGTGAAATAATTTTACAATTTAATTTAACTGCTTTCCATGTGAATATGTGTTAAACTGTAATGTATTTCTGTGATCAAAGCTGTATTTTCAGCATCATTACTCCAGTCTTCAGTGTCACATGATCTTCAGAAATCATTCTAATATGCTGATCTGCTGCTCAAGAAACATTTCTGATTATTATCAATGTTGAAAACAGTTGTGCTGCCCAATATTTTAGTAGAAAGAAAGAAAGAAAGAAAAGGAAATTGATACTTTTCATCACAGGAATCACAGCAATAAATTACATTTTATAATACATTCACATAGAAAACAGCTATTTTAAATTGTAATAATATTTCACAATATTACTGCTTTTACTGTATTTTT
>NW_015548268.1:334633-339107 GCF_001515605.1 Sinocyclocheilus anshuiensis
GATAGATAGATAGATAGATAGATAGATAGATAGATAGATAGATAGATAGATAGATAGATAGATAGATACGTAAAAGCGTGACACTACTTGTCAAAAGTTTGGAATAATTAAGATTTTTTCAAATGAAAAAATATATTAATATACACTACTAGTCAAAATTTAGGAATAATAACTTTTTTTCTTTTGTTTAATGTTGTTGAAAGAAGTCTCTTCTGCTCACCAAGGCTTCATTTATTTGATCAAAAATACAGTAAAAACTGTAATATTGTGAAATAATTTTACAATTTAATTTAACTGCTTTCCATGTGAATATGTGTTAAACTGTAATGTATTTCTGTGATCAAAGCTGTATTTTCAGCATCATTACTCCAGTCTTCAGTGTCACATGATCTTCAGAAATCATTCTAATATGCTGATCTGCTGCTCAAGAAACATTTCTGATTATTATCAATGTTGAAAACAGTTGTGCTGCACAATATTTTAGTAGAAAGAAAGAAAGAAAGAAAAGGAAATTGATACTTTTCATCACAGGAATCACAGCAATAAATTACATTTTATAATACATTCACATAGAAAACAGCTATTTTAAATTGTAATAATATTTCACAATATTACTGCTTTTACTGTATTTTTGATCAAATAAATGCAGCCTCGGTGAGCAGAAGAGACTTATTTTCCAAACTTTTGACTGGCAGTGCATATTAATTTATTTTAACATCTATATTAGTGCTATATAGTGATGTTTTGGCCATTTTTTTAATATTTTAAAATGTTTTTTTTTATATATATATTTTTATTGCAGCCCTGTTTCTTTGCAGAATTTGTAAGCAATGCATTATTACCATTTATATATCTTTGCCTTTTTGCTGTGTGTAAAAAAAAAAACAAAAAAAACATCCTAAGTAGGTTTCACAATGCACACTGACTAAACATGTTACCGGCTCTTCCTGTCTCAGGGAGTGTGTGCAGTGCCGGGCGTTTGGCACAGGAGAGAAGAAAGACACGTGTGAGAGAGACTGTAGCTACTTTAACCTCATCAAGGTGAAGGACAGAGATAAACTCCCTCAGCCGGTGCAGGCCTTCCCCCTCATGCACTGCAAGGAGAGAGACGCCAACGACTGCTGGTTCTACTACACCTACGCCGTCAACAACACGGAGAAGGAGGTGCATGTGGTGGATGCTTTAGGTGAGGCTTCGAATTAAAAAGAAAAAAGAGGCATGGTATAAATGCCTGTTCCTTCAGTAGCATGAGTGTTTGTATGCTTTAATGTGTGCTTGGTTTGGCAGAGTGTCCGGCGGGTCCTGACATCATTCCCATCGTAGCGGGCGTGGTCACAGGCATCGTTCTGATTGGTCTAGCTCTGCTACTGATCTGGAAGCTGCTCATGATCATTCACGACCGCCGCGAGTTCGCCAAGTTTGAGAAGGAGAAGATGAACGCCATGTGTTTGTCCTGTACCTGATTTTATTTTTCCCTCCTTGACGCATCAAATGATATATTTATGAAGTGAAGTGTTTAAGGTATAAATCACTGATTGACTACAGCATGAGCGTTTGACTTAATAATAAATTTTTCTGTATTATATATGAGTGTATATTTTATATATGAGTGATATAGCTGCATGTGTGGTTTTTTTATTGCTACCTTTTTTAATTCAAGGTTTATTGCACTTTCTTGGGGTGTAAATGCATTTAGATGACATGTTGAAGTTGAATTGTGCTGTATATTTGTTTCTTATTTTAAAAAATCAGATTTTTGTGTGTTTCACAGGGAGAGAACCCCATCTACAAGAGTGCCGTCACAACTGTGATCAACCCCAAATATGAAGGCAAATAATGGACGTGGGTATCACACATCTGAATGTTTGGGAAGGGATAGGTTTGCAGATATCCTCAGTTTTCCTTTAAATTGTTTATTTTCTCATTGTATGTCATTCTTTTAGAACAGTATTGTAGCAGTATTTTATGACAGACTGGCTGCTTCTCATCCCTTGCAAACGTGTACAGTTTGTATAGTCTTTTTATTTACATCAGTTGTTCTTCTTTTAAACCCTGTGTACATTCACACATTCTCTCTTTTCAAACAGAACAGACATTTGTGCCTTTGCATCAAGTGTTTCACTTTAAGATACGGTGCAAAGGGATCCTTGAATTCCACCCAAAAATTGCAAAAACTCATCAAATGTCATTTAAAATCATCATATGAATTTTTGTTTATATTCTATCATGTTCTTTCTGCATTCAGACTTCTTTATCAGTCATATCTTGGCATAAGAAATTATCTGACCAGTGTATATGCAATTTATTAATTTTTTTTGCGCTAATGTAAGTTTGGTTTGATATGCTAATAATCTATGCATATTTGTTTACTGTCGGACGCATCCAATAACCTCTTCTTTAGCGTTTGCAACTTATTTCTCACTTATTGTTGCTCTTAGAAAACCATTGTGGCACGTGTCTTGTGTTCAGCTGAAAATGTCTGTGTATTTTATATGTTATGAAGGATTATTTGTTGAATTATTATGTGGCTCTTGATGAGTATCAGTGTATTCAGGTGATATCCTGTAGTTTGTAGCCAAATGTCCTTAAAACGCTCATTAGAAATGAGCACAATTATTGATACCTGCAGATTTCAAATATGTTTTCAGCTAGTATATTTAAAAAAAAAAAAAAAAAAAAAAGGAAGTGTAATATTTGAACAGTTGCGTATTTGACGTCAAAGATAAAGCTCTTTGTTGATAGGACAATAATCAGGAGAAAATGAAGAATTAGAGTGTCGTTTTGTGTTCAAATGTTGATATGCTCAAAGGTACAACAACCCTTTATTTTTTTATTATTTTATTGGAACGTAATCAGCAGGTTCAGTCATTTAAATCTACAGGAATGCTTGACACAATAATAAATATCAAGCTGAAGGATGATAAACAGATGGCCTGCCACAACACCCAATCTACTAGCTCTTTTCTAAGTGCCTTTTTCTGGTTTTCTCAATATTGCAATTTTGAATTTATTTATTAAAACAAAATCTAAAAGACTGCGATCATGTCTTTCTTTCAAACGTAATAAACAAAAATATTTATGTTAGCATTTTTTTAGGGTTACTGATACACGTGCTTTTAACAATATCAAGAATCATAATCTTTGTGACATGTTTAAATAACCAATACCTTTGTGAATTAAAATGTTACTTAACTGCTATTATGGTTTTTATTATTATTATTATTATTGCTTCTCTAATATAACTTCAGAATAGCATACTATACCGTTTTTGCTATATGAAAGCTGTGCTTAGTTAATTTGTGTATATGAATAGAATAACAGGCTGACCTACAAGATGTAATACAATTATAACAACTCTATATACACAACATTATTTCCCACATGTGCTCAGCTTTGCATTTCCAGTGTTATGAATGGACCTGAAGAAATATCAGCTGAAAATATCAATTTCATCTCTTTCCTGACTCATTCTTTGGCTACATTACCAAAAGTTGACATTTTTGATTACAATTTTATTCATATTCATTCCTGAGATGATCACTCGAACAAAACAATGTAGCAAATTATCGTTTCATACTCATAGTCGTTTTACATATAAATACTTGTATATTAAAGTAGTATATAAGTACTCCATTCTGAGTGTAAATGACGTGCATAAACAGACATTGACCAACAGAGGGCAGCAGCAGATAATCAATCCATCTGCATATGACAAACCCAGATTATAAACTAAATAAAGCCAGGGGGGAAATGCACTTCCTTAACAGACAGAGAGAGGGAAAAAAACACGATTCAAACACCAATGACTGAGTGAGAGTGGACCTATTGTAGCACTACCCGTTTTATTCATAACTCACTGTAGATTATGACCACAGAACAGTGATTGACAGCTACATCCACAACACACACTAACTTGTGTTTCAGGCTGTGTCCTCTATTCATTTACAGACAAAATTGTGCTGGGAAGCAATTTCACAAGACCAGCCCAATGTCGTCACGATGGAAACCACAAGACAGGGAATTGATTAGCTTTATATTAGATACAGCCTCTTACTAATTGCACTAATCTTTAATGAGCAAGCACTGGCATGTCAGCAAACTTGTTACTTTTTAATATATAAACGGATTGGTTGTTTTTTCCTACCCATGCAAGCAAAATTAATTTCTGTGCATTCAGCTGATGGCACACTCGTGTCCCTGCTGAAAAAAAAAAAAGAGAAAAAAAAAACTAAAACCAGCCTAAGCTGGTTGGCTGGTTTTAGCTGGTCATCCAGCCTGGTCAGAGCTGGTTTAGCAGGCTGGTTTTAGAGGGGTTTTGGCCACTTCCTTAGCTGGTCAGTCTGAGAGACCTGCTGGAACAACCAGCTAAAACCAGCTTGACCAGCCGAGCTAGGCTGGGAGACCAGCTACTTGCATCTTAAACTAGCTAAGACCAGCCAACCAGCTTAGGCTGGTTTTAGCTGTATGTTTTGGG
>NW_015548268.1:339143-356947 GCF_001515605.1 Sinocyclocheilus anshuiensis
TGTAGAGGACAAGAGCCTCAAATGACTCAGCTGCAACAACAACCACATATTTACCATCCATCTCACTGAGTAACTGATTTCATCTTTGCCATTTCATGATCCATTTGTTTGTACAGTAGTGATTTATATACTAACAATTGAAATAAGTGATGATTATGGTAATCATGAGGGTGATTGCACGTCTGACTCAAGATGTTCTTAGGTTCAGCTGTTGATGGTTCTTACTATAAAGTGACCAGATTTCTGAAATGAAAACTAGTTGAGTGGTCAAAATATCATTGAAATCTCACTTGTGATTATCTACAAACTAAAAAACGGGGACAATGTATTTGTATATGTTTTTGTTTTTTAATTGTTGTGGTTTCCATATATTAATATCATAATTAATAATTACAATGACGTTTAAGGATCAGACTTACCCTAGTTCATTGATAGGCCTACAATTCACCAAAAATCACACTATGAAAAGTGAATAAGTAACTATTGCAAATAGTAAACAGATCAAACTAGGATTATAGGATTATAACAAAATGACTTTACAAATACACATTAAAAATAAAACAACACATATGAGAACATATGATAAGTAAAACTGTATTTAACAAATATTTGTAACATTTTCTGACTATTTAACATTTTCACAAACTGTGAGTATAAAGTAATTACAACTTTTCAAATGATCAAAAGTTATTTTATGTTTATGTTTTTGGAAATGGATCTTTACTATCCCTAATCAGGCTTATTATTTTGCATTTCAGGCTCATTGTGACCACAAAGTATGTGCTTTCTGCAAATGTAATTGTGCAAGTGTAATTGTTTAGTTTGTTATTTTTTATATTATTCATATCGGAGTTGTGATGGCAGAAGCTTCAGGAGTGTTTAATACTGTGTGCAAAACAATCCCACAACCTTATCATGCCTTGTTATAAAGTGCACACAAACAGTATTACTTTGTTTTAACATGTATAGTTAGAATGTGGCTGCCTTGAAACCAATAACAGCGTCTCTTTTGATAATTGATGATAATAGCGCTCTGCTCTCATGCAAGTTCTGTTGTTGTTTTCAACGCGCTGTTAAAACAGAGACATTTCTGAGGACAGCTCCAGTCGGGAACAGGACACCTAAAACGGGAAAACGGGGACATCTGGTCATCTTACTAAGGATTTAGTTAAAAGGAAAAAATCCTTAAGTGTCATTAAGCTCATTGGTGTGAACAAGCAAGAGTCCTAACTGCCATCTGGATGCTTGCCACAGAGCCTTAACCTTCCTGTCTGGAAGCGGTTTTCTTCCGCATGGATAATGTTACTATTCACTGCACTACTTCGACCAAAGGAACATTCCTTTGTTTGCATACATGTTACACTTGTCACTTTCCCAATTCTTCATAGATGCAAAACAAATGAAAGAAAACATTTAATTTTAAACAAGTAGCTCTTTATTGAGTGTTTTTTAGCAGCAACATATTGCTTTCACAAAATGAAACCTTTACAAATCTCACTAATCCTTGACAAACATTATCTGGGCTATCAAATAAAAGACTTTCTAATACTTTCAAATCATTTTGAGATTGTCAGTAATGCCCTTTAAAGTGCAAATGCCCATATATTCCTGGTTATTTTGAACCAAGTCGGTCTCTTGAAATCAGTTTTCTTATATAATTAAATGAATAGTTCACCCAAAAAGAATCTTATTCACCATGTTTAACTTACTTTCTTCTGTGGAGAAAGCAAGTAGCATATTATTAAAAGTTTTACAGTTTTACATTTAACCATGTAATGGACGGACACTGGACGTAGACAACCAGCTAAAGAGCTTTTGTAGAAAACACAACATAAATCAACCCAAATAAACATAGTTCAGACACCTAGGAAACACAAGCTTACTGGTGACGTGCAGTGACAATAATGCATCTTTTTCATGTGATAAATATTATGCTATATGTCATGTAGTTTTTTTTTTTTATTACAAGAGCATGGTACAGCTCTGCAAGAAGCAACATTACACACCAGATGTGTCTCAAAACCTAACTGCCTTTGACATGCAACTGTCAAAAATGTGAGTGTTGCATCAGTCTGATGTGTAAAGCACTATTTGCATGACACATGTAACTGTTACTGATGTTGTTGGCTATAAATACCATCTTAAATCAGTTACAAGGTCAGGCTTAAGATACTGTTTATTTGTCCATTAATGTCAAATCTCACTCCTGTAGGACCTCCATCCTGCAGTTTAGTTCCAACCTGCTCCAGCACAGCTGTCCAGAACTCCCTAGTAATCCTGAAGACTTTATTAGATGGTTCAGGTAAGTTTAATTAGGTTTACAGCTAGACTCTGCAGGAAGATGGCCTTTTATGAGCAGGGTTTAACACCACTGACTTGCCCTAGAATTGCAGTATACAGCAAGTCGACTCACTAGGTCAGAGCTGTACAAACCTGCTTCTGGAGGGCTACATTTCAGCAGAGTATAGCTCCAACCCAAATTAAACACATCTGAACAAGTTAATCAGCGCCTTTGGGATCACTAGAAACTTCTGGGCAGGTGTGTTGTACAGGACAGTGGTCCTCCAGGAGCAGAGTTTCACACCCAAGCCCAAAGTATACTTAGGCCATCCGCACACTGTCCTCGTGATGCAATTTTTGTCATCAGAAGTATACGAGGATGTCCGCGCAGTCACAAAAATTGGGCTGTACGTGGATGGTCTGCGTACAACAGTGCAGGCACAAGGTGAATGTTGAGACAGATCGAGTCAAGTAGGTGGTACTGTGCATGTGCCGAGCTTGTCCATTCGTGGTTGAGTATACTTTGAAAGCTGTGTGGCTGTGTGCGAGACGGAATGGAACATGGAAAGTGAAGTATACCTGTGGGGGCGTATTACAGAAAGATCCTAACTTTAAAAGCTTATCTTATCTGTTTGGTAACCATGGTAATTTCAGTTAGGACCACATTTAGGACAAAAGCTATTACAGAACAGCGTATGTGTTATCTTATCTTAACTACAGATAGGAAGGGGGTATTACAGAAACCTCCTAACTTGACAAAAAATCCTAAAAACTGTCTTAACTTTAGGACAACCCCACAGCTGTCCTAACTTCAAAATTATTTGAAAGCTAAAGGAAAAACCGCTTACAATTGCACTGTCCAACAATGGTATTACATTTATTAATAATTGAAAATGAAGAACGGAGATGTTTAATGGTAGAAAGACTCTTGGAGGACCCTGCAGATGTGTTACATTTTGATGACAAAACACTTATAAGTAATTACAGACTGCCGCGCAACATGACATTACAGTTAGCACAGGAACTGCAACCAGCATTACAGAGACCAACAAAGCGTCACGGAGCACCAGACGCACAGTTGTCGTGTCGCGCCGCGCCGCATCAGCTAAAGTCTGTCTACACTGGAAGCCACAAAGCCAAGTTGAAAATCATTTTAAATTTGTGTCAGCACGTCATAAATAGAACGCGGCATCAGTTTACTGTCGGGGATTTGTCGTGTCATGCCGCATCCAAGACAGGATCACTGATTATAACGAGTTCTTGTATTTTATTGCGTCGCGCCGCTCGCGTCCGGTGTAGACACGATGTAAGTTAATGTTGCTTTCTGATGCTGCGTTTGAATTTTCATGCCACATTATTTGAAATTAGCGCGGGCCAAATGTTTTTCTCTCACGGGCCGCCTATTGAGGAATCCTGCTCTAAACTATTGGGGGACCCTTTTACATTTCTATAAGCTTACAATTAACAACAGAGCCCAAACTTAAATTCAATTACTATTTATTTTTTAAATATAATAATCATCCCTCAACTTAAAAAAAGTATGCAAACATGTAAGTTGCACATAATGCAGTTTTTAAACTTCTAAATTATACAATTTCTATTTGTTGTTGAAATATATTCAGTTGCACAGTGGCTGTCGTAACTTGTTTCTTAACAGATTTATTTGAGCATACATTAATTAAGACATCACTAACAGGTAAAGTAAAATATAATAAGTATATAGTCTAATATTTCACAAAATTATCTTCTCTAGACTTAATTTCTCTAGCGAACTAACTAGCTGCAGACACTGATGACTTGCCTGAGGTAAATGAAATGCTATGTGACATTTTGTTACAGCTGTCCTAACTTCAAAATTATTTGAAAGCTAATGGAAAAAACACTTACAGTTGCGCTGTCCAACAATGGTATTAAATTTATTAAAACAGAGATGATTAATGGTAGAAAGACTCTTGGAGGACCCTGAAGATGTGTTACATTTTGATGACAAAACACTTATAAGTAATTACGTTATAGTGCAAGTGACTAATGTCTTACACACCGTGTCTACACTGGATGCGCGCGGCATGACAAAATACTATAGAACTCATTATAATCAGTGATGCTGTCTACACTGGCTGCGGCGCGACACGACAAATCCCCGACAGTAAACTGTTGCTGCATTCTATTTATGACGTGCTGACACAAATTTCAAATGATTTTGAACGGTCGCTTTGTTGCGTCCAGTGTAGACAGACTTTAGATGTTGCGTCGCGGCGCGACACGACAACTGTCGCGTCTGGTGTAGACACGGTGTTACGTTTTTTTGCAAAAGGTGATTTTCAAAGTGAAGTAGCTTCTATTATTTTGTTTACCTCATCAGCAGCTTGTGCAGTGTTGGTTGCTTAGTAACAGACCTGAGAGTGGATTGTCGAGCTTGATAATGCAATTTAAGATTTCCAAACTAGAGATAGGATACGATTTTGTAAGATAGGATAAGAATCCCAAATCAAGTTAAGATTTGCTTTTGTAATACGAATTTCTGAAAAATCTTAACTTAACATATCACGTCTTAAGTAAAGACCTAAGATAGGAAACTTTCTGTAATACGCCCCCTGGGCCTTAAGTTGCCCCAGAGTTTCAGTAGGCAGGAGACCAGTGTTTCCCAAGCCTGTTCGTGGAGACATAGTATAACTCTTCCTAATCAAACAGATCTGATTCAGCTTATCAGCTCATTAGTAGAGACTCCTAGACCTGAAATGGATGGGTCAGTTAAAGGAGACATCCAAAATGTGTACTGTTGGTGTGCCTCCAGGAACAAGGTTGGGAAACACTGCAGTAGACAGCAAGTCAACTCACTAGGTCAGGGGTTTCCAGTCCTGCTCCTGGAGGGCCACCTTCCAGCAGACTTTAGCTCCAACCTGAATTAAACACATCTGAACAAGCTTATCGAGGTCTTTAGTATCAATTCCTAGCAGGTGTGTTGGAGCTAAACTCTGCAGAACAGTGATCCTCCAGGAGTATGGTTTGATACCCCTGAGTTGCCCCAGAGTTTCAGTAAGCAGGAGACCATTGTTTCCCAAACAAGTTCAATGGAGACACAGTACACATTTTTGAACTCTTCCTAACCAAACACACCCGATTCAACTCATCAGCTCATTAATAGAGACTCCTATACCTGAAATGGATGGATCAGATAAAGGAGACATCCAAAATGCTTACTGTTGGTGTGCCTCCAGAAACAGGGTTGGGAAACACTGCAGTAGACAGTGAATTGATTCACTGGATCAGGGTGACCTATCCTCCAACTGGAGGGTCCTGCAGAGTTTAGCCCCAATCCGAATTAAACATCCGAACAAACGAATCAAGGTCTTTAGGATTACTAGAAACTTCTGGGCAGGTGTGTTGGAGCTAAACTCTGCACAACAGTGATCCTGCAGGAGCAGGGTTTGACACCCTTGAGCTGAGCAGGAGACACAGTACACATTTTCAAACTCTTCATAATAAACACATCTGATTCAACTCATCAGCTTGTTAGTAGAGACTCCTAGACTTGACATGTATGAAACAGATAAGGGAGACATCCTAAATGTATATTGTTGGTGTGCCTCCAGGAACAGGTTTGGGAAACACTGAAGTAGACCGTGAATTGATTAACTAGGTAAAGAACGTCTAGTCCTGCTCCTGGAAGGCAACTGTCTTGCAGAGTTTAGCTCCAAGCCCAAATTAAACACAACTGAACCAACCAATTTCAGTCAGGATTACTCTAAATGTTTGGTCAGGTGTATTGGAGCTAAACTCTGCATGAGTGGCCTTCCAGGAGCTGAATTGAGCACCCCTGCACTAGGTTTTGAGACACATCCACCTTGTTGCATCTCATCAGGCAGTCATAGGAATGCAAAAAAGTATAAACATCTGTTTTTCAGAGGTCGACACCTCTGGCGTCCCCAACCTGTCCCCTCAGTACAAAGCAGGTATGGTGTGTTCAATTACACAGCGTCTGCAGTGCTGTCGGACCAATCGAAGTGCCTCAGGTGGCACCTCACACTCCTGTACATTTAGTAACTGCAACTCGGGACATCCTGCTGCTAGCGCCATGAGCCCTCTCCCTGTCAAACTCTCGCAGCCTCTCAGACTCAGCCTTCGTAGCCCTTCACAACAGCGTGCTAACACCTCCAACCCGGTGTCTGACACCAGCGGGCAGCGGCCAACATCTATAGACCGCAATCGGGGGCAATTGCGAGCTAAGTGGCTCAAACCCTGGTCCGTCAACCCCTCACATCCCCGTGCATTCAGGTAGCGGAGCCGCGGACAGTAGCACGCTACATAACGCAGTCCAACGTCTGTTATACGCATACAGTGTGCCACACTCAGATAGCGTAGGCGGCCCTCCAGGCGAGCGACCTCACGTAAGCCAAAGTCTCCAATCAGAGGGCAGTCGCTAAGGCTAAGCTCACGTAAAGCGGTGCAGTGCAGTGCTAGCTGTCGCAGGGCCTCGTCTGTTAGGTGGCTGCAGCGCCGCAGGTAGAGGTGTGTGAGACGTGGACAATGAAAGGCAATGGTCCTCAAGCCTTTGTCCTCCAGTGATACACAGTCTGTCATGTCCAGGTATCGCAGGCCGATCTGCTGTCCATGTAGAGGTGTGAGCTGTTGAGACGCCTCCTCCGTCAGGCTGATACAGGTCACTTTAAGGCAGCCTTAGGGAAAGGGTGGGGATATTATCATTATTATAGTTTATGACAAGAAAAGTACAGTTCATAAGGACAAACTGTGAATATCTGGTTAAGTCTGACCCCACGCATCACCGTTACCGGGTTCAAAAAGATCCAAAAAGCAAACAACAAAGGGTGCAAAGGTATAAACAAAGGTATAAAGTATTCTCAACTGGAATGGACTAGAGTCTTGGACCCTGAAACAGTATTCGCTATGTCACGACTTAAAGGAACACACCACTATTTTTTAAAATAGGCTCATTTTCCAACTCCCCTAGACTTAAACAGTTGAGTTTTACCATTTTCTAATCCATTCAGCCGATCCCCGGGTCTGGCGGTAGCACATTTAGCTGTAGCTTAGCATAGATCATTGAATCTGATTAGACCGTTAGCATCTCGCTCAAAAATGACAAAAGATGTTTCTATATTGTTCCTATTTAAAACTTGACTCTTCTGTAGTTACATCGTGTATTAAGACCGACGGAAAATGAAAAGTTGCGATTTTCTAGGCCGATATGGCTAGGAACTATACTCTCATTCCGGCGTAATAATCGTACTATCGATATGGCTAGAAACTATACTCTCATTCCGGCGTAATAATCGTACTATGGGTGCAGCAGGCGCAATGATATTACGTTTATGGCGTCAATGATATTATTAAATAGTGGAGTGTTCTTTTAACAAGTGGATTGACTTGACAAAGCCTTGCTTGACAATTAAAATAGGTTTAAATAAAGTACTAATGTAACGAAAGACGCGACAGATATTTTCTTCCATATTATGACATACTGTACATTCGAGTGAAACAGAATATCGAAAAATTTAAAATGTAGGGTAGGGACATGGTTCTGTCCATCAGTTGTTGATTGGAGATCTCAATGCAATTTTGTAGGCGATTGTAAGAAAGGGGTGGAGTTTAGGCAAACAAAATGATTGTAGTCTGACATTCATCACCAGAGAAAAGTCTGTCATTTCACTGGAAGTTATATTTTAATTGAAAAATATAAGCTCAAAACATTTTTTTGTTTGTCTTTAAATGCGTGGATGAATCGTTCAAAATAAGATCAATAAGATGCATTTAGAAAATAGAATTTCCATTTCATGTTGACTTTAAAGATTATAGACCTCAAGTACAGATTTCTGGGTGGCTGCTAAGATGTTGGGTGGATGCTAAGGTGTTTCTAGGCTTGAAGCCAGTTATTATGCTAAATGAATACTTATAGCAATAGTTATAAGCTGTATTCTGTCCACTGTACAGTTTAAGCTATGTTCTGTCCACATACCCATTCTGACCTTTCAAGACAGGGACACATTATTTACTCTTATAAATTCCTGTCTTATATAAAACCATCAGACCATTTCTTGTTTTTTAAGATGTCTTTAAACATACGTATGAACATCAGTTCCTGTTGTTTTGATCCTTTTTCAAGCAATAAATCAAAAGCCTGCACTAGAACTGCATAGACCGCTGAGAAAAAGGAAATGTCACATGGGAAACAGGAAAACAGTCAAATAAAATGACGATACATCAGGTTTTCAAATCGAGGTGAATGAATTAAATAGAGTGACTATAGGCCAAATAAAATAGAACAAAACTGAGAAAAATAATAAAGAAATGAAATCCAGAAACCTCATCCAGGCAGTATCTGTTTTCGCTCCTATTACAGTTATACTACCTGCTTTTAAAAGTAAACATAACCACCAGAGATTTAGGATACTTTTGCAATAAAGGGCGTATTACTTGTGGAAAGCAGAACGCATGCTGTGCCCTCTGCATGATGAATAACGGTACAGTGTGTGACTCGTACAATGAACTCAGCAGACAGACTCTTACTCTTTGGTTGAGGTTAGCAGTCCATCTTTCAAAATCGAGCAGACCTCACCTTCCCCCAGAAAAAGACTGAAAGACTGGCGGCAATTCCTAGAGCTCATAATGTTTTTCCCAGCCTTCCCAGAAAAACTTCACCACTTTGAATTACTCCCTGAATAAATCCACAACCAAACATGGTATTCTGATGCTTAATGGCAGCTAATTCATCACAAGAGCTCTTGAAAATTATCAAGACGTAACATGTTTTACTCGTTTTCCAGGTAATGGATGTGCCATGCCAATACATACATTTGCAGTCCACCTGTGGCACAATTCAAAATAGAAGTTTGAAAATCTTAAAAATCTCTACAACAATGCATGGTATGGTGGTAAATAATATCTCACCTAAAAAATAAATAAATATTTATTGCAATTGGATGAATCTCATAAAGAAATCTTCAGAGGTCATATTTCACCCCAAAATCAAAAGACGAAAACAAATATAATTTGCATTAAGTTCCATGGATTTTTTGTTTGTTTGTTTGCTTGCACTGTGACATTTTTCATTTCAGTTTTTACCTGAATTCTCATTACCATAATGTAAATTCCCATAACCCAAAATTGAAACTAAAATAGGCTTCATTTTCTTATATAAAATATAATTTCTAAATTTCTCTTTTCAATTGGAGTGAAATATTTTCTTTTATCACATGTTCTTGGCGGGTTTCATGAGATTCACCCCAACACCTAAAGACAATAAAAAATATAAAATTGCATTAAAGTTGTCATGAACTGCCTTTTTTATTATTTTGTACTGTTCTCTGAGGTCCACTTATAACATTATGAAGATTTTTACGTCAAAAAGCTCGGGACGGATTGTAGACTCAGAAGTAAACACCACTGCTGTGATTGGCTAACAGTTGTGTATGTTTGACAGCTTACCGCCTTCATAGATGGACGCTGCTGTGATTTAGGATAAAAAACGCATAAATACTCAGTACATATCAAATGATCTGTAATAGACAAAGCAATAGTGATCACGTAATAAAAAGAGTTACTCACACTTGTGTGGTGCGACATTACTGTCAGATCCAGTATAGTCGCACAGCATCGTCTTTTAGTTTCAGTCTTTCTGAAAATCCTGCTTTACAAATCTTGTTTGTAAATGAATCCACAGTAAAATGAATTGAACAAAAGACCAAGTTCTCACTGACAAGGTCTGGATCTTCATTAAAAATAAGTTCATCCACTCTTTCCTAATGTTGAGATCAGAAAGAGCGCCATAGAAAGACACAGCTTTTTTTCACAACTTGGCACTGAACACATCTTGTTGTCTTCTGAGCATCTTTATCGTTTGGTTTCAGCATAGACCAGCGTTTGCCTCTCTCGTTATTTACACTACATGCATGAATCAGTGGGCGGGGCTAACCAGACAGTGATGTAGAATATGTGGGCGGAGCTAAACTGAGAGTGATGTAGAATCGGTGGGCGGGGCTAAACAGGCAGTGATGTGGAATCGGTGGGCGGGGCTAAACAGACAGTGATGTAGAATATGTGGGCGGAGCTAAACAGAGAATGATGTAGAATCGGTGGGCGGGGCTAAACAGGCAGTGATGTGGAATCGGTGGGCGGGGCTAAACAGACAGTGATGTAGAATATGTGGGCGGAGCTAAACAGAATGATGTAGAATCGGTGGGCGGGGCTAAACAGGCAGTGATGTAGAAGCAGGCGTTGATCTAAAATAACACATTCCACAACCTGTCGTTTTGGCAGATTGGCTTCAATATAAGCTGTTTGTAGACTAACGAGAAAGTTTTGAGCTCTGAAAATTACAGGATGTTTTTATAGTACAATGTCAGAAGATCAAGGGAAATTTGATTTCTCAGTTCATGAGCCCTTTAAGGAATTGTTGTTGTTTTTTCATTTCAATTTTCACCTGAATTCTCATTATCATAATGTAAATTCCCTGCTGAAAAGCCAAAGTTCCCATAACCCCTTTTCAAAACCATAATTATTTAACAATGCATATACAATACATATATATATATATATATATATATATATATAAAGAATAATGATGTAATATATCAATAACATAAAGATAATTAAAATACTTTAATTGTCATAAAATATGGTTTAAAAAAATGGTCCTAAAGTAGGCTTTATTTTCTTTATTTTCTTCTAATTGTCTCTTTTCAATTGGAGTGCAATATTTTCTTCTATCACATGTTCTTGATAGGTTTTATGAGATTCACCCAAAGGCATATGGCAAACCAACTGCAAAGTCTGCCAATATTACCTGATACGTCTAGATGTTCCAGATTGGGACATTGGGATATCACATCAAACACTACTTCGTTGGACACATTATAGCAGCCTGCAACCTCCAAACGCCGCAGTTCTGGACAGCACTGAGCGACCACACGTAGCCCACGATCCGACAGCCTGCGGCAGCCACTGGCCACAACCGTCTCCAGGGTCAGACAGACGTTGGGAGTGTCCTGACATAACCGATGGGTGAGCACTTTGAGGGCTCGGTCAGCGTTCAGCAGCTCTCCAGTCAGACGAATGGTATTCCAGAGCCGCGGGTCCCAGGCCAGGTTATACCAGCGGTGACACACTCGAGCGCAGCGGCACAGCTGAGGGGTGGACAGGTAAGACAGGACGTGTAGTAAAACAGGATCGGGCAGGATATCAATGAGGGTGGTGGGAGGAACTTTGGAAGGCCGTGAGCGAGTGCCTGGAGGCGGGTGAACCAGGGCAACTGTTTCCCCAGTGATGTTAAAAGATGTGGAAGACGTTTCATGGCCGTTTGGGACTGTTTGAGGGGAGACACAGGAAGGATTTGACTTCAGAATGAGGGCGGGAGTGGGAGTGCTAAGCGTCCTCATGCTCAAGTCCGAATCTGAAAGAACAAGAAACATCATAAATACTAGCCCCTCCCCCTCCGCTATGTAATTAAAGCTGTGACAGCTGAGTGTACAAAGTGTCCAAAATTCAACACTTCTTTTTATTGGTTATTTAAGTGCACTTTTCTTTATGGAATTTTCAGTGTGAATGAAAATTCACTCGCACTATTTATACTACAAAAAGGCATAGAATAGTGTGCAAGTACGCAAATTGGAAGACATGCCCCTCTACGTTACTGTGGTTACATGTGATAAGCCACACATCATGTTCTCAAGCAGTTAAAAATACATTGTGGAGCAAAGTACACTGACAACATGCTGACAGACAAGAGCAGCAGGTTACTTTTGATATGAAACAAAGTCTCAGCTTTCAAATTTGGTTACACTTTATTTCGATAGTCCACTTTAGACATTCTACTAACTATAAGTAACTTTGTAACTACATGTCAACTACATGTCAACTAATTCTCATTAATTTGCAACTACATGTCTACTAACTCTCAGAGTAGACTGTTAGGGTAGGTTTAGGGTTAGTAGAATAAGTTGACAAAGAAAGTGTTAGAAGATATTAAGCAGACAGTCTACTAATACTCTACTAACTGCTAGTTGACATGTAGTTGCAAAGTTACTTACTGTTAATAGAATGTCTAAAGTGGACTATCGAAATAAAGTGTTACCTCAAATTTTGTCATTTTTTAAAGAAATTCAAACAATAAATACCATTTTGTGGCTCTTTAATGTATCGTGACAGATCGCTTTAGCGCCTCAGTTCACATGGCACGTGAACCGATCATCTCGTCCTCTTTACCACTAGTTATAGCACAAAATAAACTTGAATGAACACATTTCAACGTGGAAAGACGTTAATACACACCATTTTTCAAGTTTAAATCCACAAAATTAATCTACCAACTCTGTCTGGTTTGTTTATCAGACTAAATGGCAGATTATGTGTTATGATTGGTCAGATGGCCTGTCAATCAAACTCCCGGCGAAAGGTGAATTATTTCAACTAGACATCAATGGGATTAAATGGAAAGCAAATGCATCTCAGATTTGAGAAAGTAAATTAGAAAAATAATGTAATTTACTGTATAAAGGTAAGAGAGAACCTGATTCTTGTTAGGAGAGAATCTGATAACGCATTCAATGTCTAGAAGCACAAAGGATCCCAAATATGGAAGCCATCAACTGGTTTGAGAAACGCGTTTAGCACAAATGGTATTAACTCAAGCGACACTCTTGGGCTCTTTGTTCTCAAAACTGTTTCTGATATCTCGTTATCGGACGCTGATAAAAGTGTCAAGTTTATCTCAAATGCACTGTGCGCACTTGAAGTGCTTGCCACGGTTGAGTCTGCATTAATGGTGAAGCTTTCATTCTTTGCAGATGTTTCACTGATTTGGAAAAGATCAAGAGAAAGACTGGGTGGTACGGTAGATAGCTTGAGAGTTCTCTGCTAGATCTCACCGTAACCATGGATTGCGACTGGGACCCCTTGCCTGTATTTTTATTTTCTATATGACATAAACTGGCTCTTAACTGGTTAAAAAAGGTTTAGCTCAAAATGCTGACCTATAAAACAAGGCACTACCAACACCAAAGTCCTGGGTTTGATTCCTAAGGAACACGTTTAGATTGAATGTGCTGTAATTGTTTTGTATAAAAGATTTAATATATCCCACAATGCACTGCATTCGACTTGACCTTCCATTTCCAAAGTGACATCAACCACAATTCTTAACATTTTTTTGACTTGGATTGACAAGATTTGAGGATATTTTTATACTAAATTAAACATTACACATTCATTATGCAAAATAACATAACAGTGGTAACTAGACGCCACTGACTAATTTAAGTTTACACATACTGAGATGACAACATGATAAATATAATGAGGTCATGTGACAACAATATACTACTCTTCAAAATGTTTGCTGCATCACATTTAAAGGGACAGTTTACCCAAACATTGTTTCTTTCTTCTGTTGAACACAAAAGAATTAACACATTTGCAGAATGTTAAACAGCTGAGGGTAGCCACTGACTTCCACTGATACTATGGAAGTCAATGGCTACCGTCAACTGTTTGGTTACCAACATTCTTCTGTGCTTTATACATTTATACATTTTACAGAAATTTCGCTAATGTGACTATACCATAATGCATACTACTTTGTTTTAAATTCATTGTTTACTGAATATTACGCTTTATTCATTCCACATAGTTTCAAAGTGAGCACATATTATGCATAAATAAACAGCAATATAATTTGTTACATAAATTATAAATCATAAAGTAACAGTGAAACGCTGTTATGCAACTGATATCTCGCCACTGACTTACAATTAATAGCAATCTTTTCTCCTTAGGTCAGTGTGGGGCTGAACAGTTTTACTGTGTGGGTTTGCGTTTAGGAAACTGGTTCATAAGCCAGTCATAAACTGAAAGATAATGAAGAGAAATATTAGGGGGGGAAAGCGTTTATAATAAGCTCTTGTCTTCCCTTCCTCTCTATTTCACCTCCTTGTCAAGCCTCCTCCACAAAAATGAGCACAAAGGATGAGAGAATGGGAGCAAAACATTCCCAAAGTCTGTCTTTTGGATTCATGGATTCCCATCCCTAAACTCTCGATTAATAGCTCTGCTAAGCTTCAGGATGGTTCTTCTGAGGAAGTGAGGGTTTATGTGTAATGATGCTTTCTGTACAGGAAGTTTTCTTTAGGAAGGAACTTCGGTGGCTCAGATCCTGACATGATGGATTAGTTTAAACAGAATTTTCCTCTGCAAGCCCCTTTTTGCATGCAAGATTGCATTTATAAACGCTACATTAACAGTCTTCAGTGCTAAAATGAATTAAACACCATCACACAAAAGATGTAATAAACTCAAATGTATATATGAAATACAGAGTTCTGGCATGAAACTCTAGATGGCGCGGTCCGATAGGTCTAGCTCAATCTGACCTGGTGACATCATTGTCACATGGCAGCTGATTCGTTCTCTCCTGTATCGGTAGCCAATGAGCTCGCTGCTCAATATTCAAATACTTGGCTTTTGTTTGCTGTAGCAGTTGGCAGCGCACTTCAGAAACCCTCCACCTTCCCCAGCTCCACCTGTATAGATCTGCTACGAGGTGATTCATGTACGCTATATGGGGGTTAGTTCATGTATGTTATATTTGCAGCAGCAGTATTTCTTACATGCTCAAAGCAGCATGTTGTGGATGTATTGGCAGTAGCAAGTCTCAGTACTGCCGCAGCAGCAGTGTAGCAGATCTATTCCGCCAAGACCAGATACATTAACATTGTCATGTACATTACCATGCCAATCCCTTTGAGAGTTGTCATGACAGAATTACATTTCTTAATGTATTTTTAACCATTTTAATGAATAAAATGCCAATCAGATGCCATTGGTTATAATAAAAGTGGAGTTTAATGTACTGGCTGGTCTTCAGATGAATTACTTTACGACTCTAATTCTCTGTGTATGCTTTTGCTCCAGACAGTGAGACAGTGGTCATCCACATGCCTGTCATCCCACAGTGATTTACTGCATATACAGGGACAGACAAACTCCTTCCCTTCTTCCTCATGTGAGAATGAATGACACACAAAGCCCTCTGCTGCGTAGATTTGTGCATTTGTGCTTTTGTGCATTTTTTACATGTGTGTGTGCGTTTCTGTGTGCGTGTGTGTGTGTGTGTGTGTGTGTGTGTGTGTGTGTAGTAAGTCAAGGAGATTTGTGTTCTAGACTTGACCTGAGATCAGTTTGACTCACGGCCAGGTCATGATGACATACACAGACTCTCACTCTCGAGGGAGCTAAATGTCTTCGGCATGACAGAAGACAGCTACGCGAAACCCCTCCAGACCCTCAGGCGGAGCCACGTTCCACACCACTACGAGACTGATCCAAGACAAATAAAAACAAACTGGGTTCAAATCACAGAATCAATCCAATATGCCTCATCAAGTTTAAAGTGTTCTTCTCTGCCAGTCAAACGAGGACACATAGGCCAGAAACCTAGATGCATGCATGCTGTCTATTTCTATTTCCAATCTATTTCACCACTAAATTCCACATCAATAGCAAGAACTTTGGATGCTCATTTCATTTGACTCATCACATCATTTCCTGTCTAAATACATGGCCACAATTAGGGCTGACTCCATATCAGATTTTCACTACACAATTATCTTTCACGTAAACAATATTATCGTGATATCTAAGTAAATAATAACTTCAAAAGTGTCAAATTCATATTTAACTTTGTTTAATTCGTGTTTTCTCTTGTTTTGGCCAGTAACTCACACTGAAATTTTGAGTGTAGGGAGGTTTAGATAGAGTTTGTAACCATAAATTTACAAAAGTGTGCAAAAAAAACTTACTAGTACTGCACATCCTGCAGACTGGGTGTCCAACATCTTATCTTTTTAGACTCTGGCGAGCAAACTTTTTTTGAGTCTGAATAAATATCTCACTTTCGTCTGTCATCTCCTCGACATGATTTTGTGTGGCAGTAGCTATATATATATATATATATATACAGTGCTGATTGAAAGTTTGTGAACCCTTTAGAAAGTTCTATATTTCTGCATAAATATCACCCAAAACATAATCAGATTTTCGCGCAAGTATTGAATTTTCAAATTGCACATACATTTTCCCACATAAATGTGAATATACAAACTTTGTTCAAATATATTTATACACACACAGTACCATATTTTAACACATGTACGTCTGCATATTATGAACTGTATTATTGAATATAAATATATATATATATATATATATATATAATAAACATACACATGAGTATATGTATTGTCAAAATTTTTTTCAATATATGAAAAGCGGCAATTCCTTATGTATTATTCAGTATATTATTCTGTGTATTTTCAATATTTATTGTTAAAGTAGATGTTATTTTTCAAGTAACTAAAAAAAAAAAAATCTGTATTTGTGTATTCCAAGTCATACAATATTTGAGTGAATAACAATGACATTAATTACAATACATTTTCCCTTCATCAATTACATCAGAGATCATTGATTCCTGCTGACCATAGAAGAAGACAGTATAGACTAATTCTGACTACAGCGCCTCCTGTGGCAATACTGAGAATGCAGCACACACTCAACCATGAAAGACCTAATATAGTGTCTGTTTTAACATGATGACTATCATAATCTATTCCAGCATCTCAACTATTAGCTCATATTAAAATGTTTCTTTTGGAAAGACCGAATAAATGGAGACTAAAACAGCTGGCACAATGATACTGATGCATTCATTTCTTCTGATTATTATTCCAGTACTGCGTCTGTGACAACTGTGGTATTTGTGGAACGGCTCCCACTTTTGCTCTATAAATACACTCAGGCCGAGCTGTTTGCATTAATCAATATATTAAACCATGGCCTGTTTTGATTGTGCAACTGCTGGCTGTCTAACAGCACTAAAAATCCACTGCAGGACAAGTTGACAGACCGAGTAAACAGATTTTACAGAAGGGGCTGTGAATTACTTCTCCTGTGACCTTCAGTACAGGCTTTCAGAGCGGCCACAACCGGCAGCGGCTCACAGATTCAATCAGCTTCAGGCTTAAAGAGAAAAACACAGTGAAAGATGAAGGATTTGAGAACGGCACCGAGGGAATTCGCTGCTAGATCCCCTGCTTTGCTCTGCAACCGAACCGGCGGTTCTGGGTGGTCCATTCATATCGCGGTTCCCTAGGGATGCATAGCATGCAATACAGTCAGTATCTATGGATTTGGTGCACACAGCTGGAACGAGTCCCTGGTTCGCACTGTTGGTGTAATGGGTCATTACCAAACTGCCCATCAAATATCCCAACCAACCACTCAAAGACTGACTCAGCTCACTGCAGAGCACTGGCTTTCATACTTGAGATTCCTGTACAAAAACCATGATGATGACCATCAGTCCCACAAGCCCATGTGTTTATTCAAGCACTCTATAAACAATGGAGCAGACTTTGGCTAGTATCCAGTGTTTATGGATGTGTCCTTTGTTTAGGCAATGTATTGACCCCAAGCTTATTCGGGATGTCCGTGGAGCGCTGATGCTAAATGAACCG
>NW_015548268.1:356977-363983 GCF_001515605.1 Sinocyclocheilus anshuiensis
TCTCTTGAAAACCAGCGTGAGACAATGCACAGCATTCCAGTGCTCTTACGCCGCGGGTCATTTGGGCAATTCAACACACGTCTGTCACAGAAACATGCCACAATGAGATTTAAATCACACTTCTTTATATATGTGTTTGAAAGTTTGCTTTACTTGACTATTTGATCTTTAAAGTTGCCTATTTAGAGGGAACTCCTTACGAAATACATTATTATAAAATAAAGGCACAAAAGCTGTCACTGGAGCGACACCTTTTCAAAAGGTACACTTTTGTACCTTATTTACGACTAAAGGATGTATATTAGTACCTTAAAGTTACATATTAGTTTACCTTTTGAACAGGTACCACCCCAGTACCTGTTTTTGTTCTCGGAGAGTGTATTAACAGTCTGTTAAAGTGTTATTTTGGTATTATTTATATGCTATTGTAGAATTTGAAATAGCTTGATTTTTATATTTTCGGTATTCATTATCATTTTCACGCTTTAGTAATTTTGCCTTTGTCATGTTATGATTTTTAAAAAATATTTAGATTTAGATTTGATTTAGTTTTAGTTTTAGTAATTGTAAGGCACTTCAACATAAACCTATATTATTTCAGTTAGAGACATTTTTTTTTAAAGTTTAGGTTTTCATTTAACATTTATATTTTACTTTATATCAGTTTTATTTCAATTAACAAAATGAACAATGAAAATATGCAAAATTTTCATTTATGATAATATAATATTGCAGTGTTACAGTAAAAATAATTATTAATAAAATAATTACTTTTAATTAATTTATTTTAATTGTATTAATAAAAACAAAACAACTAATAAAACATGTGGTATATACACACAACTAAAAAGATATTTGGTAAATACAACTATAAAACTATAATAATTTACATAACTAACCTTATTTTATATATTACTCCAATATACTGAACATATCTGAATGGAAAACAGTAATAAACAGACCGTTGAACTAAATATTTTGACCTAAAGTGAAGCCCAGAGACTTTATGACAATTCAGTGCATTGCTTTTAGAATTGGTTTATTTAAATTTACCATCCAAACAAATTCATTCACTAGAATTAATCATTCATTCTAGGGCCATTAAGGAGACAAAACAGTAATAAACTAAGCATTTAACTAAATATTTTGCTATAGAAATAAGTTACAAATAAGACCTAAAGTGCAGTGCAGTGATTTTTGCATATAGATGAATCATTTTTGTATATGTTCATCCACATGAATCATCTAAAAGAACTTATTCGCTAGAATGAATCAGCCTTTTCAACACTACATGCAGTATTAACGTGAGAGAACTGCTTAGGTTAGTAGTATCAAAACTGGTAAAGCTTACTAAGAAGGATGCTCTAGCTACACTGGAACTAAGAAAGTAATCGTTTTGTAACATTTCTTACAGTTCTTCATGAATACAAGCATCTGAACGCAAAATCCACTGCTAGCTGTTGATAGCAAATAAGCAGTTAATAAGCTGTAATTACATGCGTCACTGATCAAGGGAATGTTCCATATAAAGCCAAACAGTTAATTAACATTTATTTTTTCAAACGAAAATTGTGGCTGTCCTCACATTGTTTCTCCTGTTTGATCCAAAGCCCACAGGCCAAAAACTACGATCAACTTTATTCGCCGTGTTGGAATCGTAATCAAAGCCGGACTATCTGTTTAATTCCAACTGTGAAACTTTAGACTAAACATAGAACTAAAACAAACACACATGCTAGACAAAATACACAGAAACAATTCAGACAAAACATCTTCCAGGCCTGGAAAAAGTGTTATATATTTAGCTAGTGATTCTCACAGTAAAACATAATGGGAAGTAACTAGGTACAATGCTATCTGACTATAAACTGCTCATCTGTAGACCAGTTTTCGGAAGCACGTATGATGTTTCATACTTTTTCCGATCGGTTTTTGAATGTATAATTAGACTTGCATCTCTTCCAGCTGACTGGCCTTGATGTGAACTGCCAAAGGCTGCATATGGAGGAGGAATCCACAGGCATGAGATATCAGAGAAACAGGTTAAGCATCTGGTCTTCAACTCGGACAAAGCAAAGCTTGTGCATTTCATGTGGGAAACCACAGCGAGGCCTTTTGCCTGAAGCTATTCCCCAGTGATGGACAAAAAAGGGCCGATCAAAAAGTTCAAAAGAAGTGATCGTTCATTAGATCATTCATAACGAACATCATTGCATTTGCATGTTCTTGAACAGAACATCAACTGAATAACAGTAATGGGATAAATGGGATTTTCTTTTCCCCAAAAATGCTATTTAATGTTATCACAATGGACTAAAACTTACTAACTTTGCTCACACAGAGAATAGCAACTCCCCCAAAAAACTGATCATTTTTGTACTTTTTATTTTTTAGGATTTTTTCCAGCCCTTATTACAGTTGTGGTGTTCCCTGTCAAACATGACTGTTCTACAAAAATGGCTTGTGAATCTCTCATTGTGCTATACTATTACCAAATCTTGGATTCAATCTTTTTCTAAACTTGTTTTCTTTCAATTAGCAGAGGCTTTGTGTTTCTTTTTGGAGCTGATTGATCACAGGCCTCATTGATCGGAGTTGATGCATCTCAGTTTTTGAGTTAAGTTTGCCAATATTATCCACAAATAATATTTTTTCACTCAAAAACTGAGGTGCGCAAGTTCAGATCAATGAGGCCTGCGATCAATCAGCTCCAAAAAGAAACACAAAACCTGTGCTAATTGAAAGACAACAAGTTTAGAATCCAGTACTTGGTAATAATATAGCATAACGAGATATTTACAAGACATTTTTAAAAGGCCGGTCATTTCTGAGAACTCTCAGCACAGCATAAATTAATACAATTCTTCATAACTACTATTTTCTTCTTATTTTCTAATAATATTTTTCTAAGAATATTTTGCATTCCCGGTCCATCTTGGGAAAGGTTCTTTTAAAATAGATATTTAACCCCTCCCCCCTTCTTAGATCATAAGAAATGTCTTAACTTCTTTCTTAAGAAGATTTTTGTGAATCCAGCTCCTAATCTCTAGATAAGACTCAGTCTATAGATTTTTGTCAGCCATTTTATTGTCCCCCAGGCGAAAACTATTGGTCTTACCGCTTACAAAAGCAACAGAAGACTTCTCCTATCGATCATGTCAGCATCACAAACAGTGTGGCTAGGTTAGGTTGAGGTTTAATACCTAAGGTTAGGGTTCATAGCAAACCCCTAACCTTAAATATGAGGAATAATAATAGTTTGCCTTTGCAAACTCCTCTAAATACACTCTCTGTGAAACTTATCACCTGCACACGCTGTGAGGAAATACAGGACGGCAGAACTGAATGATAGAGCAGGGAATAGAACAAGTCCGTGGTAATTATTAAAAAATGCGGATGATGAAGGAGAGAGTGCGGGGGAGGATAAATTTGGCACTACAAAACTAATTTTCCCATGGTCCAGGCAGCAGTAAAATATCAGTTAAGTTATTCTTCGGGGAGTCTGGTGATGAGTTAAAGCTCTCGAGCCAAGATGACTAAAGTGTGTGAAGGGCAGCCGATGTTTCAGTAGCTTAATGCACACTTTCCACATGTGCAGTGCTGCCAAATGAAAGCTGTTGGTAGAGTGTGAGAAACACTTTAGTATTCTGTACTCAATTGACATTGGCAAAGACACGCCGCTTATTCAAAATGAGGGAAGTACATTGTCTGGGACATGAATGGTAGATGTAGCAGTGATTTAAAATAATTTCTACAGTAAATGAACTCATTAAAGGAATATTCCCGGGTTCAGTACAAGTTAAACTTCATCGATAGCACTTGTTGATCACCAAAAAAAAACATAGTGAGGCACTTACAAGGAAAGTGAACGGGGCCCATTTTTAAAACATTACTATACACTCTTTCAATAGTATAGCCAAAAGACATGAACAATACATGTTAACATGATTTTAGTGTGAAATCATCACTTTTTCTGCTTAAAGTTACTTCCTGTATTACAACATTGTTGCCATGACAACGCCTAAATCTCTACAACCCAAAATGAATGTAAAAATTATGATTTAAACCTCTTTGCAGATTTACAAATAATGCAAAAGTATGTTTAATGTAAGTGCTTTTATAAAATTATAAGCTTCAAATATTTCCATTGTAAGTGTAGGAAAGAAAGCTAATCCCATGAAAGCAAGAATACGCAAAAACAAAACAGAGGCGTTTACCTGTCCAAAACCTGCCACTATGAAAGTAAAGGCTTGTTCACACCAATACGATTGTTAACTCTTTCCCCAGCACTGACGGAATTTTACGACTTTCCATGATTTCACTGTTATATGGTAGGGGGCGCTAATACACATCTTCTGAAAGAGTACTGAATCTCTGAATCAATCTCATATGTAAGCAGATGCATATGTAAAATAATGCAATGGTCAAACATTAAACAGCATATAAATCAAAACTGCCTAACATTACCAAATGAAATATCGAGCCAGGAAGTGGTTTAGACTAGAAATAAATAATAAAATAGACCATAAAATAATAAAATAAAAAAGAATGCATGAAGCTTAATAAAAAGATATAAATATATCTTTTGAAATATTGCATGTCCAGATATTCATACAAGAAAAAATTCTGGGGGCCATGAAGGTTTTTTCATTTTGTGAAAATGACGAAAAATGCTGGCGGTGACTGGCAACTTTTACACACAAAAAAAACTCTGCCGTGGAAAGAGTTAGACACGAAAGCAACACCAATCCTCAAAAGATATCCAGGTCTTCAATGCAAGTCTATGGGATTTTTCTGCCAATTACATGGTACGCCTATCAAAATTTAAAAGACTGATTGTTTAGAGAAGAAATCGCACATCTCCTCAACATGTTGCATGACTTGAGGACTTAAACCATAAGTATGAGCTAATAATTGGACGTTCAGACAAGAACATGGAAAAGCAGTTGCCTACCCAGGTCTTCAATGAAGGACTCACTGAAACACATTCAACATCTCCCTTCACATCCTCAATAGAGGAGACTCTAGGGGATATGGGTCTTTACTGAGCATGTGTGACCACGGCTTGTCCTCCTTCTGAGAGTTCACCGAGAAAAACAAAAATACCCAAAGGACCTCCTCCAAGGCCTACAAAATCTGCTGCAAGGACATTCGATCCGTCCCATTCTCCTCTCCACAGCTCATAGATCTTTACACGCAGCAGAAATATAAGGGCAAAAGCAATACTAGAGGCAGACTAGTGTGTTTTACATCCCTCCCAAACAGTATTTCACCAGTCAAGACCCAATCCAGCAGATCTGGTCCGTTTTACACCTAATCACTGGCTTAACTCCATCCGATTTCCATCATGGCACTGCAGCATCATTTAGCACCTTGAAATATAGGCTATCAAAAGTTCCTGCGGAATACTGAGCAACTTGCCTGGAATATCAAAGATTGAAACTTAAGGACATCTACCCCGACATGTGCACAGCAGACATTCCGAAACTCTTGCAGGTCACACAAATCACAGACAAACAGTCATGATGGGTTGCAAGATGTTCTGGGAAGGCCCCCTGCACTATATAGTTATGACAAGAAGCAAATTGTGGCAACTGCTGTAATGTGGTCATGGACATCTGGAGGGCTGACTGACTAAGCCCTCTGATTTGGAAAGAGAGGGATTGATGAGGTAATGCTATGCTGTCCAGATTCGGTCCGTAGATTCGGGTTTAACCAGAGAGAAAGCCATGCTCCAACATTCCATCAACTATTATCCCCAAGCACATCGTAAAAGTTTGTTGTTTAGGAACCTCGCAGTTAAAATTGCGTCCCTCTTTGGAGAGGTGTTGAATTGTACTTTGCGAAAGGGTTCGGCTCTGTGAGGTTCTACCCAAACTTGGCTCCATCAAAACCCAGCTCCTGCTCGTGTGACGGTTCAGTCAGAGGGTAAGGAGTTACATATTTTCACAGTTGTGTTTTTAATGATTGAGAAGTTCATACCAACAGCGTGCCTCCCTTGAAGAGTCCAAACACAACTCTGCCTAACATGACCGAGACAGCTCTAGGTGAAACATTGAGAACATAACACAAGAGCCAAAACCACAATTTTGACTGAATGAAGCCTTTACTTTTCATTGCCCAGTGCATTCATAATGCAAACTTGATAGCTGACAGCTGCCTGGAGATTGGTTCACTTCAAAATGAATGTTCTGTCATTATTTACTCGTTCTAAACCTGTTTGACTTTCTTTCTTCTGTAGAACATGTCTCAGTGTTTTTATCCATACAATGGAAGTCAATGGGTTCCAATGTTGTTTGAATCCCGATGCTCCACAAAACATCTTCTTTTGAGTTCTGCAGGAGAAGGAAAATCATGCAGGTCTGGAACAACACAAGGGTGTATATACTTTTAAGTTTGAAATTGCTTGGTGCAATAAAGCAGGGAATTATCACAAATTTATTTAAAAATGTGGACTGCTTTATCCAATAACATGTTATTATGCAATACTACGTCAGGTTTTTCCTCAGCATTGCCCTGGGAAATGAAAACAACTTGGTCACGAGTAGGGATGGGTACCGAAACTCGGTATTTAATCGGTACCGGGGCTAAATTATGAAAGACCGGAGTATCGATAAGCTCTGACGTTAACGGTTCTGCTATCGGTACTGGAGAAATTAATAAAACACACATACATTTATTATTGCTATATATACATTATCTTGCAAATTCTATCTCACCAGAGTCGCCAGCTGTTTTTCAAACATTTGTCTATGATGCATTCAGAAGCGAGATCGCGCTCACGTGGAGGAGCTTCAGCATGCGCAACATGAAAGCCCTGTTTAATTATGATAGAAGAGAGAACTAAACATTCAAACGTCTGCTTACACTTTAGGCCTGTGGCTGTTTTATTTAAGCTAATTTTATTTTTTTATTTCGATTTTGGCCTCTAAGGATTATACAAAAGAAGACATGAGGTAAGGCTATTAAAAACTAGCTGCGTTTCGTCTTGCGCAACTTCTTTCCC
>NW_015548268.1:364057-392052 GCF_001515605.1 Sinocyclocheilus anshuiensis
AAGATATAGACAGACAGACAGACAGACAGACAGACAGACAGACAGATAGATAGATAGATAGATAGATGAAGTGTAACATCAAAGATAGATAGACAGACAGACAGATCAAGGGATGAAACGTAACAACAAAGATAGATACAGACAGACTGATATATATATATATATATATAGATATATATATATATATATATATATATATAAAAAACAAAAAGTACCAATAAGAATACCGTTAAAGTACCGAATCGATAAGCAGTATCAATAAGAGTAGAAATACCATTAAAACCTTAACGATACCCATCCCTAGTCACGAGTCTGGGTGGAGTATTTGAATCGGCAACACCTGCATCACATCAGAAGCTAATTAAGAAGACTACAAAAGAGGTGCTTAAGCTGCGGTATATGGGGAGCTAATATTTCTTTATAGTATAGTAGATGGTTTGCCAGTGACATATATTATTTGGAGGACACTTAAAAGCATAAATATCTATTTTCTTTTCCCATACACTGCCTTTCAAGTTACTGCTCAGGATAGTCACTTGTGAACGTGTTGGTACCATCAGCCAATCATCATTGCTATGATGTCAACGTCCTGCAGCTCCTGTGTAATTAGCCACATGGCAGGCTCATTCATCCATGCACATGAACACATTTAATCTAACATACATACAGCTCAACAGCTTCTACAGCTTTCACTGTCTTGTGTAAACATGACTGCAACCTCAATATCTGTTTTCATTCAACTTCAGCAAACATGTTTGTAGAATTTGAGTTATAACGTTGAGTTTGTTAGGGTCAAATCGACAGAAACAGATCTTAAGAATGCACACATAGAAACTGTTTAAACATAGTAGCACACCAAAAGTAGATAACATCAATCTGTTTTCATTCAACTTCAGCAAACATGTTTGTAGAATTTGAGTTATGACGTTCACTTCAAAATGAATGTTCTGTCATTATTTACTCGTTCTAAACCTGTTTGACTTTCTTAGGGTCAAATCGACAGAAACAGATCTTAAGAATGCACACATAGAAACTGTTTAAACATAGTAGCACACCAAAAGTAGATAACATCAAAATGAGTATAATTAAATATACGTTATAACTGGTGTTCTTCATACAAACAAATCAGATTTAAACAGGAAACATTAGACAAATTATGTTAGTAAGGCTACACAGTGCTAAACATTTCCTTCAAGCCCAGTTTTACATTTGACGTATTGAGAATTAGCAGGGTATCTTGAATATGTGCAGGGCATTTTGAAAATTACTCTAGTAGGTGGAGAGTCTGGAGACAAGTGACTGTCATTGAATCATTGACTCAACTGATTTATTCAAAACCACTGATTCGTTCAGGAACAAAATAAGTGATCTGCTGAATTCTGAGCTGCATACTACTCTTAATATTTCTGCCACATGGCAAAAATAGTATGTCGTTCCGGATTCAGCAGATCACTTAATTTGTTCCTGAACGATTCAGTGGTTTTGAATAAATCAGTTGAGTCAATGATTCAATGACACTTGATTCGATCATGCATAACGGTCGATTCTGCTTTGGCTTCATTTAGAACCATTTTTGTTGATGCAGAAAGATGAATATTGTGTCCAAAATTCTAAGTTACTCAATATTAACTTCTTGTTTATTGAACTGCGATATTAAAACAATATCACATTTACAATCATGCTGGTCCACTGCGAACCATATAAATGCATATGCTTTTATCCAAATTCAGTGTGGATGCATAAAATTGTCATTTAACTGTTTTGAAGACATAGAGATAATTCATTAGTATTTGAAATATAAGCAATAAACCATCAGAAGGTAGATCCTATAATTGTTTGCTTCATAGAATGTTGTAGCCAGTTCCCAATGAAATATGGAAATGTCACTAAGAAATGGATATACCAAACTGCATCTGCATAAACCGCACACTCCCGCATGCCAGGTTTACGTTACGACATTTGACTTACCGTACCGTTTAATCCACATCAGCAAAATAAATCTGCCATACTCTCCCACATCTCTCTTTAAGCAATAGGCTATGTACTGAAGCTGAATGTCTTTGGCAATGCAATCGGTCTGAATCGGGAGAAGTTGATTAATAGGTTTTCCTTGGGCTGAACTGTCCAGTCTGCTGTTATTTAGTGCTAGCCATCAGTAATCAGTACTGTCACCTGGCTTTACTTTAAAACCCCATTACTCCTTAGTGCAGGTCTCTGAAGCCCAGTATAACAAATTTCCACTCATACTTCTATTGTCTGCACAAGAGAAGATTGACAATGACACCTCGCACATTGTGCAAATCTGTATGATGAGAAAAATATGACGAGGGACTGTTAGTAATCTAGAAGCTTGCAAACAGCTGTTAATAACCGGAGCCCATGAGAAGAGAGAAATACAGCAGAGACAGACTGAGCTGCAGTGCTCGGACTGATAAACTCACAGCGTGGACAGAGAGATAGAAACACGAGTCCGCATATCACTCCTGCAGAAGCAGCACAGGAGGAGGGTGTAGATGAGTCCTGCTGGGAATTCTCCCACGCATTTGTCTGAGGAAGGGAAAGTCCATCTATTTGAGATAAACTTGTTCTAAGAAAATTCCAATATATGAGAGGATTTACACTTCAGTCCCTGTGTGTAACAGCGATTCGAATCTCTTAGAATGCCTTAAGATAGTCACTACAGAAATAGAAGAACATAAACATACTACAGAGCATGCATCTATATAACTATTTTGCATAATAATGATAATAATGATAATAGATTCAAAGGTTTGTCAAGGCAAACTCCATGTTGACTTGAGAAAGCAGTTTAAAAAGCTGGAAGTTTGAAGCGGTTTCAAAGTTTGACATTTTTAACTCTCTCGGATTTCTTTTTATATTGTCTTTCTGACCCTTAAAATTAAACGTTTTCATTTTAGTACTTGATGTAAAGCACTCTTGGCATGTGAAATAAGAAAATTTGACAAGATTTTACTATATCTTACTCCTATTGTTAGTTCAGAAATACAGAATCTTCTTGAGTTTTTTAGGAATAGCAGTAGCCTATTTATCCATTAGTAGCTACTGTGACTGAGCCGAATCTCTGATAAATGGTCCTACGGGGGAAATTTTCAATTCTGAAATTTACAGTATGCTTACATGGTACATTAAAGTCTTTAAAAATAAAACCTCAATACAGCTCTTTGAAAGGGGTAGAAAAAAATGATCAATTCCTCACTGAAGAAAACTGGCACCGCAAAGTGGGTTAATAATCCTCCTGTGCTAACAGCTCCGGTCTCATAATTTATTATTCGTCCTTGAACAATCTGTAGAGAAACCACACCTCAAACACACAGGGAGCCAAAGAAAACTGTCCGGGGACAATTCCTTATGGTGTATATTTTGAACCACATCCCAAACAAGGAATGTGGACTTGTGAGCATTTTAACTACTTTAGTTAAGCACCTCGTGAAATTCTCTCTCATATTGACCATTTGTAACGAGCTAAATTTAGCTATTCATAAGCTGAGAAGTCTATCTGTGTTGAATTTATCTTGAAAAACAGAGACAGGAGACTCCTTTTAAAATGGCAAAGCAAGTCCTCCTTCTTTCTCCACTAGAAAATCGTCCCACTTTTAGATGTTTTCCATATAATAAGATATTTGAGATGTTCCATTGAGCATTATCTACAGGCTCAAAGAGGTTTTATTAGCGTCATGGTGTTCTTTGACATAAACTCTCAAATATCCCCTGAAGTTCAGATGAGTGAGGGTGGTCTATCTCCTGTTCCTTTTTCCAGCTGAACAACCAGATGCCTCAGAGATTGTGGAAAACAGATGAAGGCTGCAGGTGTTCAAAATGTGTGTTCGCTACCAAACCTCGACAGTACTGAGAAGCGCTCAGTCTTTCAAAATAGCATACCATAGAGGAACATCATCCTTCTTACATTCGATAAGGTCCTACAAATATAGACCTCGAGGCCCGAATTATTTGAGTGATGGTAGGAGGGTTGGCACAAGACATTCTCAGCATTTTAATGGTTTGGTTTGGGCATTTTATGGTTTGGTTCGAGACTTTCCCACACTTTGGAAAGCCAGTCAGTGTTCAATCTTAAACGGAGAAGAAAGTGTTCAAGCTAAGAGCACAATATGTTCCCTGTTAAGCATTATTATCCATTTGCAGGCATGAAATTGTATTTGGCAAATTGCATTAAAATATATTTATCCTTTTGTAAATGAATTATTTGCTGTTTTTAGTAGTGGCAATAATTGTGTATATAAGCTGGCATACAATAAACGACCTGTCACAAAAGTGCTACGACCAGTTGCTATTTTCTTCCTCATACTTTAATTATGTGAAACGAGTCGCCAATATTAAAAAATATATATAAAACTTCCACTGAAGGAAAATTTGCCAAGAGATGAGAAACCTTTTATTTATTTGTATCTCTTTCTTTGATCGGTGAAGATTAGATTACCGTTTTTACATTGTGATTCCTTCAAATTTAGGGTTAGTTGCTCCATTTTATTTACTTAACTAATTATGGCCACATACTCCATTTTATTTTAATCCACATTTTTTCATGTTTGACATTTTTGTGTGTGCGAGTGTTGATTTTAGACCCTGTACTACCATGGGATCATGTTTAAATATAATGCAATCATAGGATGTATATTTATTATGTTTGTAGTAGAACCCAGAAAAGCAAGTTCTTTTACTAAAATTACCACACCCAAAAATATGGTGAACGGCCTCCACAACATACACATATGTGATTTCCCACAGTGCAAGAGTTGGACGTTCACAATGCCAAGGCTTTGTCATTCGTCCAGGCATTATGTGTTTGTGGCATATCCATACTTGGAGAAAGCACACATCGCTGTGGCCGAACAGTCTCCTGACTGACAGTATGAAATATCCTGACATTTCAGACACGCTCACATGTGTTTGTTATCCTGTGGGAAGCGCCATCCCACACAAGAGGATTTCATCCCGCCCTAAAGGCATAAATATAGAAGGATTCAAGGTCTTTACGTTGTGTGTGTGAGTGTTTGTGCATATACACACATCTGAATATTGTTCATAAAAACAAATCATTCTGACTGACTTCATCTGTGACAAAACAGAGATAAAAAAAAGAAAGTCCAGTAAATTAATTAATTAATTTAATTAATGTCTAGAAAGAAATGAATGGAAAACGATGCATTAAGGGCCAGGGGTGTAAACCTTTGAACAGAATGAAGATGTGCACATTTTTCTTATTTTGACTAAATATCTTTCTTTTGTTTTTTTGCCCTTCAGAAGCTCCAGAAGATACTTACATATTTCCCAGAAGACAAAATAAGTTAAATTTACCCCGATCTTCTCTTAATGCATGGTGTTTCCTTCTGCAGCATCAGTGAGCATTTGAACCTTCTGTAATAGTTGCGTATGAGTCCCTCAGTTCTCCTCAGTGTGAAAAGATGGATCTCATAATCATACAGTCATTGTTGGAAAGGGTTCAAATACACAAAAGACACTGGAAAACCAAAGAATTAGAGGGAGCTGAAGGATTTTTCTGAAGAACAGCAACAGCGGGCAGTTGAACTGTTCAGGACAAACAAGGCACTCATGAACAACTAAAAAAAAAAAAAAAAAAACTAAAATCACAGCTGTGGATCATCCAGGTATACAGTATTAAGAATCAAGCCTTTGTAAACTTTTGAATGGGGTCATTTTTATAAATTCAACTGTTATTTTCTCTTGTGGACTATATGTGAACATCTTTTATGTGAAATATCTTATTCAGGTCTGTAGTAAATAAAAAAATAACTTAATAATCTTATTTTGGTTAAATAATTCACATTTTGCAGATACTGCAACTGTGACATTTTGACCACAACTGTACGCTCTAAAATGACTTTCCTATTCAAGTGACGTAACTTGTCGAAGGTCATGTTAACATAATTGTCTAGCACTATTCCACTCAGTAACACCCTTCCTTTTACAATACAATCAAAGTCCCACCCTTTTTTATCCCTTTGAATATTCTGTTTCACTTGTAAAAACTTCACATTATAAAAACTAAAATGCGTTGCGAATGCTGTTTCATGTTGACTTTAAACAGCAGCTAGATTCTTAGCAACTAGCTTCGTTCCCTTCCTGGCTCCCTATCATGTACAAAGGCCAGTGCTGTGTGCTTAACATTTCAACTTTTTATGATCACATTATTCCTTTGTTAAGTTTAGGGGGCAATAGTTTCCAAGTTTTTCACACAGCTTAAACATCTAATCATAGCTCTTAATATTGACTTTAACCTCATTTTCATGTCCCTGTCCACCACACTTTGTCGCACTCATTAATGCCGGGCGTTGCTTAGCAAAATGTTTGTTGATATTCATTGTTCCACCTGTCTGCGCCAAGAAACTATGAAATACTATGACTACGACCATAATCACGGGTCACACTCTATTAGCACCTGGCTCACTCTTTTTGACACACACACCAGATGCCCCATTTTGGGGACAATATGGAGTTGGACACACTCCCTGGTGTGAAGCCTGAGTAGGGTGGGTATAACAGTGTATAAAGAACAGAGTCAACCTGGAAAACAGCTTTCCAGGGAGCTGTGGTGGTGACCAACCACATACTGACTCTAAAACGAAATGTCAGATTTAAATATGCATCTCAACACAGTATAAAGATAAGTTAAAAAGAACGGATTCATGTGAATTCTTAAGTTTAAACATCTTGATGATGTATTGCAAAAACATACTCTAACCTACTTTGCTTTCAAATGTTTGAGCTATTTAATATCTTAAAGGGGTCATATGATGCTGCTAAAAAGAACATTATTTGGTGTATTTGGTGTAATGAAATGTGTTTATGCTGTTTAAGGCTCAAAAAACACATTATTTTCCACATACTGCTTTCACAACGAAACACACAGCGTCTTCACGACATGGAGGCAACAGCAATACTACAGCGAGACTAAAAGTTACACCGCCTTTCTTTGCGTGAACATTTGGGCGGCGTTATGCAAATCTTCCCACATCGTGAGGTAGACATGTGGGGGCGTGTTAGAATGAGCCGTTTTAGGTAGGTGTGGCTGACTCTTAACTTTTATAAAGAATAGCTCTTTGGATTTGAGACTTTAGTCTTTGCAACTTTACAGATCTTCTTTATGCACCAAGAGCTTGTAACACTTCAAAGAGAAAGGAACAATTTAAATCGCATCATATGACCCCTTTAACTGGCTATTAACATGCCAACCGTTTAACTAACTTTAACTACCTACAAACATGCCAAGAATTTAACTACTGTCGATATGTCAACCAGTTATAAACATGTCGACAGTGTAACTAGCTATAAACATGAAGGCAGAATAACTAACTTTATAAATTTGCTGACAGTTGAACTTTAATCTTTATAAACTGACATTTGAATAATTTCAACTAACTATATAAACATGATGAAGGTTTAAATAATTGCACTATCTGAAACATAACAAATGAGTTATAAAACTGCTGACAGTTTAATTAACATTAGCTATAAACAAGAAGACAGTTTGACTAACTTTAACTACCTATAAACATTACAAGAGTTAGTAAATGTGTTGACAGTTTAACTGTAGCTAGCTGTAAAAATAGTTTAACTAACATTAGACTATAGACATCAAGGCAGTATAACTAATTTTCACTAACCATAAATTTGTTGGCAGCTGCATTTTAATCCTAATAAACTGACATTTGAATCATTTTAATTATCTATAAACATGTCAAAAGTTTAACTAACTTTAACTAGCACTAAACTTGTTGACAGTTGAACTATCTTTAACTACCTATAAACATGTCAACAGTTTAACTAACTTAACTAGCTATAAAAAATGTTGAAAGTTAACTAATTTCCCTAGCTATAAACATGTTGACAGTTTAACTAACTTTAACTAGCCATAAACTTGTTGATAGTTGAACTTTAGCTATAAACATGTTAGCAGTTTAACTAACTTAACTAGCTATAAAAATGCTGACTGTTTAATCAACTTTAGCTATAAACAAGTAAACCACTTCATAAATTATTATTAGCTATATAATCTTGTTGACAGTTGAGCTAACTAGCTATAAACATGTCAACAGTTTAACTTAACTACTTATAAAAATGCTGAGTTTAATTAACTTTAACTATAAACTTGTTGACAGTTTAACTAACTTAATTAGCTATAAAAATATAAACAATTCAACTTATTTCATAGCTATAAACATGTTGACAGTTTAATTAACTTTTAGTAACTTGCTCACTATGACAGTAGTACACATGCAAGTGAAAACAGACCGTAGACAAAGACGGTTTATGCTAATATACACTATGCATTGCATTATCAGTTAGTCTATAACACGTTTTGCAATGCAGTGACATGTGAACTCAAGCTTGAGCAGTAAGAAGCGCCTGTGTGTAGAGTAAAGCATTATACAGTCCAGACAAAAACAAATACACTGCATAAAGTTTTCATCAACATACGTATGCGGTTGGCGACGAGGTGATGGTTGAGCTCAGTTCTCAGCACCCAGCAGATAGAGATCCCACGCCAAATACACAGTAAAAATAATTACAAGCTTTTTGCAGGCATGATTTACAGTAATGAAACTAAAAAGGCTATGGAACCAATAAATGAATGAGTTTGTTTAAACATGCACTGATAAATATAACAACACGGGTCAAATGGTTAGCCGTAATGGAAAGGAACGTCGTAATTGCTAGTCCTATCAGGTTACAAAACAACTCTAGAGTGATCCTATATGTGGAATATATCTGCTGGGGAGGTCCTGTGGTACATGAGAATCTATGATGCATAAGCCAAGCCAAACTCACATAGGGATTAACAGATTTACTGTCTTTTTTATTAGTCTTATTTTTACAGTACGGCACCGGGATGCAAAGGGTGCAATCCACACCACTGTAACGTAAAAACATCTCGATGATGTTTTCCTAATTTCGAGAGAACCTCTAAGAAAAACAGCCACACACGCTCTGCAGTCCTGCAGCTAATTTCCAGATATTAACCTGCCCTGGGGATTTTTCCAATCTGCTCGCTTGCAAGACAAACGGCCCACAAGTTAGTTTTGAATGCCAAGTTTGTTTTCAATTTCCAGGATATCCTACGAGCACATAAGTTTGCTACAAAATGATAAGCATTTCATAAAGACAGAGAGCGAGAGAGAGGGCAGAAAGGAAGAGCAAATGGGACTTAGCAGGCATTTTGGCTCATAATGAAGACCAGATGGTTTACCTTCACTGGTAGCCACATTCTTGGGAGCTTTGGTGGGCGTATGATCAGTGCTGGAGCTCACATCGGAGACATCGCAGGAGATACTGGAGCTACCCTTGCCTGGGACAGAAGCGAAACAGAAAATAACGTTTTGTGAAAACAGCTCATTTTTGAGATCATACTTGACTGCATGCATTCACAATATATACGGTCGGCTCCATCAGCCAGCTCTGGGAGCCCTGGTGTGCAGTTTCACAGAAGGGTGGGGTGCAACGGTTCCCACTGTAAGTCAATATTATAACAGATGCAATAAAAGCACGATCGGACATTTTGGCCCAATCACTCATTCACTTGCTGGACCATTTCTGAAAGCAAGGAACCTCCTCTTGTTCCTAATGCAGAGCGAGGTCTGAGGTTTTCATGATTAAAGATTTCGAGAAGAACTCATTACTCAGTACTCATCAGGAACACTCTGAGGCTGAGCAAAACATCTTCCTGCCAAGACAATATCTGTGACTGGAACAATAGATGGAAGAAATTACTTTAGTATCTCCAACACTGGCAGAGTTTGCAGTTTCGCTATGATCCTCCAAGACAGATTTATCTATCATACATTAGGACATATTTGGCCACTGTGCAAGAGAACGAGCAGAGACCATTCGTGACGGCTTGTTACTTGTATTTGGTTGATGTTTTTTTTTAAGAGTTTGCACTTTAGTTCACATTTGTGGATTTTAAAGTTGGATTGGTGTTGTGATAAAAGTGGGGTCATTCACAGCCTGGAACGGAGATCCAGACATAAATCAACAACACTACCACCACCCTTTAGATTATGGTTCCCCACTCGCAGGGACAAGCCAGTGTTAAGCGCCTGACTTTTTTTTTATTGCATGAATTTCCATGTTGGTTGATGCGAGTGCTTGATTGGTGTTGGTCTAGCTGGTTGCCCACCATAGCCATGCTACTCACCAGCAAATCTTAACCCCCCTGTTGTGTCAAATTTTAGAGTGCACACTAGTACCTCCAGTTTGTTATTCTGACATTAATTCAGTCTCAAACTGATTAATTAGCAGAAGTTATTAGGCCACCACGAGCGTGATGTCATTAGCTCCTGACCAAAGTGTTTCAAACAATGGATGTGGGACCTACTTGCTATGGTTTCTAGAAACAGTCATGACTAGCTAGTTAACTTCTCCAGTAATGAATTGTATTATGGTAGTTAAGCAGTGAGTTTTTCATGGAAAGTGCACCCCAGCTTGGCCTTTCTGGCAAAACCCATTTTAATTGCATAATGTGATGAATTTCAGACTCATTTTTATTTGACAAGAAAAAACAAACCATTATGAAGTTGAGGTCCATGGAAAAGGTCTTACTTTCTGTAGAAGAAGATGTGAGTGTGTGCATGTGTGTTAATTTGGCAGGGTTGGTTTATGGCACGTCATCCTCAGTCAGGTCATAAACGTGAACCACAAGCGGCTCCATGTGAGCAGAGCACAGCTTCATCCCACAAACACCGTTCTCTCTGTAAACAAGTTCCTCTTCGCGCTCTTAACACACATCCATACAGGAGTAAACACACAGAAACACTCACTAACGCTCTTTTCACACATATAAAGAGGTCACGGAGTTGCTGTAGTGTTAGTCGCTGCAAATCGCTATATGTGTGAACGCCCCTTTACACGCCCGAAATGTTGCCAACATATGTCCACGCTGGAAAGCTGTTGTGTGAAGGTCTTTCAAACAAGCTGTCAGATTAGCGCTGATGCACTGAATGACTCAATGAACTCTTATCACCTTGGTCACGACGGAAAAACAGCAGAATAACGTGAGCCGCACTGAACACACTGTTACGTGCTGCAGTGACATCAGTGAGCCACAACATCTGCTTCAGTTCCTGTTGTAGTCGGCAGAATGGGACTCATCCGTCAAGTCGCTTTGCACGCCTTGAATTACGAACAGATACGGACGCTGTTATTATGATGTTGCTAGGCAAAGCTTTCACAAAGCACAAAGTCTTCAGCTTAATCAAAACGGATGATGAAACTGTATTACTTTGTTGCTAAAAGAGACGCAGCAGCGTTTGTACTCAGAATCAAGAGCTAAAACCACAGATATTTGCTTTGGTACTGTTCTACAGGCGATTTTCACAACTCAGTACTAAAAAATGATGTATACAAATGCGGCCTGAAATGTATAAAAGATGACATGAGGGTGACAATATACAGGAAAATGAAGAGGTCAGCTCTCACCTGTTTATTGTGGCATGCACACACTTTCTTGAAAATGGGCATTCACAATGACAGCTTTACAGTTCAGCACAAGGGTAAACACAGAGATAGGTCATTCTCTAAATGTTGATTTTAGGACTTACAAAAAGTGTTGAATTTAAAGGGATTGTTCATCCAAAAATAAACCTGTTGAACACAAAAGAAGTTATTCTGAAGAATGTTCATAAACAAGCAGCTGACGGTACCCATTGACTTCCATAGTATTTATTTATTTTTTTCATATTATGGAAGTCAATGGCTACCATCAACTTTTTGATTACCAACATTCTTCAAAATATCTTCTTTTGTGTTCAACAGAAGAAAGAAACTCATAGAGGTTTGGAACAACTTGAGGGTGAGCAAATGATGACAGAATTTCCATTTTTGGCCGAACGATACCTTTAAGCAATTTTTTTCCTCCAATAAAAGCTGATGGTAAGTTTTATTATTATTATTATTATAATTATTATTTTTATTTACTTTTTTGACATTATTACCAACCATGAATTTGTGACTTGTGACAGTAATGCCAGCGACAAATTCTCACATAAAATACATGTTCTAAGATGGTTTCAAAACAATCTGAAAATTCACACCACTGATCTATTTAAAATAAATAAATAATAATTTTTTTTTCTATTAAAAATTTTCATATGAATATTAAGCAATGTAACTGATTTAAAGTAACCTTTAAATAAATTGCAAATATTACACACACACACACACACACACACACACATATATATATATATATATATGATAAAATGTAATAGAATTGCAAAACAATATAGAGCCAAGCCATGTAATATTATTTGATATATTGTTTAAGTTATGGAATGAAGCTGTTTATATGGAAATTCTTGACTATTTGAGATCTTTTTTTTTCAATGGGCGAGAAAGAAGACGTCAAAGTTTACGAGATCCATCACCTGATACAGTGGGATGCAGCTGAAACTGCAACTAGCAACCAACAGTACAGCAGTTTAATCACTGTCAGTGTGAACGTCCTTTAGATCATTGATTTGAGATCCTTTGCTCTTAGACGGGCGCTGAACTTTGACTGAACTCTGACCTGCAAAAATGACGTCTGGAAAATCCAAAAGTCTCCACTTTCTCCTACTAAACTAGGAAGAAAAGAGCTCTGCTCGACTGTGAGAATAAATCTGAATCATTAAGCTGTCAGTCGTTTGCCATCCCAAGCACAGCCACTTCCCATCACGTAAAGGGAGAAATGACAAAGGAGATTTCCTTCGAACGTTCACAAACGTTTCATCACTCATGGCCTGAGTGGCCAGTCCTGCTTTTGATCCAATGACCTTAATCCATAAGTCATATTAGAGCTCTTTTCCTCCATGATGGAAATTTCAAATACTCCTAAGTATTCCAGATGGAGACTGAAAGAGAAGGACTGTCCTAAGCACACATTCCCACATTTGCCTTGATTTGTGCTGTTGCACTAAACATGATATTCAGTACAATTGCATGTAAACAGCTCAATGAGCGTGAAGTTCATTTCAAGTAAAAATGTAGCCAGTTATATTATCCGTTTTCCAAAAATACTTTGCACCTGCTTAGATCATGGTGGTCCGAAGGAAAAATAAACTATGGATTCGAACTCATATTTCTGTAATTGCTTCACACACTTTAAAACAAAATGCCAACATGTTGAATGAACACACATGCACTTGCAAAGTGAATCACTATAGATCCATTAAATGGTCTATTCAACTCAGAGAGAAACAGTAAAGCTGCTGATCTCAACAAGAGGTTGATTACATTTATATTCAGCTTGAATTGGCATGTTTATGGTAAGCTTAAAATAGTTGTGAGTCACAAAATCAGACTACAGAGGTGGTCACAGGAGGTGCCTTTGAGGCACATCACTATCAGGTACACAATGATCTGTTTCACCTGAACACTTATGATCAAATCTCCCAGAGCAGATGTTAATGGCAGATGTGAACAAGGCCAGAGAGAGCTGACTGTGAGCAGTTTGACACACCCACGAGTGTTGAGTTTTACTCAAAACTGCATAAAGTACACACATCTGCACGACACCATCAGGAGCTCAGGACTGTTTGTAAATATCAGCGGTTGCTTCAGGGATCAGAACTGCACACAAACATCTACTCTGTGCCATATGAAGTTACACAAATGGTTACTGTTACCAAACAAGTTTCCCAAATATTCCCCTTATTTCCCCTTATGGTTAGGAAGTGTACAACACCTGGAAAAAGTGATCTGTTAGCATTTCCATTCATCTCAGTAGCAGTTGCTTATTTGAAACAAACCCCCTTCTTCTTCTTCTTCTTGTGCTGTTTTATGGCGGCTGACAAGCCAACTTATGGTGTATTGATGGATTGGAATTGATGAAACCTATATCTTTCAATTTCTTAATCAACTCTTCTCTTTCCTAGGTAAATACTGCACAATGTAGGAGTACATGCTCAATAGTCTCTGCTTCACTACAGGATATACATAATCCAGTCTGATGTTGACACTTTTTATTTATGTGTTCTTTAATTCTTCCTTTTATTTCTGCTTTACTTCAACGGTCATTTGTTGCATTGCCTGTTTGTACTCGCACACGTGCAGGTGTTCACCCATATGAACCTCAGGGCTATACCCATTTTCTGTATTCTGAGCAGATTTATAAATATCTCATATATTAATTCTTGTCTTGTTGTTGACTGCCCACTTAATAAAACTATTTAAAGCTGAACAAATAACTGCCCTTACTGGCTTAACGTCCTCCACCCATTGAATAGCCAACTATCAGCTCTGTTGTAAAAACGGATGCATAACTGGTTGTCCTTTTCTGAATATTGACTCGGAGTCTCTGAATAAATACAGCTGCAGCCGTATGCGCTGCTGTAGGATGCTTTGACCCATCTGAGGAATATATGGAGCATCGAGGAGTATCCAAATACTGCTGAACAACAACCTCCTTAGGTATAGATCTTTCATTCTTAATCTTATATTGTAGATTCAGTTCAACGCGATAGATCTATAATTTGTAGCATTATGCTTGTTCTTAGCACAGGGATAATATCCCTGTGTTTCCATGAGGACGGAAGTCTCCCTGTGCTCCACACTTTATTAAAAACACGTGATATAAAATTCAAAGACAAATCAGATCATTCTCATCCTTTCCTGGAGATCTTTGCTTAACTCCCCCAACAGCTCTTTCTTTACTTCATGTCATGTAAATTTCATATCACGATGGTCATTACTCCATCATGATATTTGGATGTTTTTAGATTGCCATCTATTTATTTTCAATTCTTCTAATGTTATCATTACTGTGCACTTTAACAAACGCCTCTGCTAACATTTCTCAACTCAACTCAACTCAAACTTTATTTATAAAGCACTTTCAACACCACGACTGGAACCAAAGTGCTGTACAGAGAAAGATAAGGGGGGGAAAAAAATACGAATAATAAGAATAATATAAAAACAAATGAAAAATAATAATAGTAAAATAAAAGAAAAATACATAAATAATAATAGTAACAAATGTAAATTTCATATCACGATGGTCATTACTCCATAAAATGATATTTTATTGCCATCTATTTATTTTCAATTCTTCTAATGTTATCATTACTGTGCACTTTAACAAACGCCTCTGCTAACATTTCTCAACTCAACTCAACTCAAACTTTATTTATAAAGCACTTTCAACACCACGACTGGAACCAACTTTGAAATTAATTCTGTATCGTACAGGTAACCAATGCAGTTTGATTAACACAGGAGTAATATGCTCTTGCCCCTTTGTACTTGTTAAAAGGCTGGCAGCTGAGTTCTGGACAAGCTGCAAACGAGAGCGAGAGAGCTGATTCAAACCCAGATACAACACATTACAATAGTCCAAACGAGATGACACAAAAGCATGAACAACCTTCTCCATATCTGCCTTTATCCAGATATGGAGAATCTCTCCAAAAAAAATATCTCTCCATATTTCTGCCTTTTCTTCATTAGTCACAGCTATTCTTTCCACATTACTCAGAACAGGCAGACCAAAGTTTCTTTAAAAACCACCCATCTTTTTGATCATACCCCATACTTCACTGACATCTACTTTCTCCCCTACAGAATCACCATAATTTCTCCAGTACTTCTTCTTAGCAGCCTCTCACATTGACTTGCGCTTTTTTATATAGAATGAAGTTATCAAATATGTACGCTTTAAAAGCCTTATTTCTAGCTTGAATTGCTTTGCTACATAATTCTGTCCACCATGGAACTGATTCTGATCAACATGTGAGCCTTCATTTCAGTCTTTTCGCTTCAATCACCTTAGCCCCCGATATGTTACTGTATCAGTGGATACATCAGTTGGAATTCCAGAGATTACTCCCCTTAACCAAGCTCTCTTACTCAGTACTGTACCACTTTCTGCTGTTTTTTTATTTTTAGAAGATTTCCATTTCTTAGAGTCACTCTGTATATCACCTACTGCTTTTTTTAAAGCCTTGGTAAGTTTTACTGCATTGATCACGTTACTATTTGCAAACTTCATCAGTATCTTCAAATCTGATGTCCTTGAAAATGTCCTTTCCAGCATCCTGTCTTTTTCACGATCAGTTCCCAATTCATTCTTTAAGTTTCCTTCTCTTACAATGGACAATATTACTCCAATCATTTACTCCTGTATTCTTACTGCTAGATTCTTCCTCCATCTCCGGATCACTTCTAATGTCACTTCCCTCCATCAATGCTCCAGTCACAGTCCAGTGTTGTCAAGCTTGTTCTGCCACCCTCCAAACAAACCCCCTGAATGCCATCTGTGCTTCATGGGCACTCAGAGTATTTGTCATGTGACTGATCACTGGTCAAAAGCAGCAAATCAAAAAATGATTGTGATTTTAACAGTAAAAGACTGTAAAAATGCTACAGTAAAAACCTGTTTAATATGTTGTTTATTAACATTACATCAGTTAATGAAATACTGTATTTTATTGTGAATTTAAGTTAAGTCTGTAAAACCTAAAATGTTGCTACCATATTTTTTACGGTGAAGTTCTGGCAACCACAGCTGCCGGTATTTTACCGTAAATGTCACAGATTTTTTTTTACAGTGTATGGTTATAGTTAACTAAACCATTTTTTGTTTGTTTTTTTCAAATAAAATAAACATTAACTGAAATAAAATATAAAAACTTATTTTATTTCAGCTAGTTGCCAAGGAAACATTTCTCATTCTCATTTAGCTTAACTTGATGTACTAAAATCTAAAAACTAAAACTAAAAAATGTATCTAAAATGCAAGATGAAAGATCTAACATGAAAATGGAATAAACATATAATATAACACTGTCCTAAAATCCTTAGCAGAAAGAAGATGGCAATTTAAAATAAGAGGCTTGTTGGAAGAACAATGTTTTGGCTTCGAAAGCTGTAAAAGTACTAAACAGTTTCATAATTAAATTGACTTAAGGGAATACTGTGTTGTGTTGCATCTGTCGCGGTTCTATGTAGTGGGTGTGGCCTGTATCGTTCCAGTGGTTGTGGGCGTGGTTTAATCTTGCTGGCCGCAGATACCTTTGCCAGGTAACCCCGCCCCCAAAAACACCAGGAAAGAAAGCAGACAAGCTGTCTATTCGTAACATGCTTCAGTGATTTGTGCTGTTTTACAGCCACACAGAGACAAGTGCGTCTCAGGATGACTTCTGTGCTGACAGGGACTATTCTTTCTTTTTTCTTTTTCTTTTTTAATACCACGTTTTATGGGTGTTAGCTACAATCACTTATGTTTTAGCTTCATGAATTTAGCTGTGCTTTAATACACGTACCATTTCTTTGTGATTTTTTACATTTGCCTATTAGATTCGATTTTTTTTTTTTATCAACAATGCTGCGCAATTCCCCTCATTTTAGACTTCATCAAAATGTGCATCATTTATTTATACTTATTATATTTATTTATAACACACCGAGGGCAACTTTTTATTTCTACAACCAAAAATCCATGCCAGTTACTAAAAACCAGCATTTAATTTCACAGAAAGTGAAGTGTTGTAGTTCTTGGAGATCACATACCTTCACTTCCACACTGTTTGCCATTGTTCGCACCCATCCCGAAGAACACATAGTCTCTCCTCACAGTAACAAATCTAAAGCAGTCAGATTACACGGGCAAAGTCCTCGAGCAGACAAAACGTATAGCTCCATTATGCATGTGTTCAGAGCGCAGACCGTGCGCGAGCATGAACCCAGCAGTCCTGGCGAGAGCGGAGAGAAATCAGCGCCACTGAGAGAACTAACCGCACGAGCTCACTCACTTCCACTGCGACTGTAGGAGGACGAGATGGAGGGGCTGGGCCAGCTTTAAAGAGAGCCTCAGTTTAAAATGCCACACATCAGCATGCAGCACTCACGGACAGTGCATCTAAAGTTTATAGGATAATGTTTGGGGTATGAGAAAAAATGATACATACAATTAGACTTGTGCGGGTATTCGGTAATGCGATATATCACGGTAATGAATATGCACGGTATTGTTATCGTGGGCACTTCTAAATACCGTGAATAATTATATATTACAAATTATTCCGAATTTTGAATGCATTTTAAGAATACTTTTCCCATCAACTGGTCAAAATGCACAACACGGCTGTATGCTGCGTGAAAAACACGTGCGCACTCTGATGTAAACAAGCGCTGACGAGAAGCACATGGCGGAACATGTGAGAGACGCTCTGGATGAAAGCGCACTTTCACTCTCTGACAGCAGAGGGCGCTAAACTGCTTTTAATCTGTGTAAAACTTTTAACTTTATACATTTTTCTGTATTGCTTTATTGCATTTAAATGTTGTTATTTTTGTTATAAGAAAAAAGTTATTAAACCTGTTATACTGTATTATGACAGCACTTTTTTTAAATTAAAGTTCAATATCGTGATAATACCGTATACCGTGATAAAAACATTAGCAATTAATCGCAACATGAAAATTTGATACCGGCATATCCCTACATACAATATAATATTAAGTATCGGACACTTAAGTAGCATTTTAAAGTGTATTAATCAAGTTAATTTTTTAAAGAACATTTAAGGAATAAATAGAATGCAACACAATATGTCAATATAGTCTCTAAACATAAATGTCTTAGCAATGCTTTAAAGTTTAAAAATGCAGCTTCCGATAAATCTCCATTACTTGTTCAATGATCATTTTACCTCATGACACTGCAAAAAAATGTTCTTCATCAGGATTTTGGTCTTGTTTTCCAGTGCAAATGTCTAAAGATTCTTATATTGACTTTTTTGTTTTATGAGAAATTGATTGAAATTAACTGAGTTCATGCTTAAACAAGAACAAATATCTGGCACTGCCTCTGGGGTTTGAAAACTTCTTGTTTCATTCCACACTGACAGATATTTGTTCTTGTTTTAAGTATGAACAGTTTTTTTTTTCAGGAAACTAGACCTTTGTATGTTCAATTTTTGTGCTTAAATAATTTTATTGGAAAACTAAATAAAAATACTTTTTTTTTGCAATGCATGCAACATTTAATGCCATGAATTTAAGACTTGCTGCACAAATTTAAGATCTTTTAAGGCCTTAAATTGTGGAAGGGTTGAATTAAGACTCAAGACAGAAAACCTGATGAATGCCATTGCATTATAATATGCACTTTGTAGTCAACGTTTAGTGGACCATGTGAGAACTTGAGGAAAACTGACTTCATGTACACTAAAATCTGATGAAAATACATTGCCAAAATGGTTGAGAAAAGTAAAATTAGTTCTGTGATAATGTAGTCTAAGATGAAAGAAAGAAATCCAATTGACACTGCAATGCAGATGCATCTATGAACACATTTGTCACTAACATATTTGGATTAATATAAACTGAATTGAGTATTGCTGCATTTCAAACTTGTGTTATACTCGAGGGGCCATTAATAAAATAATATATTAATATCAGTGGCAGGACATGTTTCCTTTAGCCTGCATTCTTACTGTGTGTTCTATTGTTAGTTAGGCTTCCTGTGCAGAATAAAGCTGTTTGGGACTATTAACGGACGCCTCTGAACAAAACAGGAATCATACACACGGGTATTTTTGTCAAGGAATTACTTCCATGAAACTCCCATCAATTAGTAAATGCCTGTGACCTTTGTGTTGTAGCGACGATACAGAGTTTCTTATTGTTTGCAAGTGCTGACATTGTGTTTTTGTGCTGGTGGCCCTGAATGGGTGGACACGTATTGTTTTAGAAGTCAACATCTCTCTCTTTATCAAATTCCTATTATGACAAAAGGTGAATAGACTCCTGCCAAAGTTCTTACAACTTCATGTTCGGACCACACATTTTTAAAGAGATCTCTCTAAATACCAGTGACTGATCTGAGCACAGTCTGTAAAACATGCCGGGTTGCACAAAAGTTATTTTACTTGGAACAGTTTGAGAAAAACTTTAGCGTCTACTTGTGACTGGTCTGTTTGGCTTGCATGGTACCAATCAGCAGTCTGTTGGACTGAGGTCAAATGCCAAGCCAGAGAAAGCGTTTACAGCCAAACGCTCTGCAACCCAAGAACGCTATCTACTTCCCGTCTCTGGGGCTCTACTGATGCAGGCTGGAACACACAGACACACATGTGCAGATGTGATAGCACAACAACAGGAAGAAACCCTTGAGCAAACTGTGCTTCAAATGTGGTTTTCACACACAGACACACGTGCAGATGTGATAGCACAACAACAGGAAGAAACCCTTGAGCAAACTGTGCTTCAAATGTGGTTTTGAAAATGGCTGTGAAACCTGAGATTTGGAGAGAACTTACAACATTAAAGGCCAGATATTGAAGTTGCAAAATCTGAGGTTTTAGTCATATTAAACATTTCTTCCTTTTGTAGGATGGGGTGCAAATCATTAGTCAACAAAACACACTGTTTTGAGGAGGCATTTGCCCAGAGTCCCCAAAGGTAGCATTTGTAGTAATGCATTTGTTTTTATTGCTGAAACTTTAACTAATAGCCATAAAGCCTCGTAACAGTGGTGTCAGGTCTTAAAAAACAACCTCCTGTGATGTCAGGGCATCTCAGGCATCACATACTTCCCTACCAGTGTTGGGGTTTTTACGTAATCAGATTACTTTTTCAAGTAACTAGTAAAGTAATGCATTACTTTTTAATTTACAAGAAAATATCGGAGTTACTTTTTCAAGTAATGCCAGTTACTTTGTTTCCTCATGTATTGACTGCAGTTCTCCTGTGCTCATGTTGAGAGGAATCAGGAGTGCAGAGGCATTGTGTGCACTGTGTGAACATGATATTGTAGTTCTAGACTAAATGTCTACATGCATTTACTCATCTCACTTACACAAAAACAGATTCAGTATTCCTCAAAATGAACAAAAACAGAAATGCAAAACCTGGCACAAACCTGCAATAATTCAATGTATAATACAAATTAGAAAGATGAGAAAAAGTAACAATAATTTGGATAAAAAGTAACACAATCAAGTTACTTTTTAAGGAAGTTACGCAATATTGTAATGCATTACTTTTAAAAGTATCAATCCCCAACACTGTTCACTAGGTGAAAAACAGAAGCATGTCTGAATTCACAGTACTCATAAAAGATTAGGCGAAAAGTATCTGGATGACCTACTACTTCCAGCGAGATTCTGAGGGTTGCATACAATGGACACTTTTTTTATGGATTTGTGAATGGCCTTGAAGCAACGCAACTGATGCTTATAGGTCACATTTATAACGGATAGTATTGTCATAGTTGTTTTGAAGTACTTTATATACTTATTTCAGTTGTGTGCCTGTAATAACTGCACTTGGATGCTCTACATTATCACATGGAAAATGTTCCTTGAAGCTACACATATTCATGGGCCTTTTAAAAATATTCTTAATTAAAAATGGCACTTGGTTGGATGTTTTATTTTATACAGTTAGATTAAACCATTTTTAAGTGTGGCTTAAGCATTGAAATGGCAATAAAATTCCCGGACCACAAGGTACAAGCAGACGTTACTTATGAATATCACAGGTATAAGTTAACAGATAAAATAGGCTTTTGTGGTGGAAAACCATAGGGAGACTCTAAAGCATGTCTTTTGTTGAGCACAGATTTATAAGTGATTCTCATTACATATTTGGGAAGATGGTTGGCACTTGTTGCATTTTTCAAAATGCAATTCAATAAATTGCACCAATTGGCAAGTAACACAGTTTCAGATACTCGCCAAAACTGATTTTCATGCATTTGGTGGAGTGTTAATTTCAGACCCTGGCAGAAATGCTAAGGGTGTCCCACACACAACCACTAGCTAGATTCTGCAGCGCTGTCAGGAGCAATCCATGCCTGAAACAAATGCATTTTAAAATGCAGGATTTAGCAGTTTGTTTAGTAATGGTTTAAGATTATTCCGCAAGAAGTATTTTTTCTTTCTGGAATAAATGCACACTGACAAACTGTGCACAATATGACCAGGAACAGCTCTGATTTCTTGTTAACTTCTAGTAGTCAGACCTGCATTCATGAGATAAAACAGCTTTCTATAAGCATTTAAGATAACACACCTTTATTTAAGATTTTTTTTTATTTAACGATTTAAGATTTGTCTAAAATAGTGTAAGAAATCTCTTAAACTTCTCTGTAGTAAAATCTCTCCTCATCCTATAGAAGCTCTGCAGGAAGTCCACTGGTCACCCAGTGTAAACAGACAGCCAGAGAAGCACAGGGGGAACGGTTAGCAACAGCATCTGTATTCGCATTATCAGCCACTGGGGCAGCAACAGACATAAGATAGCGGCCTGAAGGAGAGACCACGCTCTCATCCTCAACGGCCTCATGGGAGACGGAGGCAGACGGGTGGACGGCACGGATTATATCGCTCTCCATCGCAGCCGAGGACTCTGGGTCAGCTGCAGGTACGGGAGGAGTCGTCTGGCTGGCCACTTTCCTGCGTATGGCCCTCATCGTGATGGGGATGGACATGCATCTGGACAAACACACACACACACAAAAAACAAGAGTGAGTGAGGATTCAAGGACAGAGGGAGTTTAATCACATAAAATCTGAGAGCACTACATGCTTACAGGAAGGTGAAAGCAAAATGTTTAGTAAACATGGAAGGTCTGGACTCTACAAATAAGAGGGCGTTTAAATTCTATGGAAATCTGCAGAGCTTTCAGAGGATTCCATCAGTACATAACCTCATTTTTGCTGTAAGCTGATAGTTCCACCATAAAATTCTGCCATCAGGTTGTTCACCTTCATGGTCTTTCAAACCCAAGGCTTTTGTTCATCTTCGAAGCACAAATGAAGATATTCTGAATGAAACCGGAGAGATTTCTGTCCTCCGCGCGTCAAACACATACGTTTGAGCTTTTGTTGACCATATCTTATGTCCTCTATGCAGGAAATTGTGACCGTTTTGGTCGCATATGCTCCCGAAATTTAATCTGTGCGACCTAAAAATATATTTTGGAGCATTTGTGTGAGTGCAAATAATTGTTGTGGTGCGACCGGTTTTCATTTCTCTACAAAACGTTCGCTAAATACGGCACAGTATGCAACGGTTGTAATTTCAGCCGATCTCTGTGCCAGATTTGCACAAACTGCATTGCAATCATTTTCCAAAATGTCATTTGTGTGGAAATATTACGAAGTCGGTAAACGGCCGTTAACAGAGTCCAGAGACGCTGAAGACTGATGCAAAGAGGAGAAAATACTGTAGCAGGCAGAGCAGAAAATCCTGAATATTGAATTGGGGGTGAAGGGTTTATATGAATGTATCTCTTAAGTATCGTTCTGTTTTCAGCAAATAATACATGGTCTTTTTTTTGCTTCTCGCCTCTGTATAATGCATATTAGTGTTTATATGCACAGCTGCTTTGTTTACAGCAGTAACATTTATGAACTCGTGCAAAGTTTTGGGTGAGGAAGAGAATTTTTATAACTGATGCCAATATTCAGTTTTGCATGAACTAAGCCTTTAAGTATCGAGTTTGTTATTGATACGATTAACAAAACAGTTTGCATATGCAAAATGGCATCATTATTAGTGAGCATGTGCAATAGTGATGCAAAATGTTGGACTCACCGTGTAAGGACTCTGGATATGTAGTCGTCCAATTTATGATCCACAAAATCAGGCATCAGAAGTCTGCAGCTCATCTGATGAGAGTCCACCACAGTCACCTGAACTAGCACAGAAAAAACAACAAACCTTTCAGATAGCACGCAATGAATTTGCATTTATAGCATAGTGAATTTAATTTTTAATATAGTGTGTAACGGTCCTTACGAACAGCCAGGTGGTTGTTATCATCAAGGCTGAATGTAACAGAAATGCAGTGGTCTGATTCTGGAAGGATCTCACATCTCAGGTCATACAGTAAGCCAGCATCTACTGTATAAGAATAGAGAGAAGGCAAAAACTCTATCTTAAGTTACGACAAATGAGCCTGAGAAGGCCAGGAGAACGTGCTGCCAGTCTACTGCCAGCTGAATGCATGAATAAGCTGTATTAATGACCTATGAGCTGGCTGTGGTTACTGAAGCAGCTTGCCAGCAGGAGGTTGATGGCAGACTGATGGCGAAGGAGATCCAGTAAGGCAGGGACGTGGCCGGGGTGTGTGAAGGGAACTGTGTGAATTAAGGCTCCTTTCCAGGACTCTCGGCCCCAAACGGCCCCAGGGAACACATAACTGTGGTTCTCAGAGGCAGGCAATGGCTGAGAAACATTAAAGACAGTAACCAAGGTAAATAAGACCGAAACAGAGAAGAGCAAATGAATGAACGTCTGCTTCTGCTGTTCCAAAACAAACATCTTCTAGCAGCAAAGAATGACAAGCAGAATTCAATGCAAATATTGTAGAGTAGCCAGTAATGAACCAACCAAACAAACGTTCTGAATATCCCGTAATCTCGCTGTGCAGTATTCATATGATTATCATGGCAAACGTGGCTGTTTATGTAAAGTATAGTGGCTTGGGTTGCAAACAGACCACAACAAACTGAACCCCGTCTGTCCAGGAGATCTTGGAGCTCAGCGTTTTGCTGGTGTTCAAGAGAAGTTGAGGTAGAGGCTCCACCTGCTGGGGTTTCTCAGCTATAACTCCATCTGAGTAATGTTTGGAGGCCGGTTACTCGGCATCGGTACATGATATGGTTCAAAAACAATCGATTTTTAAGTGTCTCTCAATGTATGATGCACCTGTGATTTTGCCCATTTTCTCTATGAAGGACATAAGCATGGGTAACGGTGGCTGTAGTTTGAGAAGAAAGGTGGCAGGGAGTAATTCAGAGCAGGATTCAGTGAGCGGCTGAAACACTGGAAACCTAGAGCACACAAAAATAAAGATTTCATCTTGACTGATATAATAAGGGTCAGAAAAATCAATATTGCACCATTCATTCTTCTCTCTATAGAGCTAGACTAGAGTTAAAAGGAATTGGGAAGGTTTGAAAGAGCCTTTGTTCAGGGCACAAGTATGTCCCACTTCCTTGTCTGTACTTCAACCTGCAACCGTTAGGAGAGCATCACACTTTGTGAAGACAGCTGGTGTGAAACACTCCAGTACTCACCCGAAAGAGTCGACCTGAGGTGGAGAAGAGATCAGAGATGCCCTCTGCAGCCTGTGTGAGGCGTCACTGCTTCCCACTGTTACCAGAGCCATCTGGCCAACACTAACCTCACCTATACACAATTAAAAAAATAGTTACTTTAAATAAAATAAATATTAATTGAACAAATTTCTAAAATATAAAAAATTTTTTTTTTTACTTTTCTCATTTTGATTTAGTTTAACTTAATGTACTAAAATAAAATTTAAAAAAATTGAATTAATTTTTAAATACTAAAAATGAAAACACAATTAAAACTTTAACTGAATTAAAATTAAAACAATCTAAAAAAAAAAAACTATAATAGAATCTCAAACTGATGCTACTGGGTATTTTATAGTTATCTGATTGGACTGATTAGAATTGTTGTTGACAAATCAAAACTAAAACTTAAAAATAATAGAACTAAAATATATATATTTTTTTATTTTAGATAAAAAAAATAAAAAAAAAACTTACATTTAAACAAATTAGAAATGCTGACTTGGCAGCTAACACAAATAACATGGCTACTAAAATTGCTAAAACTGAAGAAAGAAAGAAGAAAAAAAAACGTAACTAATAAATGACAAATGTACATAAAGTTACTAAAACAAACTAAAATGAAACCTGAAAAAAAAAAAATGTAAACAATGTTAAAGAAACCTTAAAAAGCCAAAGTTTCAAAAACTCTTTAATAATATATAGATACTAAAATAACACTAGATTAGAAGTTGTGCAAAGTTACTGTTTTAATACCCGTGTTTGACAGCCTGATGAGAACATCTAATGGACTAATGTAGTACTCGATTGTCATTGGGGTTCCTGTGAGGAAGGAGACGTGAAAGAAGAGTTTAATATTTCACATAAAACATGCTGATCCGACACGGTTTTCCCTTGCGTACCCTCTTTGCCTGGCTGGACGTTCCCAATCCTGCCGTTCATGATGAGGTCAACGTGAAGGTCACTTTCTCTCAGAGACCTAGAGGAGACCGTGCTCATTGCATTATATGAGAACAGACTTTCATCTAGAGAAACATGTAACATGTCGGCTAGTTTCCCACACCTTGGTAAATGGGATATTTTGAAGAGATCGGTTTCCAGGTGTCGAAGACAGGTGTAGATTTTAGTCTTGACATCACTGCCAGAGCACAATCATAATTAGAGAAATACACAAATTGTTACCTAAAATCAGAAACCAGAAAGCAATACCTGTCTCCCGGGATGATGTAAAAAGAGGCAAGATCATCCAACTTTAGAGAGAATTCTTGAAATTTCTTCATCCTGTGGAAATATGATAAGCATTTTTACTCCAACTCCAATATATTTCAATGCATTTTTCTCTCGAAATAAAGAATATTTTGATTCACCTCAACAACTGGAGGAGTGATGGGCTGGACTACGAACAAAACCAAACCACGTTAATGCATTTCACAGACTCACAATATTATAAGCACATGGTCTCACCACAGGAGCTTCGCCGTGATGGGCCACCCTCACATCTTCCACTCTCCCCCCCCGCAGCAGCACCACCTCAAGGTAAAACAGGTCTGCTGTCAGGTAACACACCGTCTCTGTGGGGCTCATATGTGACGCCAATCTACAAAAACCAGGAGTCTGTCAGCTTAAATGATGAGAGACAGCTGCACAGAGTTTAAAGGAAGTAACTGCAATTAAATACGGAACTCATCGATGCGAGCGACGTGACACGGACACACCCAACACAATTAAGTCCCTCCCCCAGTTTCTCTTACTCCAAATTATAGGTCACTATATAATAAATAAAAAACATATTTAATGACGAAATCGTGTAGCTTTAATGATAATTACTTATAATAATTCTATAAATCATATAAAATAATTGTATGACATTATAATCAATCCATTACACACAAGCAATTTTAGTTTAACAATTATTATTAAGCATTTAGTTTAAATGAATATTAATAAATACACATATTAGGTCATATAAATAAGCTGTCAAATCAATAGATAATGCTTTAAAATGACTACGTGACCTTACGTGCTTGAGTCTCTATTGCTATATATGATCAACTCTATAAACTAACTTCATACACATACATACACACACAGTCTCACACACACAGGCATATATGATGTACTAATGTACACGCACACACTCATATTACACCACATGTGTTATGAATCAGTCATTCACCACTAATGCTATAGATTGGCCTCAGTTGGGCATCATCTCTTTCGACTCTTTGCTGCTTGAACTTTAAGATAACACGGCTGCATCTGGAGATGAACTGGAAGGCAGTGTCGTCTGTAACCTGAGGATCCAGAGGAGCGCTTTGTTTTGCTGTGATGTTGACTTGTCAGCATTAGTCACTTGTAACCCCACCCAGACCAGTGCTATTTAACATTATGTATACACTATTATAGCATTTATTGATATTTTAAATGAGCTTTTATTATTTATATATTCAGTATTTATTTAATTTTAGTTTAAGTATTAGTCGTCATGTTGTGTGCTTAGTTTTTTTTTTCAATATTTATATTGCATAATTTTATTTCCAGTATTTCTACTGTAATTGTGACAAAGCTGCTTGTTTTTAAACTCTTTATTAACAGAAAGTGGGAGAATTGATATTAAATTAACCATGATTCAGTTTGTGACTTCAGAGGTTTCAAGAACTATATCTTCTTCAACTAAAAACAACAGTTATTGAGGGGTAAGAAAGATATAAAAAAAAAAATTGTATTGTATTATAATTATAAAAAACAAAACAATGATGTATAATAATATATTTTTTAATCGTTTTAGTGAAAAATAAATAACTAAAACAATTTAAAAAATGTTACTTTATATGATAAAATAAATATACTAAAAACAAAATAAAAAATTTCATATGTTGCCTATCCATTTTAATTTAGTTTAACTTGATG
>NW_015548268.1:392086-414938 GCF_001515605.1 Sinocyclocheilus anshuiensis
TTAAACAAAAAACTCCTAAAAATGACAAAAACACACAACATAATTACTAAACCTTTTAACCAAAATGAAAATAAAAATGGAAAATATAAAAATAAAAACTGTTTCAATATATAACAAACTAATAGTATCTCTAATAAATCTCTAATAGTATCTCTATAAATAACACAGATTATAATGTATAAGAAATAAATGTTATATATATATATTTTTTTGTATTTTAATTTAGATTAGAATTTAATATGTCTGAAATATTTGATTTGTCTTGTGGCCCTCTTGGAAGCTTGCTGAGGTGTTTTCATTATCAGTTAACGGTCATAAACTATTTAAATAAAACCCGATAAGCATATGTCAGTCAGTATTTGTCCACATGTAAACACTTGACACGTGTCCCACCTTCTGTCCCTCAGTTTGTGGAAGACTACGAGCCCACGAAAGCTGACAGCTACAGGAAGAAGGTGGTTCTGGACGGCGAGGAGGTGCAGATAGATATTCTGGACACGGCCGGTCAGGAGGATTATGCAGCTATCCGGGATAACTACTTCCGCAGCGGCGAGGGCTTCCTCTGCGTCTTCTCCATCACAGAATTAGAGTCTTTTGCAGCGACTGCTGATTTCAGGTGATTTACAGCGCTGAGCTTATTTAGAGGAGCTGCATTGATTTTAGACTGTTACTCTTTAATTGATGATCTTGTTTATGGCCTGATCTGTTTTGTCTGATTGTATTAGGGTTGGCCACACTGGTCAGTTATGGTAGTTGTCCATCGAGTGACTAGTCTACTAGTTCATCTTTATTTATTTTTTTTGTAATGGTTCTTTAATTAGATGTTTAATGGCAAAACTGTTTAAACGCCAAACACATTATTTTTGCAAAGGCATTCTTATTAATTTTTTTTGAATGCTTTTGTGTAAATATTGAGTTGTAGGTGCCACATAAACACTTAACGACACTCTCTCGCTCAGAGAGCAGATTCTGCGGGTGAAGGAAGACGAGAACGTCCCCTTCCTGCTGGTGGGGAATAAGTCGGATCTGGAGGACAGGAGACAGGTGAGCGCAGACGAGGCCAAAGCCAGAGCGGATCAGTGGGGCGTGTGCTACGTGGAGACGTCTGCTAAAACCCGCGCCAATGTAGACAAGGTGAGAACTACAAAACCAGATCTGTAAACCTGAATTGATAGTTTACTAGTGTATAGGGAGGCAGTTACTGTGTGAATGCTACTGAAACTACATCCTGCACGCTCACAAGTGATATTACTGATGCATTCTTAACCTACTTTTCAGGCTAGAATTACTATACATTTAAAACAATTTATTATTAAAGAAAAACTTCACCCAAAAATGAAAGTTTGCTGAAAATCTACTCACCCTCAGGCCATCAGAGATTAGGATGAGTTTGTTTCTTCATCAGGTTTGTAGAAATGCAGCAAGAATCGTGTTTTAGTTAAAAACGTCTTAATGCTGGATTTGTTTCAGCTTTTGTCTTCTCCAGATGTTAACTGATGGACTGGAGTGCTGTGGATTACTTGTGGATTATTGTGATGTTTTTATCAGACTCTCATTCTGACGGCACCCATTCACTGCAGAGCATCCATTGCTGAGACACTGATGCAGTGCTACATTTCTCCAAATCTGATGAAGATAAAAAGACATCCTAATCTCGGATGGCCTGAGGGTGAGTAGATTTTCAGCAAATATTCATTTTTGGGTGAACTATTCCTTTAAGTGTAATCAACATGAAGCAACATGAAAACAGTATTGTGCACGATTCATCAGTGCACAGTATTTTAAGCTAAAAAGTGGACTGTAATGTTTAATCAAAGTCTAAACTTGTTCTTCCCATAAAACAACCTTCCATGTTGGCTAACGTCGCAAATCCATCTTACTCTCGTTAAATATTCTTTCACTGAGATGTAAAATGGGTTGTAAAGAGTGTTTCATATTGACTTCAAATTCTTTTTTTTTTGATAATGCAAGCAATTTGGAATTTAATTAAAGTGATACATTTTCCAAGATGGTATACTGTGTTGATTGCAGGTTTTCTTTGACCTCATGAGGGAAATTCGCGCTCGGAAGATGGAGGAGAGCAAGGAAAAGAACGGAAAGAAGAAGAGAAAAAGTCTGGCCAAACGAATCCGCGAAAGATGCTGCATTTTATAGTGTCTGCGATCATTTACTCTCCTCCTCCTGCATATGTAGCTGTATGTTCTATATGTTTGCCAGCTAATCCTCACCTCGATGTTTGCTGGTGTTTGTGTGTCAGATTAGATGAAGGACAGTCTGATAGAGTTGATGCAGTAGAGTCACATCAGTAATGTTGTCCAAAAGCACAGGACGCTGCTGGACTTGCGTATGAAAACTTCCTGTGCAAGACATATGAGAGCTTTTTGATTTTATTTTGTGTCAGGTTTGTTTAATGAATTCTGTTCTCTTTTACTTTTTTTAATGGCCACGTGTCTACCTGGATTTAACATCAGTCTCGGGTGATCCGATCTCAAATAGACAACACTAAATACAGCTGTTTTGTCCGATTTTTTTATGTTTTTGTCTCTTCTGCTCACCGAGGCTGCATTTATTTGATCAAAAATACAGTATAAACAGTGAAATATTATTGTAATTTCAAACGGCTGTTTTCTGTGTGAATCTCTGATAAACTAATGTATTCCTGTGATGCGCAGCTGTATTTTCAGCATCATTACTCCAGTCTTCAGTGTCACATGATCTTCAGAAATCATTCTAATATGCTGATTTGCTGCTCAAGAAACATTTCTGATTATTATCAATGTTGAAAACAGTTGTGCTGCACAATATTTTTGTGGAAACTGATACAATTTATTTTTCAGGATTCACAGATGAATACAAAATTGAAAAGAACAGCATTTATTTGAAACTGAAATCTTTTGTAACATTATAAATGTCTTTACTGTCACTTTTGATCAGTTTAATGCATCCTTGATGAACAAAATTATTAATTTCTTTAAAAAAAAACTTACTGTAACTTACTAAATCAAGGGTTTTAATTTATATTTGGATCACCTGAAAAGGATGTTAATACCGGTGTAAAAAAGCAGGGTCTCTGGCCTGAAAGCTAAAATGAGCGTGTGTTATTACTTTAATGTTAGATGACTTCATTTACTTAAATTACATAACTCTTCATTGACTTGAGGGGAAACTGAAAATACATGAGCAGAGCTAAAAAAAAAAAAAAGACAAGCTTTATTGTTAAAAACAAAAAAAACGGTGTCAATTTATTTGTTGGTCTGTGGCTAAGCAATTAGTAATTGTTATGCATAAAAAGTGCAGTACACTAACAAGCGATGAGATCTATGTTACACCAGTAACCAGTTACAGGTTTGTTTGTCTTTTAATCACTTAATATTCCAAGCAACGAGTCGGAAGCAGTGGGTGAAGGGGAGGTTGCTCTGGCTGCAGCGGTTTAGTGTGCTTGACTTCCTGATGCCTTGATGTCCTTTGTGAATGTGACACTCTGCCGTGCGCACTGAGCTGCACACTCTAGTGTCTGGCTGTTTCAGAATCAGGCTGCTAGAAGAACAGGACACAGGTGTCCTCGATGGACGTCAGCCGCATGAGATTTGCATCCTTACTGTTGGATGAAGACACAGCCGTTTGATGGCGCAGCAAGTACGATGACAATCTTATGCTTCTCAGATGTGATGTGAAAATCCAAAACCTATCGATTTGGACTGCTTGTGCGCTCCTGCCCCACAGTTCCAGTCTTAACCAGAGAAATGCATTGTCATTTTAATGTGTATCTATCCAGTGACTCTTTGTTTTTTTCATTCTGCTTTTTTATATATGTATTGTTAATGTGAAAGCTTATTTCAGCCATTTCAAAGAAATACATTTTTCTAATTTAAATGTGCTTTATTATTCACAAGAATGTTATTTGTATTCAGTACTAACTTTTATTCCCATTATACCTCTGTATTGTAGGAAAGCCCATTTCTGCCATACACACACACACACACACACAGTGTGTGTGAGTGTGTGTGAGTGTGTGTGTGTGAGTGTGTGTGAGAGTGTGTGTCAGCATGGGCTGTGCATGCCGAGAACTTGTGTGCACTTTAAAGGGAAGGTTTTTCTGTTAAAAATACACAATGTGAAATATACAGAATATATAGCTAATTTTCAGTTGTCTGTATTTCAAGGTTTGTTTTATATTTGAACCTAAATTGTAAAGTATAACTGCATTTAAGTTCACTTTTTTTCTTTAAATCCTGGCAAAAGGGGCATTTCCAACTGCAAAGGTAATAATAAAAATGAAAACATTATTTGTGCTTTGTTAACAGTTTATGGTCCAGTTTGCTTTGGTGTTATTGTCAGTAACAGGCCTTATTAAAACACAAAATGGTAATCACAGTATAATTGGCCGTGAGAAAGAAAGTCTAAATTAAATGATTTGAATAAATAATAAATCACAACATTATTTGTGCTCTTATAATAATTTTTGGTCCCGCAGAACTGAGGTCAGGTTATTTTGAACCCTTATGAAATATGAATTGGTAACCTAGAAATATCATAGTTAATACAGTTAGTTTTATCTGTAAATATGCAGTAATTAGGCATTAGTCATTATTGTCAAAATAAAATGTAATTTCTCTAAATTAAAGAATTTAAATCAACTCTAAATGTAAAAAAATAATGAAATGTTATCTAATTTCTGTCTTTAAAGTTTTAATTTTAGATTTGTTTGATTTTGTTTCCTTTTATTATGGTCTGTTACTTGTTTTCTCTATACGTGTTATGTTCCCCCATATTAATTATTAACCTGGGTGTGATGTTTAGTTAATTATTAACTATTATTAATGCTCATTAAAATCATATCCTGTAGTTGTGCATTGACTTATTTACTGATCTTGATCTGCAAAACTTTTTTCCCTTTTTTTTTTTTTTTTAATTAAAAAATCCCTTTATTGCGTAGTGAGCGGCAAGTTTTGCCTTTTCCCCTAATCAGCAAATGTTGAGTAACTTTCCAGGTTTTACTTCAATTACAACATACATGCACCCTTTTATGCAGCAGCAGATCAGCCAAAGGTCAGTCTGCAGATAAGACCTGAAGAAAAGCACTCGTTTTCCTAGAGTTTGATCCTATTGATGAAAACTAACAAACATGCAATGAACGAGAGCAACCTCCGCCACTGCGCCTTCATTTCTCAACTGTTGCATGGCATACAAAGTCTCACATGTGCAAAAGGAGACGCATGGTGGCGCCCTCTGCTGCCTGCGGCATGTGTTTGCAAGATTTAGGAGTTAATAAATGCCACTGCTAGAGCAAATCTACTCTGATTGCAGGCCTCAGAGAGCAAAGGCCTATTGCCGGCAGGAGTGCGCATGATTCGCTACTTTTGTTTTTGTACTTTGAAAGATTTCAGCTTTAATGTAGCCCCATACCCATCTTAGTATTTAAATAGAGATTTTATTTATATACAAAATGACACCTAAGTCCAACTCTGTGGACTAAACGGAATTTATGATTTTCTGTAGAGTGTTGAATCTGCCGAGCTGAACTCCGCGCTGACCAACATGCGCGCTACTTCCTTGTTAGTGAGTCGGTGTGAGAGGGCGACAAGAAGTTTCAGCCCCGCGTAAGTATGTGTGGATTTAGCTAACGTTTTCGATGAAATCTCCCCTTTGGAAAGCTCACCTCGCCGTTTTTACCTCCTCACCGGGGCGACAGCGCTATCCGAGCCATGGAGGCGGATTTAAAGGCGGTTGTGAGGCTGATTTGCTAAGTTAGCACAGGCTAGCTAACACTGTCTCTTCATCATATGCGCGGAACTGGATTACAACTCGAGGCTTTTATTGACTTCTCCGAGGCTCTTTCAGGAGTTATCCGATCGACGTGCGTTGTGACGGTTGGATGCGGCGGATTCGGTGTGATCCGGTTGGGAACGGTCGCGGTGTGAACACACAGACGCTTAGCCGAGCTAGACTAGCGCTTAAAGTGGGCTTCAAATGTTTTGCTTTGTTTGCCGGGGACTGAAGCGTGAGCGATAAAAGTGGGATCTTAAATGCCGAACACGGAGATCGTTCCCCGCGAGGGCCGGGGGAGAAGCCCGCCGCCGCAGAGGAGTCCGAGGGAGGCGAGACGGAGCAAGAGCCGCCGCGAGCGGCACCGGGAGAAGCGCCGGTCCTCCTCCTCCTCCTCCCGGAGAAAGAAGCACAAGCACGGCCGGGAGAAGCAGCAGCAGTCGTGGCAACAGCAGGAGGTGCTTTACGACGGGGATGTTCGGACATTAGTGGAGTACGACGACGTGAGCTCGCAGTCCGAGCGCTTCTCCGGTAGCCCGTCGCCCAGAACCGGCACGCCGTCCGTGGACCGGCTGAGCGAAGCCGAGCTCCAGGACTTCAGCTACGGCGGCGCTTCCACGCCGGGCAGCAGGGAGCACAACTCGTCCTCACGGAGGAAGGACGGAACCGGCGGGTCGGCGGAGAAGGGACGCCAGGAGAAGGAGACGAAGAGGAACCGGTCCAGCCCCGCGTTCAAGTCCCGCAGCGGCGTGAGGAATCACGACAGCAACGGCAGGAAGCCTTCGTCCGCGACCCAAACCGACAAAAAGGAGTCGAAGCGACACAAAAGCAAGTCCAAATCCGAGAAGGACCCTCCTTCTGCCTATAGGGAACCGCCGCAGGCTTACAGGGACGACCGGGAGGAGCTCAGGCCCTACTGGAGGAGCAGTCCGAGCTTCAAAGCAGCGGAGAGTCCCTACGGGGCGTCTTATTCCTACGGACACCAGTCTCCTAACACAAACTTCCCGTTTATTTCCAGGAGGAGCCCCAAGAGGCTCTCACCGAGCTCGACCTACTACGGTCGCGATTCAGAGGTGCACGGTGCCTATAACGTGTCGAAGTCGCCGAGTGGTAAGAGGAAGCGCTCCCCGAGCAGCCCGTGCTGGCGCCGGTCTCCGAGCTACGGCCGACACAGTCCCTGCGAGCAGAGCGAGGTCACCTGCAGCCCGTACGGCCAGCGCAGGCGCTCCCGGAGCCCCAGTCCGGACGGCAGGTGAGGCGTTGTCACGCTTATACGCGCGTTTAAAGCGGTCGCCGTGTGCTCTTGTGTACCGAGAGAGACTAATTGTAGGTTACGCGTGGGTTAGCGACTATACTGGAGTTGTAAATGGTGTATAATTGGATGATATTGGGAGGAGTACAACATGTGACTCGATTAGTTTTGAGTCGGTTCACACAACCGCTGTGAACGAATCAATCCGAGCGGTTCTCAGTTGTCGAATCGAGCCGAGAATCGACGAGTTGAAGTGAACCGAGTATTTGACCGAATGGCGAGTTTGAACAGAGAACCGACTCTTTTGATTGTTTCGATAATCAAAAGAGTCGGTTCTCTGTTCAAACTCGCCATTTATCGGTCAAACTCTCGATTCACGGCTTGTTTTGATAACTAAAAGAGTCGGTTCTCTGTTCAAATTTGTCACATCAGTCAAATAATCGGTTCACTTTAATTTATCGATTGTCGGCTTGTTTCAATAAAGTGAACCGATTATTTGACTGATGTGACAAATTTGAACAGAGAACCGACTCTTTCAGTTATCAAAACAAGCCGTGAATCAAGAGTTTGACCGATAAATGGCGAGTTTGAACAGAGAACCGACTCTTTAAGTTATCAAAATTAACCGAGAATCACGAGTTGAAATGAATCGAGTGTTTGACTGAGGATTAAAAGTTATTTACTTTGACTTAACATTAGCATAAATTTTACATATAAAGCATACTTGATGTTTATTGGACTGTATGAGTGATTAAAAAAAAACTGAATTGTTTTTAACAAATAGCCTAGCATTTTATACAATGCACAGACTTGTTCAGCTAATCGATGTAAATGAATCTTATTATTGCTTATTGTAATGCACATTTTATTTATTGTCTGTGACTTCTATTTTATTCGAGTTGCGTTTTTCTTTTCTTTCTTTTTAGGGTTTATATTACAAATCCATACCATGGTAACCTTAATTTCTGCCACTACTTTAATCAAAAGATTTATTTAAAATTAATAAAGCTACTTACACTGTTAAACAAAGATCTTTATTATTATTATTATTATTATTATTATTATTATTATTATTATTATAATAGTAGGTTAACAAACTGTAATACAAATGGTATTTTGGTAGAAACTATAGTTACCATGCTGTATTAATTGGCTGAAACTATGAAAAGGATATTATTGTGCTTTTATAACAGCTTGTGATTGTTGCTTTTCTCTGTCCGATGCGAATGCATTTCCAGAAGTGTATAAAACTGTATATATTGTTTTTGCTTTTGTATAATTTGCACAGTTTTTTATAACTCAGGCCTACAAAAGATGTAACTCCAGTCTCACATTCCGTACAGAATGCCACAATTCTTTCCTATTACAATTCATACTCTTTCGTTTTTAAGTAAATAAATCTAATTTAATATGACAGAGCTTCACAATCAATAGAAATGTCAGATTGTGCTGTTATTTTCTGACTGCTGTAGACTTCGCTGGCATTTTTGAAGACCATACAACCTTTATTTGTTTACTATTTTAGTTATAATCCGCACACAAGCGTAGAAGACCTTTCCATTTGATTCGTTTGAGCTTAAAATAGTCGTTGCACCCACTGTTGACTCTTTCCACACTCTGTGAAGTGCACATGAGTTGGTTGAGCTCACGTGAATCGCAGGCTTTATAACGAGAGTCGAGCGGCCCCATGGCTTAAGCACGCACTGGAGGCTGAAGCCTAGACTTCACAACATGAGCATCTGCTTTCTACCTTATGAGTTCAAAAATGTAAGTCGTATGTGAGTTTCATAAAGGGCTTGTCAGTTGTTGTATTAGGCATAATGACAGTTGTAATTATAAACCAGATAAGTGTAAGCTCAGTTTGAGAAGCACGTGCGTTTTCATTGGCTTCGTCAGTCATTGTGTGGCTTCGTCCGCTTTGCTGTCAGATGATTGCACAAGCAAATAGCAGAGACGTTGATCATAGACTGGATTATTTCCATTCGCTTTAGTTAATAGTAAATTCTAAAAGTGTTTCAGCATAAAAAGCTGTTTTGTTTAGGATGAAGGCCACATATTTGGCATTCCTTTTGCAAATGCCCGTTTGGTAATGAAATATAAGTTCCATGTAATTTAGTTTCAGCATTTAGCTCTGTCTTAACGTTTAGCGATTGACGACTCTCAGATCGCTTAAATGCAGTTTGCATTGTAACAAGGTAAAAGCCTTGGTAAGTGGTTTAATAAGTAACCACTGATGATCAAAACACTTACACTACTAGGGCTGCACAATTAATCGAATTTCTAATCGCGATTACAATTACGGATGTTACAATTGCGTAATACTTCAAAGCGGCAAGTAATCGTTCAAAGTCCACTTATGTTGTTCTGTGTGCTTAAGATGTGTTTTTTCTTTCTACAGGTTATCTTAAAGGTTTTCCCATTGTTTCAGTTTCAGTTAAATTATAATACCATTCATATGTTCACTTTTTTATTTAAAGAAGAAACCAATCCAGTGTATATTTGACATTTGAGGCTTAATACTATAGAAAAGCAATATACGTTTTCCAGTTAGTGTTTTCAGCTTTTTATTTTCATATATAAATATGGCATGCAGTTGCTTCAAACAATGTATAAACATCATTCAAAGTAAATTGTAATAATCGTAATTAATAATCGCAATTACAAATGATTTTTGTCATAATCGTGTAGCCCTATACACTACCGTTCAGAAGTTCGGGGTCAGTCGTATTGTTTTAGTGTTTCTGAAAGAAGTCTCTTCTGCTCACCGAGGCTGCATTTATTTGATCAAATATGCAGTAAAAATTATGAAATATTATTACAATTTCAAATAGCAGTTTTCTCTGTGATTATATGTTAAACTGTAATTTATTCCTGTGATCAACGCTGTATTTTCAGCATCATTACTCCAGTCTTCAGTGTCACATGATCTTCAGAAATCATTCTAATATGCTGATTTGCTGCTCAACAAACATTTCTGATTATTATCAATGTTGAAAACAGTCGAGCTGCACAATATTTTCATAGAAACTGATATTCTTTGATGAATATAAAGTTTAAAAAACACAATTCATTTGAAATGTAAATTAAAACTTTATACATTTCTTTTGTCACTTTTAATCAATTTAATGCATCCTTGCTTAATAAAAGTATTAATAAAAAAATCTGACTGACTTCAGACTTTTAAATGGTAGTGTATGACTTTCTGCTGGAAGACACAAAATGCTCTTTTCTGCACAGTGAACATACAGTAACCACAGGCTTTCAAGCTCCAAATATAGTAAAATTAGATTCATAAAATTAGTCAGTAAGACTCATTGACCGTATTGTCAGATTCTGGAGCCATATGATAGATGTGTGTGGGGAACAGACCGAAGTGTGAAGGGGTTTCACAGTGACATCCAGATATCAGTCATTCTCAAAGAGATTTCTCAATATCCGCCAACACAGCTCTATAGAAATGAGCAATGACAGAGTGAGCTGTTGCTTGATGCACAGGGCTTGCTAAATTTACAGGAATTCTTCAGATTTTAGTAGCCCAAAATGAATTTGACTAGCCCGAATAAAAAAGATATCGGCTGAACTTCACTGTGGACAAAATCAGCGTGATCAGAAAGTTCAGTGATTGTATTTTTTCTTCAAATAAGTCAGGAGTGTAGGGTGCAACGGATCACAAATCTCACGGACTGGATCATAATACATGTTTTGAGTCACAGATCAGATCATTTATTGGATGAGCAAAAAAAAAACAGTGTGTATATATATATATATATATATATATATATGAATATGAATAACTCCATTTTTAACAATTGCAGATTAATATATATATATATATATATATATATATTAATATGCAATTGTTATAAATGGAGTGATACATATTAATATATATATATATATATTTTTAGTACCGACTTGGTACCGAAATGCCGGGTCTTTTGACAACACTAGTTCTGAGTTTGCATGCTTTATGAACCGCGGCTCTCTCTGTGTGTGATTTTATTTCACTATTCAAGATAGAAATCATCCCCTCCACTGAACTCTCAAATATCAATTTCACATATTCAAACCTCATCAAGTTTGAATTTGTGCATACGTGAACGTGATGTATAAATGTGCGCTGCGTTTATATTGTTTGCTGCTTTAAATGTTCAAGTCAGGTGGATTCTGATTGGCTGCCAATTAGAGCTGCATGAGTAACCGTTAAAAGATTGTGATCTCGATTCACACACCCACAAGATCTTATTCCTAAATGACAATGATTTGTCTATATCGATTAAACCTTTGACAAGTACAATCACAGCAAACATTCAAACTATAACAGAAGTACTGGGATAAACGTTATAGTTCTATAAATGTTATAGTTCGGATATAAACACTGATGTCTACTGTAGTGATCAAAATAGAGTAAATCACCTTTTAAAAGTAAATTGAGGCTTCAAATAAAGATTGCAGATTACATTTATGCCAGTAGATGGCGACAAGTGACTTAAATGTATTTCATTCAATCATTCACTCAAGAGATTTATTCAAAAACACTGATTCATCGAGTAATGAAGCAAATGAAGTCTTTGAGTGAGTCATTGAATTATTCATTCAACCTGATAAAGTAAATCATTCAAATTACTGGATGTTTTTAAATAGACTGCAGCAATTAAGAAAATTACATGCTATTTTTAGTTGTCTATTCAGAATCGTGATCTCTATTTTTTTATTTATTATTAAATCGTGATGCTCAGTTTCTCCAGAATTGTGCGACTCTACGGTTAATGTTTTTTATTCACCAGATGCGAAAAATCATATCGAAAGTTATTCCAATGATATCGCTCCCCTGTCTGCTCAAAAATTACTCTGTTCCTGACACAAAGCTATCGCATGACTTCAGAAGACTTGTAATATAGTTTGCATGTCGTATAAACTGCTTTCTTGTGGCTTTTTATGGTGCTTTTGTCATTTTTGGAGCTTGATAGCCCCTGCTCTGCTATTTTCTTTGTATGCAAAAAAGAAGGCAAGAAGGACTAATGGAATTTATCATTGCGTCTTCCATGGAAGAAAGAAGATCGTGCAGATTTACATTTAATTCATTCTGCTCTTGCTTTCAGGCGGACGGGAAAGTCTCGCAGCAGGAGCCCGTACCAGTCTTCGCGTCATTCTCGCTCGCACAGCCGTCATCGGCACTCACGGTCCCGCAGCCGGCCCTCCAGTCTGTCCCCCAGCTCCCTGACCCTGAAGAGCAGCCTGGCCGCTGAGCTCAGCAAGCAGAAGAAAGCCAAGGCCGCCGAAGCCGCCCGCGTCAAAAACTCCAGCAATGCCTCCACCCCGACCAAGGGCTCCTCGTCCTCATCCAGCGCTCCCCAGCCCAGCCCCGTCATCAACCACACCACCAAGAAGACCAGGCCTCCCTCACCGCCGCCAGTGTCCGAGAAAGGCCCCAGAACCCCAGCGTCCAGTCAGCCGCAGTCTCCTGTGGATCGACCCGCCAAGAGGAGCTCAGACGCCTCGCAGTCCAGCAGAGAAGCCAAGGTGAAGGAGGAGAAAAAGAAGGGAGGACAGTCCATGCAGGTCAAAGACAAGGACCGAGAGAAAGCAGCTGCTCCAGCCATAGCCTCTCTTCCACTTGCAGCCAACAATCTGGATCATCTGGATGGAAGCGACAGGTTTGATTTATCATTGATCTTTGAAAACAGGACATCTGAGTATTTCACTCATTGCTTTCGAAGTTCATCAAGGTTTTTGCAGGTTCTCAATTTAAGACTTTTTAAAGACCTATTTAAGACAAAGTGAAGAAAATTCAAGGGCCAAATTGAATGGATCATAGTAGAGCCCGATTTTATCGGCCGATATGAGCCTGTCGCAGATATATCGGTATCGGTGTATATGTCGCCGATATGTCACCGATATGAACTTTTGTTTTACAGAACATAAAACGCAGATAAAATTCTTGTAAATGGTGTAATTATGTAGTTTGTCCAGCAGAGTGCGCTCCATTGTTTGCTACTGGCGATCTGGATGAAACGCTTTAAAGCTTAAGTGTATGGAATACCATTGAAAATTTGAACGGCCATATCTCCGTAACGACGCGGGGGATCCGCACCAAATTCAGGGGATCCCTTCAGCTTGTACTATAATGTACACGTAAAGAATATCGGCCGATATATCGATATCAGCAGTTTTATACTCCCAAATATCGGTATCGGCATCGGCCCTCAAAAAACCCATATCGGTCGGGCTCTAGATCATAGTACATCAGTATATTCTGTAATTGTGAATGTATAGAGAGCTGAAAATGAGTTGTATTAACAGTTTGAAAATACAACTTCCAAGAGATCTCCATTACTTATTAAAGCTTAACTAGAATATGAAAATAACTTATACTGTACATTCTGAATAGACTGCAAAATATGCTGTCCTTTCTCAGTATTTTTGTCTTGTTTGTCCAGTGTAAATGTCTAAAGACTCTTAAATCAGTATACATTGAGAAATAAAATCATGAGAAATTGATCAAAATGTTCATGACTTTATGAGTTTATGATTAAAAGAAGAACAAATATTTGCCAGTGAGCTCAAAAAACTAACTTCATTCAAACGGAAAACGTTTTCATTCCTCATTGGCAGATATTTGTTCTTGTTTTAAGCATAAACTCACTTCATTTTGTTCAATTTCTCAGAAAACAAGACTTCATGTGTTCATTTTGCATCTCAGGTAAATGTATTTTGATGTTTGTCCCACAAAACAATTGGAGGATATTATGTTACCTTTTTTTGCAGTGCATGCAACATGTAATGCCGTGACTTAAGACTTTCTGCTCTTATTTGTGGAAGGGCGGATTGAGACTTTTTAAGACCTGCAGAAACCTTGGATCCACACTTCGTTGGATTGTGCATTGTTTTTAATGTATCCACTGAAAGCCTCCTTTATTCCAATAGCAGTATCTTGAAGGAGTCTTCAGCAACCACAGGGAAGAAGAAACCCGAAAGGAAAGCCCGTCACCTCCTCGCAGACCTCCCTCTTCCTCCAGAGCTCCCTGGTTCGCCCCACAGCCCACCTGATGACAAAAAGACGCCCACCCCGCGGAAGAGACCAAAGTATGTAGTCAAACAGCCCCTCCTGAGACATCTACTCAGGTTAGCAACATTAAACCTCATCTGTGGTTGCATTGCAGAATTTGTGGCCCACGCTTCGGAGAGATCAAGGAGACGGAGATAGACTGGGGAAAGCGATGCGTTGACAAGTTTGAGATCATTGGGATCACTGGAGAAGGTACTTATGGACAGGTGTACAAAGCCAAGGACAAAGACACTGGTAAGATGTTCTCAAACGATTATATATACCTTGACGATAGAACTGAAGTCTGTGCTCAAGTGCCTTAATTTGAATGCTAATGCATTCTGAGGCCATTAATCACTTAATGTAGCTCATCCATCTTTCTGGTGTTGCTTATTCAGCGGAGTTGGTGGCCCTAAAGAAGGTCCGTTTGGACAATGAGAAAGAGGGCTTCCCCATCACAGCCATCAGGGAGATCAAGATCTTGCGGCAGCTCAACCACAAGAGCATCATCAACATGAAGGAGATCGTCACTGACAAAGAGGACGCTTTGGACTTCAAGAACGACAAAGGTATCGCATGGAAATGACCCATCCTTTGGCTCGGAGTTTCTCCTCGCTGTGTCGGTGTGATAATTGTGTTTTCATCTCACAGGGGCGTTTTACCTGGTGTTTGAGTACATGGACCACGATCTGATGGGCCTGCTGGAGTCGGGCCTTGTGCACTTCAACGAGAGCCACATCAAGTCTTTCATGAGGCAGCTGCTGGAAGGACTGGATTACTGCCACAAGAAGAACTTCCTGCACAGGGACATCAAGTGCTCCAACATCCTGCTCAATAACAAGTCAGTGCAAACTAGATTAAAAGAGTTTCATATTCGGTTTGTTTTCGGGGGCTGGAGGGAAGAATATCGGCTTGAATGGTAATGAAATGAACATTATGACGGGGTAGATAAACTGCTTATTCTAGCTTTATTAGGATGACAGAATAAGGGACGTATTAACTTTCACAGACAGACTTTGCAGATTTCACAGATCGTTGCATTGTTACAGTGTCTGTAGTTTAAGTAAATGGACAGTGTGTTCTCTCTCTGCTAGCTGCACCCAGATATGCCCGTTTATTTGTCAGGGAAAGTATGCCAAAACACGCGATCCAGATCAGTGTCTTTTGGGAAAACTACAGGTCGTACTTCACATTTTTCCATCCCCACTCATGGACTTTCATTTGAAGCCCAGTGCATTATGGGCATTGAAGTTTTCTTACCTTTTTGGCAAAAGGGAGCACAGCAGCTCTTTTGCCTTTTTTGCCTTTGGTCACGTAGCACCAAAGTAAAAATTTAATTTTGTATTTCTACTCTGGCTGGGAGATATAGTAAAAAATGCAGTCTTTCTCTCTTTTTATTTTTTTTATACTTAGTTTGACCAATTGCAATTTTATTTTAATGTTTAAGTTGAAAAAACACATTCGCTTGATAAATATCTTTGCAGAAACTTTATATAGGTAAGAAATTGTACATTCAGGAGCTGGTTTTCAACCCCTGCCCCGTGAATTTTAGAAATACTCGACATGAATTCTATAAATAATTTTAATAGCACGGCCATTCAAAACCTGAGGGTCTACCATGTGTGTAGTAAAGCGATAACGTCAGACAATCCTTTTGGGTGGGAATGAATTTAAACACAGATATCGGATACCAGTCGTGTCTAAGTGAATGTAAACAGACGGGCCAAAACATCGGATCTGTGCATTAAGACTTGCAGTGTAAATACATCCTAATGGACCAAATTGAGATCTGAGTCTACTTTTAAAGCCAGAAATGGGTTGAGTGCAAAGTGAACTGGGTTCTTTCACTTTTTGGTCCACTTAAAGTGGTCTAATCTCTTTTAACCCTTTAGAACCTGAAGCTGAAAGAAGTCGTTTTTTACGTATTTTACAGCCAAAAAAATACAATTCTAAAACAATATGCTATCTTCAAGTGCAAAGTGTCATTATTTTCAGAAAACAAAAAGCTTTCGGTAAATTACGGTTATTGACTATTATTGTGTGTTGAGAGTTTGTAAATAGAATTTAAATTCAGTAAAAAGAAAAAATGTGAATTTGACTGGTTTTTATTTAGAAAACACAAGAACAAAAGAATCGAACAGCTCAAACTTGAAAACTGGACTATAATGCATATATACAAGTCTTTTTTGTGACACTGGGTTTCACTTTTTTTTTATTTTAATGCATGCAAATACACGTACGCAAATCTCTGTACTTCTCCGCTCAATTTTTTTTCCTTTTCACGCTTCCCGAAAGTTTGCTGAGGGAATTCAGGACATTAGCGAAATAAGCTGTATATTGCTGAAAAGCGCACGAGGTCAGTTGAATTATTTGAATGATTTGAACATGAATGCAGCTTGGTTGGGTGTGTCGGTGACGGCAGCCGGTTTAATAGAGGACTCAAGTATGTTAACGTCACTCGAGGACATATTACACCTCCATTAGATCAAATCATTGTGGACTAAACTTCAATATTACCGCAGATCTAACGTCTGATTGATGTCTGAATGTGTGCTGTCCTGCAGGGGTCAGATCAAGCTGGCAGATTTCGGATTGGCTCGTCTGTATAACTCTGAAGAGAGGTACGTCTCTTGATTTGATTCACGACTTGATTCAGCAAGCAGTTATGATTTGCGTGAACCGAGCAGACTCTTGACTTTTCCTGTGCGTTCATTCTCCAGTCGGCCGTACACCAATAAAGTGATCACTCTGTGGTATCGGCCGCCCGAGCTGCTGCTGGGAGAAGAGAGGTACACGCCTGCCATCGACATGTGGAGCTGCGGGTGAGGAAACACTGTGCTGTTACTAGAGAAATCCCTCCAGATTCCACCTCCTCAAGGTGTTTAAACCCTCCATGTCACACAGGTGCATTCTGGGAGAGCTTTTCACAAAGAAGCCCATCTTTCAGGCCAACCAGGAGCTGGCGCAGCTAGAGCTCATAAGGTAACCACATGTTTGTAGAGGGTTGGAGATCCAGCTTTTGCTTTCTGAGATCCAGCTGACCTATATATCTGTGTCCAATCCAGTCGTATCTGTGGCAGCCCTTGCCCCGCTGTGTGGCCAGACGTGATCAAGCTGCCCTACTTCAACACCATGAAACCAAAGAAACCGTACCGGCGGAGGTTAAGGGAAGAGTTTGCTTTGTGAGTAATCAGAAATGAATGAAACCAGTTTAGTCTGTTTTAAGGGCGTTCTAGCTCATGACAACAAAGGGTTAAATGGATATACGGGGTTCCTGCGGGTTTTAAAAAGTCTTGACTCGCCCTTCCACAATTAAAGCCAAAAACAAAAAGGTCTTAAATCAGAGCAGAAAGTCTTAAGTCGAGGCATTAGATGTCGCATGCACTGCAGAAACATGAACATCTGCCTCAGTATTTTGTTTTCTGATTCAAAAATTATAAACATCCTTAAATTAAGATACATTTACTTCTATGAGTCTTGTTTTCTGAGAAACTGAACAAAAATGAAGTTAGTTTATGCTTAAAACGGGAATAAATATCTGTCAGCAGGGAGCGAAAACTTTTGTTTTATTCAAACTCACTTCATTTTGATAATTTTCTCTTCCTATTTTGTCATTTTGCTTCTGAAGTAAATGTGCTTTGATTTAAGAATCTGGAAGACGAGTCAGAAATACTGATAAGAGCATCACTTTCTTTGCAGTGTGATAGTCATTTTATTTTTGTAAAATGAATTAAAAAGTAATGGAAATCTGTTGCTTTTACAAACGTTTAAGTGTTGCTGATACATTTGCATTTAGATACCATAGTGAGTATTGTGTTCCATTCAATTCATTCCTTAAATTGTCTTAAAAAGTTATTAAATGTCTTAGATTTACCATCATAAAACCCGCAGAAACCCTAATATTTTACCCGAGAGTTCTGCTGTAATTGTGAGCTTGTTATTTTTGGTGGGAAGACGATAGAAAAAATCTCTTTGCTGATAAAGTCAGGAAGCATTTTAGTGCTGATGCCATAAAATGAAGAGGATCTGCAGTAAGTGTGTAATCAATGCATTATCTGGTTTATGAATCGCAGGAAAAGTCCTTTTGTCACACAAGCCTTTCCCCTCTTAAAGCAGCTATTTTGTGGCAAGCTTTATAGCTGTTCTTCATCAATGATGCTTTGCTTCTCCCATGATTTTTTTAATTAATTATCTATGCATTGATAATTACATCGTGGTGGTGGTGTTCATGTGCATTTAATTTGTCAATATGATTATTCTGACATGATTTGAAGGCAGCATTAGACGTGTAAAGAATAATGTATACTTCAAGCCGCTATAAGCATGGGTGTCAGTGGTATCTTTAGCGGCGGCTGTTGGTTTGAATGTTTCAGTATTCCTCTGATGGCCCTGGATTTGTTCGACCATACGCTCGCGTTGGACCCGAGCAAACGCTGCACTGCAGAACAAGCTCTCAGAAGTGACTTCCTCAAAGATGTGGACCCAGCCAAGATGCCTCCGCCTGAGTATGAGATTGTGTTTTTGCTTTCACTTTACCATTTTTTACTTTTCCATTTACCATATTTGTTTATAATATACCAGATTTTTTTTTTTTTTAAGCAGCTATGCTTTTAATTAGTGTGCTGAAAGCTTCCGCTAATTGCAACTTTTTAAAAAAAAATTTTATTCCATGGCGGGAGGGAAAAAAAATGCAAGATATAAATTCAGAATTCTGAGGATGAAAGTCTGAATTGTGAGATATAAACTTGCAGCTGCTAGATAAAAAGAAATAGTTGCAATTAACTATAAAAAAATAGGGTTGGAAAATTTCCAGTAAATTTAGCAAACATTCCAGAAATTTTGGAAACTTTCCAGGATCTTTTGGAATATTCCAGGGATTTTTTTTAAAGCGCCAATCTCATTGGTCGGCCAGTTTTTAACGCAGCGCGTCGAATCAAAAAAACGAGCCAGAGGCGTTTTTTTTTTTTAAATGCCGCTTTTTCACGCCTCGGGCTCATTTTTTTGGTTTGACGCACTGCGTAAAACACGACTTGGTGGAGCTCAAGCACAAAACGGTCTTGCCCAAGCGCACATTGATACCTAACGACGAAGAGGAAGTAAGTAGACCAAGAAGATGCATCGAGGCTAGATGAATGTAGAGCTGCTGGTCTCATTGGGCTTTATGACAGACGCGACATCGACTACAAAAATCTTGATAAGAGGGAGTTGTTATGGAGAGGAACTGCAGATCAAATAGGATTCAATGTGTACCGGGGTATTTCTGTTTTTCATTAAGCGCCATCTAATGTCGGAGTGAATTTGCATGCGGTGTCCACTAGTGAGAAAGACATTAAAATCCAGGCATTGCTAGTAGGGTTGCAAAAAAGTGGAACATTTCCAGTAAATTTCGGAAATATTCCAGAAATTTTAGAAACTTTCCAGGATATTTTGGAATATTCCAGGGATTTTTTTTGGAAAGTTTCCGGTCATTTACAGGAAATTTTCCACCCCTTTGCAACCCTATTAAAAAAATAATAATTTCAAAAAATAATAATTTCAATTTCTCAATTTCATTGAGAAACTCGCAATTGCAAGAAAGAAGTGAATTGTGAGATAGAAAGTCGCAATTCACTTTATTATTATTTTTTTTAAGTAAATAAAAAACACTTTAAAACAGTAATAAAATAAACCTAAACGTGAGTTGTTGGGTTTTTTTTTAGGACATTTTTTTTTTCTTGAAAATTACCCAATTGTGCCTTTATTTCACTCATAACTTTGAATAATCAGTGTAAATTTAATTCCAGCGATTTAATGTATGCTTTATTTTTTCTCGGATTACAGTTTTTCACCTCTGATTCTCTGTGTCGTGATCTGATTCCGTCTCTGTTTCTTCTGTAGTCTGCCTCTGTGGCAGGACTGCCATGAATTGTGGAGTAAGAAGCGGCGCCGGCAGAAGCAGATGCCGGAGGAGCTGACTGCTCCTAAAGCCCCTCGGAAGGAGCTGGGTTTGGATGACAGCCGCAGCAACACGCCGCAGGGCTTCCCTGCCGCCGGAGCACACAAAGGTCCGAGTGCTGCTGCCGCTGCAGCCCTGCTGGGTAAGAACATCAGCACAAACACTGTTGTATCCGTCACACGTTCTAGACACACAGCAGTTACTCTTTTGTCTTGGGTCAGTAAAGAAACTACCCAGAACACCCTAGTTACACCTTGGCAACCACTTAGCAGCATCTTCACAATAAGCCACAGCAGCCTAGCTTCGTGGTGGAGGGCTTTAGGCATCAGTTTGCACTAAGCCACATTGTCTCATAGCAGTCAGTAAAGGATGGAATACACTACACCACATTTAAAATGTGACCAGATTGGAAAACACTAGGGGCCAGATTTCCTAAACGGGCATATTAGCATTAGAGCACAATCCCATAAAAGCACAGATGGGAGTGTAAAGTTCTGACAATGCACAAATTAAAGAATAAATTAAAAAGACGCAGCCGGCTTGTTTCCATTTAATGACAAATGCAGTCTACCAAGAGCAGCGCAAATTAGTAACCGTCACAGCCGTGTGATCGAAAAATGGGTTAAGACATGCTTTTCTTGGCTGTTAAATAATGGCGCAAACTGAGTACTGCAAACCTTAGTAAAATCACTTTGCACGATTCATTTAAATCCTCTCCTCCTATCAATTTTGCATCTGAAAGGAAAACACCTATAAAAAAATTAATCTTGTCAAAATCCACTGTCCATCAAGCTTATTTTACTGGACTGTAATACTTCTGCCCCACTGAGGAATTTGTTTTATTCTGTTGGTGCTTTTAAAAAAGGTTTTTAGCCAAGAAAATCAAAGTTTAGTCTTAAGCGTTTTTAGAAAAAATTAGTTTCTTTTGAATAACTAATGCTCGCTCTCGCCATGAATATAGCCATAGAAGAAGGCATGGCTTTATAAAGAAAAGAAACTCCAGCAAATGCATTTGCATTAAGATCAGCCGCAAAAATAACTGTATCCATGCCTTTTCATCACCAGTTTTTCACTGCGTGTGTTTAAATCCTCACAGTAGTTAGGCATCATACACTCGTCGACTTTAATGGTTACAGAGAAAAACTGGGAACAATTCTATTATTCTATTCTATTATTGAAGCACCACATAATGATGTGAAACATGGGTGTTTTACACCTCTAAAGCATAAAAGTGAATGAGTTGGCATCGTAGGATCATATGCGCTGGTATTTTGGCTCATTTCGACTGTCTGGCGCGTCAGAAAGTGAGCTTTGATTGAGTAACTTAACTGTTCAGTTCACTAAAAAGAACCAGCTTTTGAACAGGACATCACTAGTGTAGTGTAGTCCAGCCTTAAGTCTTGTTCACACCGGGACGAATATCGCACGCGATTATCGCCGACATTTAACGCCTCGTGACTAAACAAAGGGTGCCAATGTGAGTGTGCACACCGACGCGCAAAAGTCGTGTTTTACTTTAACTTCAGCAGCTCCAAGCACGTTAACAAAAGCGCCAATCTCATTGGTCGGCCAGTTTTTAACGCAGCGCGTCGAATCAAAAAAACGAGCCAGAGGCGTTTTTTTTTTTTAAATGCCGCTTTTTCACGCCTCGGGCTCATTTTTTTGGTTTGACGCACTGCGTAAAACACGACTTGGTGGAGCTCAAGCACAAAACGGTCTTGCCCAAGCGCACATTGATACCTAACGACGAAGAGGAAGTAAGTAGACCAAGAAGATGCATCGAGGCTAGATGAATGTAGAGCTGCTGGTCTCATTGGTGTCTGAACACAAAGGGCTTTATGACAAACGCGACAGCGACTACAAAAATCTCGATAAGAGGGAGTTGTTATGGAGGGGAATTGCAGATCAAATAGGATTTGATGTGTCCCGGGGTATTTCTGTTTTTCACTAAGCGCCATCTAATGTCAGGGAGTGAATTTGCACGTTCACTCGGCTCATCGCCAGTGAAAATCGCTTGGGTATGAACACACAAGACACGTCGAAAAACGTCGGCGATAAGCGCGAGATAATCGTCCCGGTGTGCACGAGGCTTTAAGTAGGTATTGAGCTGATAATGAGCAAACCATTCAATCTTCACTTGTCTTTTTCTTCTAGACCCCAAAGCTCCCAACTCACAACTGACTCAAGAGCAGCTGGCTGTGCTTCTGAACCTCCTGCAGTCCAAAAGCGGCCCGGTGGGATCGGCGCAGTTCGCTCAGACCGTGGGGTCCAAGATGAACCCAGAGACGCTACAGCAGCTGACACAGGCTTTGCCCCCTGGGCCACTGGAGTCTGAAAGACCCCCAGAACCGCCTCCGCTCCCCAAAGTCTCTAAACCCCCTCAGCCGCCTCCATCGGGGGCCGGAGCGCCCCGCACCCCACCCATGCCGAAGCCGCCTTCGCCCCCCACCCCACAGCAGTCGGTCAAGAGCGACGGAGAGGCTTCGGCCGCAGCCACGCAGACCGCCGTCACCATGCTCCTCGCTCAGCTCCTCAAAGTCCAGCAGGGTGCAGGAGGAGAGGTCCTAGGGTTCGAGGGGCCCGAGGGCGGCGTCTCAAACGCAGCAGGTCCACCTGAGCCCAGCCCTGTATCTCCAGGTAATGCATCCTGTACCTCCTGAACATCTTGGCTGTGTCGGAAATCTCATATTATCCGAGTAGGGATATCACTTTGGAATTAGAAATAATTAAAAATAGATAAAAATGGATGGATTAAAGGGACAGTTCACCCAAAACTGACATTTAGCCCATGATTTACTCACCCTCAAGCCATCCTAGGTGTATATGACTTTCTTCTTTCAGACGAATCCAA
>NW_015548268.1:415079-415529 GCF_001515605.1 Sinocyclocheilus anshuiensis
ACTTTATAAACCGTAATCTCTAGCTTCCACTAACTGTCTTGTGCACGTTCACAATAGAACGCCGTTTTTTTTTTTTATACTTTTTTCAGGATTCTTTGATGAATAAAAAGTTAAAAAGAACAGCATTTATTCAAAAATGGAAATCTTTTGTGGCGCTATACACTACCATTCAAAAGTTTGGGGTCAGTATTTTTTTCTTTCTTTTTTTCTTATTTTGAAAGAAGTGAATGCTTTTATTCAGCAAGGATGTTAAATTTTATAAAAAGTGATAATAAAGACTTGTATTGTTAGAAAAGATAAAAATAAAAATAAAATAAAATAAAACATTTTAAATAAATGCTGTTCTTATTCATCAAATAATCCTGTAAAAAGTATCACAGGTTCAAAAAAAAAAAAAAAAGCAGCAAAAACAAAAGTCAAGTTTTAAAAAGGAAAAATATAAAAACTCTT
>NW_015548268.1:415539-445539 GCF_001515605.1 Sinocyclocheilus anshuiensis
ATCTAATAAAAAAAAAAAAAAAAGTAGCAAAACATTACATTGGAATGAATCTATAAAATGAATCCCTCACATTCTGCTTCTCGCGGACTCTATAGCAGGTAACTGTGAGATTTCAGATGCAGCCCTTGTAAGTTTCTGCTGTTGTGTGTTTGTTTTTGCAGCGGCTGAAGGCGGCGGCTCGTCCTCCAGGCCTCTAGAGCCTCTCTCCATTCTCCCGCCGGACCAGAGACCCCCAGAACCTCCGGAGCCGCCTCCCTGCGCAGACCTGGACTACCGGCAGGCCCCTGAGACCCAGCCAGCTCTGCCCTCCTCCGCAGCCCCAGGAGACGCTCCCAGACCTCCGGAGCCGGACTATCTGACGGAGGGACCCGGGTACGGGCCGGACTTTAGCCGGCCTCCACCGCAGTTCAGCTACCTCGGCCACATGATGCCCCCCCACCCGCCTCTTGCCTCGGAGGCCTTCACGCACAGCAGCATGGTGTTCAGCGGAGACCAGGACCATCGCTTCGAGTACAATCACAGCGGACCGCCGCCTCCTTCCGTTCCCCCTCCGGGCCAAGCCTGGACGTCTCCATCTCAATCCCTTCCACTTGGGTACGTTCCCCACGTGAACACGGCCTCGCTTCGGGGCAGAGGACTCCCTTTTTGATGGGCTCCCGATGAACTTCCGGACGTCTCAGAAAAGGAAGAGTCTAAAAGACACGCGCAGTTGCCCTCAAACCAGCACTAAGCGTCTCCGAACTCGATGCGTGAGATTTCTAAGGGCACTCGAGGAACAGCTTGGAGGGATGGGAATTTTTGCGTTTCCCGCTCGTACCGTTTCCCCTCCAGTTGATTTTTGTAATCTACTCTACTGCTGTCTTTTAAATTAAAACTGTACCTTTTTTGAGTGTGCATTTACCGTGCCAGGGTAAGTGTTTTTATGACCTTAGCGTCTCCTGTAATTGAGTAGTGTTACGATGATGTTTTGCACTACTGAATAAAGTAGGTGGAAACTAGCGACGGTGTGCTGGAGGAATGTGCTGTATCTGCACACGTACATGACCAGTGATGTAAATCGTTTTATTTTTTCTTTCCCTTTTTTGGTCAGTTGTTTTCTTCTTCTTCCTTCCTACAAGTATGGGCTCTGTCGCTAGGGTAAGTTCACTGGAGGGGCTTGTAAAGGACTCCGGAGAGACTGGTAGCACTTCTCGACTGAACTGGTGAATCTGCTGAACGAGTGAACCGATCAAAGCTGTGTTTCTCGCCGGTTCCCGCCAGCTCTTGTCTATAGACATTGTAAAATCGAAAGAGACGTTTAACTGATATCGAGGAGATGAGCAACAATGTCTTTTTTTTGTATGAAGATGTTTTTTTTCCCCCTTTGGCAAATGTTTATTAAAGAAATGCCAATCATGTATTATGTACTGGTATTTTTAACTCTTTGTATATTTTTGCATATATCTATAATCAGATATGCGCACGCTGCCTGTCTAAGTGTGCATGCATCAAACACACCAGCTGTCCTGTCCAGAAACCATGCGTGAGAGAATAGCTCATGGAAGAATAGTGTAGATGTAGTTTTCTGATGCATGTTAGTGAAATGAATTTGAAGCAATCTCTTGCAGTGGACTACATATAAAATCCACATTAAATACGTTTATATTTAAATATAGAAAATGAGCTCACTAAATATGGAGGACCAAACCTGCAGAAATTAGAAATAAATAAATGTATAGATAAATAAATAAAATAAAAGGAAAATAAAGAAATAAATGACTTGATAAAAACAAATATAGTTCATTTTTAATAAAATTTAACCCTGAATTTATGTTTATTACTTTTCCCTTTATGTATTATATTCGTTTATATATTTATTTTTATTCTTTTTAACCTTTATTTACTTATTCTCTCATTTTGAATATTTATTTATTTTTAAAGTCATTTATTTCTCTTATTATTATTTTTTTTATATTTATTGTATTTATTTCCAGATTTATTTATTTGCAAAATAAATATTTTTACAAATATTTATTTGGTAATGAACCAATAAAAAAATCTGGAAATAAATATATGTGGGAGTAAATAAATATACACAAATAAATGCATGAATGATTGAAATTAATGAAACTATTAAAATAAATAAATGAAAGAATAAACATAATTGTAAAAATATACAATAAACATAAATGTTAAAAATCTTAAAAAGAATAAACAAATGTAAAAATACAGAAAATCGTACATATAGTTAAAAGGTAAAAAAAATAATTTTGTATTAAATTTAATTACACATTAACTATATTTGTTATAATCGAGTTATTTATTTATTTTCCTGTTATTAAATATATTTATTAATTTATGTATTTATTTTTAACTCATAGTGCGCTGTTGTAGTGCCTCGTTCTGATATGTCTGAATAATAATTCTTAATTGCATTCGTCAGTTTCCGATCGTTAATTGAGTTTGCTGTTGAAGTTGATCAGTCTTATTACTGGGTTATGAATTTATGAGTGAAGCGGAAGCGGGGTCACGTGGTGTCACGTGGTAACTTGTTTTTCTCAGTATTTTGTGATCGCGGGAACATGTTTTTAAAGCGTTTTGTTGTTGGGTTGAGCTTCCATATGTCTTTTGAAGTTTTATTCCAAATACCTCGATCGAAACCAAAAAGTCGTGCGATATAAACGCGGTCCGAAGTAGGAAGCGCGAGGTCACGTGCGCAGATGACGCAGGAACCCGGAAGTAACAAACCGCGCTGGGTTTAGTTGTTTACTTCTCTTCATCATTCATGTTTAAAGTGCTTGTTTAAAACCATGGCGCAAAAAATCACCGAAGCTCACGAGCACGTCGCTAAGGCTGAGAAATAGTAAGTAAAAGCCGTGAATATTGACTGTAGTGGTGCAGCTCAGGTTATGTACACAAGAACACACTGTTGTTATGATGAGAGATGCGCGCATGTTTGACTGAGTAGCCACTGAAGATGAGTGGTGTTAGATTAGCTGGTGACTGAAAGCAGCAGCTGATGGTGTGAATTCCCCTGATTAATCTCAGCTTGAAGACGAGCTTTATGAAGTGGAAGCCTGATTATGACAGTGCTGCATCAGAATACGCTAAAGCAGGTGAGTGCAGCGCTTCAGAGTCTGCTGTGAGCTCCTGAGGCTTGCTTTCTGATGATCTTCCTCTTCTTCTTCCTCTCTTCTCCTCCAGCTGTCGCCTTCAAGAGCGCCAGACAGCTGGAGCAGGCGAAAGATGCTTATCTACAGGAGGCAGAGGCTCACACCAGCAACAGATCGTATCCTCCTGTTGCTCTTACTGATAGATGACTGATAGATTCATTATTTAGTCTGAAAATCACAAGAGATTTTCTTTTACTTGTCCTTGACTCTTGGTCCAGTCTGTTCCATGCTGCCAAGTGAGTGATTACAGAGACCTGCTTGGCTATTGTGCTGATCATTGTGTTTTTGTATGACTTTGCTGCTTGTTATAAACGTAAGTTTTTGTATGCAGGGCCTTCGAGCAAGCAGGAATAATTTCAAATAAATGTTATTACAGTATTTTGAACTTTTGAAATAATACAAAAAAAGTTTGAGTTTCTTCATTTCTTGATTCTTGAAGGATCATGTGACACTGACTTTATTATCACAGGAATATATATATATATATATATATATTTATATTTAAAATTGTTTGTTCATAAATGAGCATAATTTTAATTTAATGATTTAACAATTTTAGATCATGTATATTAATATGTATAAATTATAAAATTGATCATTTTTCATTGTTTTGATTTAATTAATTATTAGCTTTATCAACAGACCCCCTGCAGCTTCACCAAACCCAGTTTGGGGAAACACCAACATAATATAATGTTAAATGCACTTCGTTACTTTGTCAAAAACAATTGAGTACATTTTAGTGAGACCTTGTAACACTAATGAGTCACATGACACCGGGGAGAGAAAATGGCTAATTGGGCCCAATTTGGACATTTTTTCTTCTTCCTCTCTTCTCCTCCAGCTGTCGCCTTCAAGAGCGCCAGACAGCTGGAGCAGGCGAAAGATGCTTATCTACAGGAGGCAGAGGCTCACACCAGCAACAGATCGTATCCTCCTGTTGCTCTTACTGATAGATGACTGATAGATTCATTATTTAGTCTGAAAATCACAAGAGATTTTCTTTTACTTGTCCTTGACTCTTGGTCCAGTCTGTTCCATGCTGCCAAGTGAGTGATTACAGAGACCTGCTTGGCTATTGTGCTGATCATTGTGTTTTTGTATGACTTTGCTGCTTGTTATAAACGTAAGTTTTTGTATGCAGGGCCTTCGAGCAAGCAGGAATGATGCTGAAGGTGAGTGTGTTGTTGTTGTTTCTTAAGGATTCTAGAGTTTGACTTGCAATTTGACTTAAATTTATACAAAAAAAACAAAAAAATCTTGAAAGAGTAATCTAATAATACAATATTATATATATATATATATATATAAAATAACTAATAATTATTTAAATCATAAAACTGTAAAATTATAATAATTATATATACATAATAAAATATAATTATATATATATTATAATTATATATTTATAAATTATATATTAGATTTTTAATTATTTATATATATATATATATATTTATATTTAAAATTGTTTGTTCATAAATGAGCATAATTTTAATTTAATGATTTAACAATTTTAGATCATTTATATTAATATGTATAAATTATAAAATTGATCATTTTTCATTGTTTTGATTTAATTAATTATTAGCTTTATCAACAGACCCCCTGCAGCTTCACCAAACCCAGTTTGGGGAAACACCAACATAATATAATGTTAAATGCACTTCGTTACTTTGTCAAAAACAATTGAGTACATTTTAGTGAGACCTTGTAACACTAATGAGTCACATGACACCGGGGAGAGAAAATGGCTAATTGGGCCCAATTTGGACATTTTCACTTAGGGGTGTACTCACTTTTGTGGCCAGCGGTTTAGACATTAATGGCTGTGTGTTGAGTTATTTTGAGGGGACAGCAGATTTACACTGTTGTACAAGCTGTACACTCACTACTTTACATTGTAGCAAAGTGTCATTTCTTCAGTGTTGTCACATGAAAAGATATAATAAAATATTTACAAAAATGTGAGGGGTGTACTCACTTCTGTGAGATACTGTATATATACACACACACACATATAAGAAGAACATTTGGTAGTATAGTAATAATGCATAATTATATGCAGCTAAACCAAAGCCTCATCCTTACCGTAACCATATACTAAGTACATGTATTTGTAGTTAATCATTTCTACTCGGTGTTTAAACTGATAATTACACTGTAACAAAGACACCGCAAAATAACTGAACACTGTTAAAAAAGCAGACCATGTTGGTTTGAAACAACAAGAGAAGGAGTAAATGATGACAGAATGGACATTTTTGGGTGAAAATTATGAAAGTTTTTTTGTTTTGTCACAGGACATGCAGAGGTTACCCGAGGCTGTGCAGTACATCGAGAAAGCCAGCGTGATGTACGTTGAGAACGGCACTCCAGACACCGCCGCCATGGCCCTCGACCGAGCCGGGAAGTGTGTGCTTCACAGATCTGCCAGATTCATACAGGATCAGAGCATGTGAGGTGTGTGTGCAGTTAATGAATGCTGTCCTGTTGCAGGTTGATGGAGCCTCTGGATTTAGCGAAAGCCGCTCATCTGTACCAGCAGGCAGCAGGAGTGTTTGAGGTCCGTCACAGCTCCACCAATCACTGCACACATACATGACCATTATGACCCACTACTGTACAAACATGCATTCCTGTGGTTTTTGATTCCTCAGAATGAGGAGCGACTACGGCAAGCAGTGGAGCTCATTGGCAAAGCATCAAGACTTCTTGTTAGACAACAGAAGTAATCGTTGCTTAAATGTTTGGGAGCATCATTCTTATTTCAGTTTTTCATTTTAATCAGTGGTCTCGCGTATTAGTCTAATAGGAGATGAATGATGCCGATTGCAGGTTTGACGAAGCTGCCGAGTCCCTTCAGAAGGAGAAGAACATGTATAAAGAAATAGAAAACTACCCGACGTGTTTTAAGGTGAGTCGGTGTGCTGAGCTGTAAAGCCTGTGCCGTCGCAGGAGCATTTCCACACATAACCGTGTCACGTTTGTGCTCAGAAAACGATCGCACAAGTGCTGGTGCATCTGCACAGAGGAGACTATGTGGCGGCAGAGAAGTGCGTGCAGGAGAGCTACAGCATCCCAGGATTCAGCGGGAGTGAGGACTGCGTGGCCATGGAGCAGCTTCTGCAGGGTTACGATGATCAGGATGAAGAGCTGGTGTCTCGCGTCTGCACTTCACCGCTGCTCAGATACATGGACAACGACGTGAGTCTCCCAGCATGCATCTGTGCATGCGTGCCGTTTTCCACGACTAGAGTACAAAGAACATGAATAGTGTAATGTGCTTCTTAGAAGAGGCACAGATTCTCCTTTAGAGCCCGAACCATAATACACGTTATTATCAATATTATTTATTTTTTACTAAAAGGGAATATAAATCTGAAATATAACTTCTAACTTATATTTGACCCTGGAGCACAAAACCAGTCATAAGGGTCATGTTTTGGAAATTGAGATGTATACATCATCTGAAAGCTGAATAAATAAGCTTTCCATTGATGTATGGTTTGTTAGGATAGAACAATATTTGGCTGAGATACAACTATTTGAAAATCTGGAATCTGAGGGTGCAAAAAAATCTAAATATTGAGAAAATCATCTTTAAAGTTGTCCAACCTTTAGAGCCCGAACCATAATACACGTTATTATCAATATTATTTCTTTTTTACTAAAAGGGAATATAAGTCTGAAATATAACTTCTAACTTATATTTGACCCTGGAGCACAAAACCAGTCATAAGGGTCATTTTTTGGAAATTGAGATTTATGCATCATCTGAAAGCTGAATAAATAAGCTTTCCATTGATGTATGGTTTGTTAGGATAGAACAATATTTGGCTGAGATACAACTATTTGAAAATCTGGAATCTGAGGGTGCAAAAAAATCTAAATATTGAGAAAATCATCTTTAAAGTTGTCCAAATGAAGTTCTTAGCAATGCATATTACTAATCAAAAATTAAGTTTTGATATATTTACGGTAGGAAATTTACTAAATATCTTCATAGAACATGATCTTTACTTAATATCCTAATGATTTTTGGCATAAAAGAAAAATCTATAATTTTGACCCATACAATGTATTTCAGATTTCTGAAATGTTGGTTGAATATGCAAATGAGGCATTGTCTAATTAAACATGCACTAATTTGCATACATTTCCAGAAAATTAATATGAATATTATATATTAGATTCTTGTTTGATTTTGTTGACATGCTAAAGTTTTTTAAAAGAGGGGATTTTGGATTTCTCTTTTTATCACACATTTTTAGGAATAAAATGTTATATAAACCATTGTGAATACTATAATAGCTTTAGTTAATTAAAAAAAAAAATTCTAGCTTAAAATTGATATTTATATCAGTCTTTCTAATCTTTTCATTGCCTCCTATTTGTTCCACTCACACTTTCAAGAATTTGGCAGGTACGACATCTAAACTATTTGCATATTACACCTCGACTCCAGTTTTCCATCCTTCAGTAGTTTATTTCCCTTCAGTCCCTCTGTAATGTATTTATCTTTTCAGCTCTTGGTATTAAAAGGCTGTTGTGCGCATGCATCCATAAGAGGTCAGTCTGTAAATGATCTCCTTTATATTTTTATATTAGCTAATTATTAAGTGCACATGGTTTACTGAAGTCGATCCTCGGGGCAGGTCGAGTGCGTGCTGAATACTGGACCGGTGTTGATGTGTAAATGCAAACTGTTAATGAGCTCATGCTTGTGATGTCAATACCCTGCCAATTTCAGAACGACCCCCTGACAGAAGCTGGTTTTTATTATTCCAGTATGCAAAGCTTGCCATCAGCCTGAAAGTGCCTGGAGGAGGAAAGAAGAAACCTGCTGCTGCTGGAGATTCAGGAGCCGCGCCACCGGAGGAAGAGGAGGATGAGTATGCTGGAGGCCTCTGTTAAAGCTCTAGTCTACCAAACATACTCAGACTCCTCCATGAAGGTGCAAGCATGATCCCTAAATATGATATTCCTGTACTGGAGGTGTTTGTGTTTTAAGATGCTTTCAGAACGAAGGAGAGAAAAGTCCTTACGATAAGCAGCACGTTTATGCAACATCATCCTCTCTTAAAGGGATAGTTCACCCAAAAATGAAAATTCTGTCATGAATTACTCACCCTCGTGTCGTTCCAAACCCGTAAGACCTTCGTTCATCTTCGGAACACAATTTAAGATATTTTTGATGAAATCTGAGGGCTCTCTGACCCTCCCATAGACAGCAAGGTAACTACCACGTTCAAGAAACGTACCAAGATGATCGACAAAGTAGTCCGTGTTGACATCAGCGGTTCAACTGTGAAGTTACGAAGCTACGAGAATACTTTTTTGCGCAGATTACGCTGGATCTGGGTCAGCGCCGCCACACGCTCGCGTCATGATACTGTCGTGAACGCGCGTCCAAAGTGCGAGACACAAATGCGTAATTAAAGTCGTTATTTTTGTATTCTTTGCGCAAAAAAGTATTCTCGTAGCTTCGTAACTTCACAGTTGAACCACTGATGTCACACGGACTACTTTGTCGATCATCTTAGTACTTTTCTGGACCTTGAACGTGGTAGTTACCTTGCCGTCTATGAGAGGGTCAGAGAGCTCTCGGATTTCATCAAAAATATCTTAAATTGTGTTCGGAAGATGAACGAAGGTCTTACGGGTTTGGAACGACACGAGGGTGAGTAATTAATGACAGAATTTTGGGTGAACTAACCCTTTAAGTATGCATATTTAGGTTTGCCTTTCACCTATAATGTTAAAATGAAAATTTGTGTTCTAAAGAGTGTTCAGGCAAACCCATATGGAAGCTTGTTTCTGGTAATTCAGACTTTTTCTCTCACAATTCAGACTTTTTCTATATACACAGAATTGCAAGACGAATATCTGAATTGTGCAATAAAGTCACAATTACTTTTATTGTTTTATTGCATGGTGGAAACAAGCTTCTGTAAACCCAAACCTGACGAACAGCTTCACGGCTGAATGGGACCTTCTGTGGGTGAATCAGGAGCCGAGTCTTTATATGTACAGTATTTCAAACCAGTGCTGGAATACTACACAACTCATTATTTTAAATTATACACGGTCATATGAATATTCTGTATGCTGGAAATCAAATAACAGTGCCTGCCTTACCAAAAAAGGGAATGTATTTACTGTACATTGTGTTTGTAGCTTCAATAGGGTTTAAACTTATTCCATTCATTCTTAACTCAACTTAACTCTGTTATATGGAACTTGAGCTTCGCCAGAAAATGAAGCAGGATGCTGCAAATAAATGCATGAAATGCCTTAAACAACAAAACCTAAGGTTGTTTCTCATGTTCAGATAAGCTTGTTTTAATGAAGAACATTTTCTGTTAATTATGGATTTGCATGGTTTCAGAATACCACTGAATAAAGAGAATCTGTGATCTTTTGCATATTTTAGATGCCTTTTACAGTGACGTCTGAGTTTCTGCAGATTTATGCATACAAAATGGTCATTTAAATATATATATATATATATATATATATATATAACAAAAAACTAAAAAGTGCAACATGTAGACAGACAAATAAGACAATAGTTGGTTTCCAGAATGTGCTTTATGCTCATGATATTGATCCACAATCACACCGATGTGACATCCAGATGAGCGTATAATCCTCCCGAGAACCCTTCAGTCCTCCGTTCAAGCCTAAAACTAAAAAAAATAATTTCAATGTCATGTCGTCTCACGAACCCAAGCACTTCTGGGTCCAGTTTTCTCTGAAGAAAAAAGTGGCTAGTGTTCAGTCACCGTCTCCCTTCTTTGTTCAAGTTTACAGCCAGCTACCAGGACAGTATATTGCACATCGCGTGATTAACGAATCTCCCGTTTGAGGCTCCAGACAGACAGGTGGCGCTAGAGCTCCTGAACCGCTCAGTGAATCTCGCAGTCTTAACGCCGCCTTCCTGCGAGATGCAGCATCCTTCTTTGGGAATTCAGGCAATCCCAGCAGGCTCATTTGGTCTTCTCCCTCGTCCACTTGATCATGGTCTCTGGTGAGCGGTAAAGGAAGATGAGTTTGGCGTACAGGTCCTCCTCCAGCTCCAGCTCGCCGGTTTCCCGCACGAGGAAGATGTCAGTGCAGAGTTTGAGGATGCGGTCGACGCACGGAAGCTCTTCGAACATGATGGAGTGCGAGATGCCGCTGAAGAACTCGCGGACGAATTTCCCGATCACCAGCACCACGGATGCGTAGAGGCCCATGATACTGCAAGAGACACAGTGAGGCGTTACTTACATCTGCAGCCGCGATTCAGAACACAACACAAAATATACACAACAATGTAGCTGCAAACAGCAATTAAGGGGCCAAGCATAAAAGAGGCAAAATGAGGAGCTAAACCTGGCAGCCTAGCCCTGGCATTAAAGACATTTTAAGATGATTTTAAATAGTAATATGATTTACTGGTTTATAGGTTTTGAACAATAGGTGGCGCTGTTACTAAATTGATGTGATGTGGTCAGTGTGAGCTGACAATGGCTTCATTCGTATGTTATTTGACGAATCGGCTTGAATTCAATAACCTTTTGCCAGCATGGTATGAAGATGATCTGAGACAATTTTCGTAAAAATCAGATAAGCCGTCTAGGACAAGTAAAAAAAAAAAAAAACTTTTTTTTTTTGGTTAATTTAAAATTGCACACATTTTGGTATGCATTTAACTCCACATGAGCCAAGGAATCAGAGGAAAAAGAAAAAAATCTATATTTAATTTATACAGTGAAGACTATGCAGTGTTTTATTTTACGTTTGATTATTCAATTTCTGTAGTATTTTTGTAATTTGCATTTTTGTTCTTATTTTTAAGAACAAAAATAAAATAAATATATCTTGTTTATTTTTGCGTCTGGAAATTTTCTAATTCTACGTTTTCAAAAAAAAAAATTTCCTGTAATAACAACTGCATCTAACATGGTATCCTAATTATATAAAAAAGGAAAAAATAAATTGAATAATTCTGCAAATGTTCTACACACACACACACTCTCACTCACTCACACACACACACACACACACTCACTCACTCACTCTCACTCACTCACTCACTCACTCACTCACCCAGCTTTGACTCGGCTCTCATCTGGATCTTCCCTGCCGACGGCTGGTCCACAATCCACCACTCCTGAATGTCCTCAGTGCCGTTGTGAGACCTCTCCAAGTCCAGCTGGATGCTCTTATAACCCTCATCTGGCACAGAGGGATTGATGAGATGTGTGAGTTACAGCTGATGTCAGTATTCATGGAGAAAGTCATCCTGACTCTGCATTACCTGAATAAAGCTGACCGACTGGTTTGGCGTTTGAGTCACTCGGTGCTCGAATAAAGCAGGGAAACACTTGCTCTATGACCCTGTGAATGAGAAAATGGACCATAAATATATAAGCATTAATATAAATATGAAATGCATCTTTTATGTGTTAAATTTGTACTTACACAGGTTTATTTCTGGTTCCATTGAGTAACGCTATCAGCTCCTGTCTAGTGTTCATGTCCAGATAAGTGATGTGTTTGTCCACTGCAAACTCAGCCTTTGCTCCCAGACTCAGATTCCTGCACAAGAGCAAAGTATTATGGGATATATTTGATGTGCATCAGTACTACACTAGCAAAAATTACCATTACAATGGTCTTGGACATGGTACATGGCACTATGGTATTCTTTGATGTACCTTGGTTACACTATGTATAGTACCATTTCAAATGGATAAAAATTCACATTAAGTTCACATAAAAGTGTCTGTAAAGACATGTATAATGTTACAAAAGATTTCTATTTCAAATAAATGCTGTTCTTTTGAACTTTCTATTAATCTGTGAATCCAGAAAAATAAAATGTATCACAGTTTCCACAAAAATATTGTGCAGCACAACTGTTTTCAACATTGATAATAATCAGAAATGTTTGTTGAGCAGTAAATCAGCATATTAGAATGATTTCTGAAGATCATGTGACACTGAAGACTGGAGTAATGATGCTGAAAATACAGCTGCGCATCACAGAAATACATTACAGCTTAACAGAGATTTACATAGAGAACAGCTGTTTTAAATTGTTATAATATTTCACAGTTTTTACTGTATTTTTAATCAAATAAATGCAGCCTCGGCGAGCAGAAGAGACTTATTGACCAAAAATGAATTTTGAACAGCAGAGTACTTGAAAACTGTAGTCATATATTTGACCCTGGAGCACAAAACCAGTCATAAGGGTCAATTTCTCGAAATTGAGATTTATACATCATCCGAAAGCTGAATAAATAAGCTTTTCATTGATGGTGAGGTGGCCAGTGCAGGTGATGTACCTCTGGATGCTCCAGGACATGGTCACAGGGAACTGGTCCTCTTTGCTCAAGACGTCCATCAGGTTCTTTCTGCTGGGAGGACTGATGGTCCAGAGAGAGTTCGAGCTTCCTTCCAGCTCTGCCACAGTCACGTCCTCCGCTGTATACGCCTCCAAGAACTGCAGTGCACTCTGGGAAAGAGATCGAGCTGCACTTGACACACTACACAACAACTAAAGAGTGGCGTTTCTCCAAACCACACCACAGACACAGATGAGTGACTTACAGAATTGTGTCTGTATGAATTCATGAAGCTGATGAAATCTCTGTCAGTGACGTCCTTCAGCTGATTCTGCTGCGCACTCATAGTGAAGATGGGCTAGACAGCACAGACATATTTGATCAAACTCTTATTTCAGTTTCAGTCGTGCTATTAAAGTTTTTCTGAACAGTGCTGCGTTGATTCCAAAAATTAAGTAACTTCAGTAACCTGTTGCTTCTGGACAGAAATATTTCACACCTGGTAGACTTTTTCATGTTTGTTCGTGTAATGCAGGGATTCCCAAAAGTGTTGTCAGCCAAACCCCGCTGACATAAAATATTTACTTAAAATATCTCTGAGGAAGTTCATATTTCAATAATTTAACAACACATTAATGTTACATCTAAAATTACATTTAGGTAAACAAAATATTTATATTTTTAGTGTTTAAGTGTTAAAACACTTTATTTTTATTTTGTGTAATATATGTGGTGTAATGTAATATTTGATGCATTTTATGATCTTGATACGGAAAAATGAAGTACATTTTCTTTCTCTTTGCTCTTTTATATCAATATGATACGTTTAATTGTAAGTTTAAAACAAGTTAGATAAAAAGTAATCAGAATGCATTACCTAAACCGAGTAACCTAGATTACATTACTAACTACAGTTTACATCATGTAATCTGTAACGGACTACAATCTGTAAGTAATCTACCCAGCTCTGTTTGTGAATGTTTTCAATCATTTTATTATTGTCTATGTAATGTTCCTGTGGCTCAGTGGTAGAGCATTGTGTTAGCAGCGCAAAAGGTTGTGGGTTCGATTCCCAGGGAACACACATACTGGTAAAAAATGTATAGCCTGAATGCACTGTAAGTCGCTTTGGATAAAAGTGTCTGCTAAATGCATTAATTATTATATAGTTTTTATTAAGTTTTTGATATTTTAGCACTTCAAATAAATGAAAATGAGAAATGTTGCCTTTGCATTTAGCTGACATAAAACAAGTTTAATGTTTTTTAACATTTTATTTCCGTTAATATTTATTTCATATGGAAGCTTGTTTATGCCACAGAATAAAAAAATAAATAAAACTTTTCACACTTCTGACCTTTTTTAACATTTGAGTTTATATATCAAAAAAGTCAGAATTGCAAGATTTAAACTGTAAAAAAAAGTACAAATTGCAATATAAAAATGACATTTTAAATTTTTTATTCCACGGCGAAAACAAAAATCAAGTCAGAATTCTGTTTATATTTCGCAATATCATTACACTTTATTTGCTCTGTTTGATTTTTTTGTGAAACCTAACTACGTATATATGGAATAACCGTTTTATAAAAGCAATAAGCCCCGTGAAGCCGTGGTTTACAGTGAATTTATAACAGCTAAGGGGGTTTTAGACACTCCACGTCGTACCTAACAACGCCCTTTAGCTGTTATAAATTCACTGTAAACCACGCCTTCACAGGGCTTATTGCTTTATTAATGACTTTGTTGTTTTAATTTTAGCTTTAATTTTCCCCCTGATTTGAGCTGACGTCTCGCAGATCCGTCACTATAAGCAGCAGTTTTCCACACACCTGAAAGCCGCCCAGTGTGATGGTGACAGACACGTCCAGCGGTTTGTTGACCACTCCAGCCACAGATTTGACCAGAGACATGAAGAGCAGAGGAAACCAGACGATACAGATGAGCAGCATCACGATCATCCCCCCCATCCCGTACTTCACCACCTTCTTCTTCTTCTGTCCTCGAGGCTGAGGATACCTCTGAGAACACACAAACACACCACCGTGAATCCTGCTTCTGAATGCTGCTTTGACAAACACTGGCTGGACGTCATCTCACTTTCTCCGACTCCCTCCAGCACTTGAGCACAAAGATGTGAGCGTAGATGTCCTCCACACAGATCCAGCTGGACAGACTGAGCGTGGTGTCGGTCCAAACCCAGTCCATCACCGCCCGCAGCTCCGTCAGGAACGGCACCAGCCGGAACCTGAGCACCATTCAGAAAGATGAGACTCGGTCAGGACCCCAGCACTTCTGACAAACCCCAAATGAACTGTGTATATATTACAACATTATGCCTAGTACTGACAAAATTTGCAAATCTTGGCATTCTTTGGCATGAAGTAATAAGAAGCTGGCATTTCAGTGATTTTATGATGGCTAAGTAAACATGATTTGAAGCAGAGTGCTTAAAACCCTCTGAACCGCGGTAAAATCACTGTAACACATGGCCTTAGTTGGCCTATGGCTTTTATGAACAAAAACATCAGCAATATTAAAAAGCTGCACAACAAATCATGTTTTATTCGTGATCATGTTTTCTGAGAATTCTAATGTAAAAAATTAAATAAATAAAATGACAATATTCTTGATTACCAAATGTGATTTTATTATTTTGAGCAGTCATAAACTGTTTAACCATTATCATGTAGAAATGTGCAATAAATTTCATTTAAAAAAATAGCCTAACTATAGAATTTTTAGCATTTTATATATACATGTTTTTGAAAGAAAGTCTCTTCTGCTCATCTAGGCTGCATTTATTTGATCATAAATACAGTAAAAACTGTAATATTGTGAAATATTATTGCAAATCAAAATAACTGTTTTCTATGTGAATCTCTGTTAAACTATAATGTATTTCTGTGATGCGCAGCTGTATTTTCAGCATCATTACTGCAGTCTTCAGTGTCACATGATCTTCAGAAATCATTCTAATATGCTGATTTGCTGCTCAACAAACATTTCTGATTATTATCAATGTTGAAAACAGTTGTGCTGCACAATATATTTTGTGGAAACTGTGATACATTTTATTTTGATCAATTTAATGCATCCTTGATGAATGGAATTATTATACATACTTACCCTAAACTTTGTATATACATTAGCATTAATATATTTGTGGTCATCCACATGAAGATTGACTTTAATATCCTGTAATGCTCTGTGATCACAGGATGAACACACTGTAATGTGGCTGTGTAATGAGTCCAGCTGTATTTCTTACCCTTGGAAGAGGAAGAGATTGAGGTAATTATAGCTCTTGGTCAGGAAGTTTCCCAGCACGCGAGTGGGGTAACCGCAGCGGATCTGATAGGCTGACAGACCGAAGTAGATGCACTTCACAAAGTACCAGAGCTGGGCAACTGTGTTCTGACTGAAGCGCCTAAATCAAATCCAATCACATTTTTGATGAGCCTCGAGCTTCTTAAACGGGTTCAATAATGACAGTATTCGTCATTTACCTCTCGGTGACTCCTGGGAGAATGAAGAACATCCAGAAGTGAATGCCGAAGACCAGGATGACCTGGAAGATGACCTTCCCCATCACGGTCTTCCTCAGGTACAGCGCACGGTCCACCACCATCGTCCCAAACTGGATCAGCACCATCACCAGGAAGGCCTCGGGAACCTGATCCTCTGACAGAGAGGAAGTGATGTCAGCCGCAGCAGAGTGTTTCTGTGGAGAAACCAGTTTCACTTCAGTTTTATTGCACTTAGATGGTGTTTAATAATTGTATTTTTTTTTTTCAAAGTCAGCATGATTATTGTGAACGATTCATCCATGCATGATTCATTTTTTTTTGTATTTTGAACTAATAACTTTTAATCAAAATGTCACAATTCAAACTTATGAAATTACAGGCTTGTCCACTTAAAAGCATCACTTTCTTACAATAGACTACAAACTCACACTCGTTTCTTAATGCAACACCCACATTTATAAAAACTCTGTTACACTTGGATGTTCATCACAACATGGAACAAAATATCTGTCCCTATTTCTGTTTCATGCCAATTTTAACTGCTTTTTCAAACAGGATTTCTTATGTTAAAGAACACTTCACCCAAAAATGAAAGTTTGCTGTAAATGCACCCATCCCAGATTAGGATGAGTTTGTTTCTTCATCAGGTTTGGAGAAATGAAATCCAAACTCATCTACATCTCGGATGGCCTGAGGGTGAGCACATTATCAGCAAACTTTCATTTTTTGGTGAACTATTCCTTTAAGCTGTCATGTGTTTGAGCAGGTGAAGCTCTACAAACCCCGAAAGCCCAAAATCCAAAAACGATGATGATGAAGTCGACCGTGTCGGCCAGAAACATGAGCACGTAGACGTCGGTCACGGCACTGTACTCCGGGTGGATCAGGTTATAGAAGAACTGCCGAATGGGAATGTAGATATCCAGAATCCTGAAACAACAGCAACCCATCACAATTACAAAAATAATATGACGATGTAACTTCCTTTTCAAATAAATGAGCGACTTGAGCGGGAGTCTCACGTTTTGACAGTGAAGCGCTTTGCTTTGATCAGCTGTTCTCTGAGCTTGTCCAAAATGAGCTCCTTGCGGCTCTTCAGTTGAGCGCTCAGTGAACGCACACTCGTCCTGGAGCCGCTGCTGCCTGCGGAGACACATCCAGAGCCAAGGTCAGGGACCCGCAGGGCTTTTGAGACTAAAAACAGATGTGTGCCAGCTGTGAAACCTATTTGGGAGCATGTGTGCGAATAAACAAGTCCCTGTGGGTATTTAAAATGTCTAATCATCTTAATGATGATTCTAAGAGGTCTTAAATTTGGGGACAGAAAAGCCTAATGTGATTATTAATTAAACAGACTCTGATTTCATCAAGTAAATGTGAACGCTGGCCATTCAAAGTCCAAACGCAGCGCTGTTGTGTGTTTTACAGGTTTGCGGTTTCTTTGCAGTTTGCAAACAATGAAAATCACACATTTATGCCAAATGCTTGCGATCGACTTGTTGATGAATTATGACAGCGTTTGCTTTATGGTGTTTATACGATGTTGTGCATTTTATCTCCCTCGTCTTTCTGAATGAGCAGCCAGAAATAGCAAAGCATAGACATTTCAAAATAATAGACAGTGTATTTCAGGCCTCTTTAGGATTAGAAGTCCTGTATTATGCATAAAGTTTTGTTTTGTTTTCCTTGGGTAATATTGCTAATTTGGTTACACAATAAACTGTATCTAGCATTTAATTCAATGTAAACTCTTGTAGCAACAGCAAACATTAATTAACACAGTCAATATATAGATTTTACTAGAAATCTGTTTATAGGATATATAAGTATACAACTATCAAATACAGTTTCAAGCTGAAAGAGTGCACTTTTTGTACTCTTTTCTCCTTGCATCCCAAGTTTTTGTAATGTGCTCCTGATTTTTGACTTTAGGAGCACACGTGTTCCTTGGGAAAAAAGTGCGCTCTCTTTCAGCAAATTTTCCACAGCCAAAATCCACTGATTTCAATAAAAATCCAAGCGAATGCTGGAAGATTTCCACACACAGATTTCACATCGGGTTCAGCTGGTCACGCAAATTCATGATTATGTTTTTTTGTTTATTTTTTACTGACAAATAGCAATTTCTGCAAGTTAAAAAAAATAGAACTTCACATAACTAGAAAGCTATATAAATTATAAAAATGTACATGATTTTAAACATTTTTTTTAATACTTACTATGACTTTTCCATGTGTTATTTTTTTTCCAAGACTGGGAATTTCAAATATGGTTGTTCTTAAGAGAACAAATTAAAGTAAGAAATATGTCAGCTTACAACCTGATTTGTAGCAGTTTTAGCTTATTTAAAGCTTGTTTTGTCTTGAAGTCATCTCGAGGCCCCCTTGGAAGTTTGCTGAGGTCCCTGGTTGAGAACCACTGCAATTAGACCTTTCTGAGCCACCAAATGTGACCGAACCTTCAGATATCGGAGTGCACGAGCAGAATCGTGTATCTGAGCGCACCTGGTTTAGAGCGGGCCGAGCGCTGCGAGACGCTGGAGCTCTGTCGGAGGGGTTTTCTGGGCAGCCGGATGTGTGTGGAGACGGATGAGGCTTCTTTCTCTTCACTGTCTGAATGAGAGCTCGCAGTCTGACCTCCTGACCTGGGCTCATCTTCATCCCACAGACCGTAGCACTGAGGAAGAAGAGCGCGTTCACTTTGCATGTTCAGTCAAGACACGTGACACACATCACAGAGCGTCTCTCTACCTTCAGGATGGAGCGATGGAAGAAGAGCGCCAGCAGCTGGATCAGGTCGTAGTGGACGTAGCCCTCTTTCTTCTCCACACCGATGATGTTGGGAGGGTGGAAGGGTTTGGATTTGTCCAGCTTTATGCTCTGGTTAAACGGAAAGAAGCCAAACTGGAAGAAGTACTTGATCACTATGGTGACCTGTGTGAGAAAATAAGAATATATTATTTTGAGAAAGAACAACGCAACATGATAACTGTTAGACTAAAGCAGGTTAATTACAGGCCGTGCAACATTGTATTAAGATTAAACACTATGGGTTATTTGTATGTGGTCAACCGGTCGATATTATACAACTACTGTAACTACTAGGGCTGTCAAAAAACTACATTCAAATTTTTTACTTAAGTATTATCAATATTTGAATTTAAAATGCATAATTTCAGTTAGGGTGAAGAAAAGCTTGTGGCTTCTCTCCTGAGGCCACAAGAGGGCGCATCGAGCAAAATATTACTAATGCACGTTTATTCAAAGCATAAGATAACATGACTATCTGTGGAAAAAGTGCATAATGTTTAAAATAATGTTTATAAACCAATTATAATTAAGTTGCTTAATCAACTATAAACAAAACAGCATCATGTACGTATGTATGCATAGTTTAATACAAAGGGCTGAAAGCCAATCACACAGAGTACATTTTTCATTTAAAAACACGAGTTGCAGTGGGATGTGGAAAAAACCCGCCATAAAGTCTCGAGATATGTTTTTTCAAAGTTGAACTTGCATTAATTTTCCATGGCTTTCTCTTTTGTGCGAGACGCGAGTGCAATGGTGATAGATGTCCCTCTAGAAAATGTGCGAAATATGTGTTCTGTGTGAACGGCTTGGTTTCAGTTTTGACGTAAACAAGATCTTCTCCGCATTGATGTTCACTTTTCCCGCAATATTTGTAATTAACAACGCAGCAGCGCCGCATCTAGTGGCTTCAACTGGACAGGCTAACAAAAACATTATAATGCAACGACACTTACATCGTCATCGCATCTCGTGCGCCGCTGATAAAGCTGCCTCCTTAACCCACACCTAAAATTCGAATGCAACGTTTTTGCATTCGAATGTGGATTTTTATTTTAAATTCGACAAATATTCGAAATTCGAATTTTTTTTTTGACAGCCCTAGTAACTACTGTATCAACTTGAAAATCCTTTACTTAATTTGGTGTTCCTGGTCAAAAATGACCGGCTTTTTAAAAATTGCTTGTAAATCTCTCCTTTGGTGAAACTATCATTTTTGGGATTTTTGTGGGATTTTTTCCCCACCTTGTTATACTTGTGGTGTTCCAGATGTCCGGCACCCAAAAAATTGCTTCTAAATCTCTCGATATGCGATATTATCACCAAATCTGGGATTCAGTCTTTGTATCAACTTGTTTTTTGAAAGTAGCACAGGTTTTGTGTTTCTTTTTGGAGCTGATTGATCGCAGGCCTCATTGATCTGAACTTATGCATCAGTTTTTGAGTGAAAAAAGCATTATTTGTGAATAATTTTGGCAATATTCACTCAATAACTGAGGTGCATATTAAGTTCAGATCAATGAGGCCTGCAATCAATCAGCTCCAAAAGAAACACAAAACCTGTGCTACTTAAAGAAAACAAGTTGATAAAAAGATTGAATCCAAGATTTGCTGATAATATCGCATATCAAGAGATTTAGAAGCAATTTTTTGTGTGCCGGACATCTGGAACACCACAAGCGTAATGCACAAAAATTATATATATTTTTTTGGTAATTTGTTAAACCCTGTGTGAGCGTAAGTCAGTAAGTTTTAGTCCAATGCGAGAACATTAACTAGCATTTTCAGGAAAAAGAAAATGCTCTCCGAAACACAACATGAGCAACACTTTACAGTAAGGTCTCATTTGTTCACATGAACAATAAAAAAAAATACTTCTAAAGCATTTATTAAACTTACTGTACTTGTTAATTTAAACATTTACTAATACATGATGAATACATATTTAATGGATCTGAGCGGACATGAACTAACAATGAACAGTTGTGTTTTATTTGAACATAAACAAGGATTAGTAAACAAATACTGAAATAAATTTGATGCTCATTGTTAATTAATGTTAGATAACTAATGCAAACCAAAATGTGGTTATTTTAAGGTGTCCTTGTTGCAGTGTGATTATACAATTAAAGCTGCAATACATATCTTTTTTGTTTCATGATATCTTTGTTTCCTTTTTTTTAACTTGTAACATTTAAATACAGATGTAGGTGTATAGATGCAGTTCTGTTTATTAACCGCTAGAGCACTAAAAGTTATGCATTACAGCGTTAAGTACTGAGTAATATGAATAAACAACATGTACTACAGGTTTAGGGTTTGCTTTAGTTGTTTGTAATTATGCATCATTTACTCTTATTGCTATAGTAAGTGCATGTAACGTGTGTAACAAGGACACTGTAAGATAAAGTTACTCAATGTCATGGAGATACTGAACGATCGATCTTGAATCTATGATCTGAGAGTGGAGCGTCACAGATGCAGCGATACCTCCGTGTAGACGATGGCCGTCATCCAGAAGCGTTTGCTTACACATGTCAAATATTACATAATTGTATTTTTACATACACTACTGTTCAAAGGTTTGGGGTCAGTAATTTGTTTTTGTTTTTTTATTAAATTAATACTTTTATTCAGTAAGGAAACATTAAATTGATCAAAACTGACAGTAAAGTCATTTATAATGTTAGAAAACAAATATTTCAAATATTCAAAACTTTCTATTCATCTGTGAATCCTGAAAAATAAAATGCATCAGTTTCCACAAAAATATTGTGCAGCACGACTGTATGAAACAGACACAATCAGTTATAATGCACTTTTGAAGTGTGCTTTCACATACAGGGAGACTTGTCACACTTTTTTCATTTCTAGTATTTTTTTTTTTTTATATATTTCTTATTTATTTATTTTATTTGATAAAAGTCTACATAATTAAAGTCTTGGCCACAAAAGGCTTTTGAACATTTTCACAGTTATTGCCCAGGACACTTTTATTTTGTTGTCACAATGGGAACCAGCTGTTTTGAGATACTGGAGCAATACGTTAAAAATACATAAATAAATAAATACTACTATATTTAAATGTATCTATACATCTATATCTGTATTTAAATGTTACAAAAGGAAACAAAGATATCATGAAATAAAAAAAGAAATCATGAAAACAAATTGTAATTAATCAATTTTTTCTTTTTCTTTTTTTTTCTCCCCAACTTACTCCACATGGCACAAATAGCCTTGTTTTAAGAACATAATTTAATATAATGTAACCAATTGGGCCTTAAAATATTATCTGAAGACTGGAGTAATGATGCTGAAAATACAGCTGCGCATCACAGACATACATTACAGTTTAACAGAGATTCACATAGAAAACAGCTGTTTTACATTCTAATAATATTTCACAATATTACAGTTTTTATTGTATTGTATTAATCAAATAAACACAGCTTTGGTGAGCAGAAGAGACTGTTTAAAAAACATTTTAAAAATCTTACCGACCCCAAACTTTTGAATGGTATTGTGGTATTGAGGAAAAAGAAATGTAACTGAACACATATTTTGTGTCCACACAGCAGCTTGTGTTGCAGGTGTTTAACTGAGGTCACATGACATGCTCTCACCTGCTCCGCAGCAGCTCACTGGCTGTCAGCTGATGGCTCATTGAGAGCAGAACGTCGGCGCTCTTCTCATCAGGTGTCTGGATCCTCAGCCTCCTCCCCTCCGCGTCACACACTGAGTCCAGGCCCGTGGCTTTACTGTACGACGGAGGGATGTCCGCCTCGCCCTGCGTCCAGCACACCTGCTCCGCTCTCAGAGGCGTCCGCAGGTCTGAAGTGCTGCTCCAGAGTTTGTCTGGATGCTCTCTCAGTTCTCGCTGGCTCACGGCCTCCTCGACGGTGTCACTGGTGCCCTGCCGCGAGTAGAGCTCAGTGCACTGCGTGCGGTCACTGCCAGAGCAACACAGAGTTCAGGTCAGTGAGAAGAAATAAGGCTGATAGTTGTAATTCATGCAAATAACCACAAGGGGGGACCGCCATCCCACAAGTCTGACCAGAAGACTAGCATAAAACACTACACACTGCCTACTCTTTTTTTTTTTTAGAGATGTGATGTGTACAGCAAAATACAGTAACAAACAGAAAATATATTTCTTTATATATGAATGAATAATATATAAAATTATTTAATGCATTTTAAAAATATACAGAATAATACATTGTTTATGTATTAGACAATATATTAAATAATACATTTATATACAAGGAATTTTTGCTTCCATATTAAAAAATACATTTAAAAAGTGACCCATCATGTTGCCTTGACTTTTAAAAGTCATTCAATTCCAGTCCAAATATCCAGAAATTTTAATATGAAAATCTGTTCAGCTTTATGTAAACCCAAGCATAACCTCATGAAAGAGAAATTAATTGTCTTAGAATTGCAAGATGTAAACTCGCAATTAAGAGCTTATAACTTGTAAATATAAGATATAAACTCAGTATTCAGAGAAAAAGTCTGCATTGTAAGAATTCCGAGAAAAAAGTCAGAACTGCAAGAAACAAACAAAAAGAGAAGCAGTTACTTTTTAAATTTTTTTTATTCCGTGGCAGAAACAAAAAAAAATCATAATTGTGAGATTGTTTGATTTTTATTTTTTTTTTTACCTCACAGTTATTTATTTATTTATTTTTACTTTTGCTATTCTGTGGCAGGCAGTGCAAACTGAGCAGGATAAATTAATAGTACCTTAGGAAACATCACTAATAAATAATAGACTGTTATATAATCTGTACGGTGCAGTGTCTAAATTCACTCTGAATATCTGTGTGCATTGTGCTTTGGCTGTGTGTGAGCAGAAGGTTCTGGAAACACCGTCCGTCTGTCATCACAGGGCTACAGTAACCATCCACAGCTGTGTGTGTGTGTGTGTGTGTGTGTGTGTGTGTGAGTGTGTGTGTTAACACTCAGGACAGATTCGTTTACACGCATAATAGAGTCACCTGCCTCCTAACTGGTAATGACAGAAAGGCCCCGAGCTGTAAGTACACAGAAACACACGGCCGGTCTGAAGCAGAGCAGACGCTGGAGGTTCATACCTGGCTGCACTGTCTGCAGACGACGACTGCACATTCACACCAGGCAGGCGGCAGAGTCTGGGTCGAGTGCGCTGGCTGGTTTTGAGAACATGCTCACTGGTTTCCTCAGACTCGAACAGCACAGTGGATTCTGTGTACACACTGCAGAAAACACACAGACACGAACCAGATTCAGGATACACTTACAATAAATAACATGTCATTAGCATGTTTTGTTGGATACTGATCAAAAGTGACAGTAAAGACATTTATAACGTTACAAAAGATTTCTATTTCAAATAAATGCTTTTCTTTTGAACTTTCTATTCATCTGTGAATCCTGAAAAATACAATGTATCACGGTTTCCACAAAAATATCAACTGTTTCCAACATTGATAATAATCAGAAATGTTTCTTGAGCAGCAAATCAGCATATTAGAATGATTTCTGAAGATCATGTGACACTGAAGACTGGAGTAATGATGCTGAAAATACAGCTGCGCATCACAGAAATACATTACAGTTTAACAGAGATTCACATAGAAAACAGCTGTTTGAAACTGTAATAATATTTCATAATTTTTACTGTATTTTTGATCAAATAAATGCAGCCTTGGTGAGCAGAAGAGACTTCTTTCAAAAAAAAAAAAAAAAAATCTTACAAACTTTTGAATGGTGTAAATATGGTATCAGTATCATGGTATATATCATGAGTTATATCATTACATTTTATACCACAAAGTTTGGCACTATTTAGACAGCGTATGTCTAGCCAATATATATATATATTTTTTAAATTAGCCGAGGAATCTGATGATTTGGCGTCAGTGTGCTGGTGAGACAGAAGGGTGTTGTTGAAATCTGGCACACTGAACCCTTGGCAAACACCTTATCTGCAGTGTGCGCCTTACACTGGGTGTAGCGAGAGTAAAAATAAGTAAAAATAAGTCGTCCTGCAAAATAACAGGCTGCTACACTGAACTGAGCTGCTCATTTAATGAGAACAGTGTCTGATTTACAGTTCACAGTCACTAAAATGAAATGACAGAAGCTGCATTCACAAGAAGGTGCTGCTAGGTCATAATTTTATATACCAGGTTTTTTACTAGTAGACATCTAGTCCTGTTTTGAGAATCCTCTACAAGCTACTTTGAGCACTTATATAGACTACTGAGTAGCGTTGGGTGTCGAGGACCAGTTCCAGTTTAGAACCGGTTCAGAATTTCCAAGAACCGTAGATTCAATAAGACACGCACATTTCAATTTCGCTTGTTTTAATGTGATTTTAAACCATTCAAGCTCAAGAGGATGCAAAAGAGAACTCAATTCGGCACTCGTACACACATCCAAAGCATGAACACAGAAAGCTGTCTCTCATATATAGTTGAGATCTCTTTCACGTCTTCTTGAACGGACAAATACACACACATTTATGTTAAAATTTCCTGGTCTTAAGTGAACATAAACAGTTGAGAAAGAAAGCGCATGTGTGTCAGTATATTGGAACAGTGCATTAGGTCTTAAAGTGACAGCAGCCTAATATTCCTGTTTCTGTCTGTGCCATTAAATGTTAATCAAAGAGCAAAAGAAAATCACTCACTGATCTTAGCTGAATAACTTTTGTAACTTTAATAATGATTAATCTATATTTTACATTTGATTACATTTAATGTCTATTACTGTACCTGAACTTTGTTCAGTTGTATTTATTTGTGTTATTACTAATTCTTTATTTGTTCTTATTTTATTACTGACTATTTTCATGTCTTGTAATCAAGAACATCTTGTAATCAAAAAACATTTCATTTTTAATGTTTGAAATCTATATTAGTTTGTCTAGATCAGTGGTGTAGCCCGGGCCATTCGCATGTATTCTATTTACAACATGTTTTTACGGCGTTAAATAATGTAGCCAATCACAGACATATCTGTTGATTTCTTGAATGCAACAGCCTACAGGTGTTTAAGCTAGAATCTACTCAACACTCAAAACACTGAGTCGTTGACCAGTACCGAGTTCTGCGAGCTAGAAAGTGAAGATGTAGATGTAAATAAGAGATTCACTGATTTTTGTGAGATCGTGATATTTTTCTATAGCCTAATCCATTCAGAATTTGTATTAAACTGTTGTTTTTCACCTACACACTGCATAGATTTGACATAGTGTAACCATAGCAATGGACAGGACAAATAGATGTGTATTAAGGTTAGAGCACCCTCAGCCTTTCAGTCAATAATTCCCCAGCTGATATACAGTAATTCCCTTCCTAAATTATAAAATCAGCTATATTTTTACATAAAGACCCACTTATACTGTTTGAGAAAAATTATTAAGTATAATAAGTATATATAAAAATTATGTTTGAATTAAATAATTGGCTTTTATACTATAAAGTCAAAGTAAATTTAAGAAAATATTACCTGTGAATATTTATTTCATATTAAGCTTTTTTTCTACCCACTTGCATAAAATGAAACATTAAATTCAGATTTATCTGTAAAGCACTTTTCACAAAGAATATAATTTCAAAGCAGCATGCTGAAATTATAGTCATATAGAACTACTGTAAGGCCAGTGTTGCCAAGTCTGTGGTTTTCCCGCGCAATTGGCCTGCTTTAACACTGTTGCCGCGGGTTGTTTTTCACGTCTGCAGGTTGAAGCGACCCCAATAACCATGATATTTAGCCACTGTAACGCGAATTTTACCAGGGGAACCCTATCAAAACCATGATTTTTACATGTATTTACCCCCCGATCGGGCTAGTTTTGAGTAGCAGTTGGGCAGGTTTTGTTGTGAGAACCTGGCAACCCTGTGTCAGACCTGGAACTACCTCAGCCACGCAGTAGACAACTTGAAAAATAATCCGTCAACCAATTTCCCAGTACAGTGTAGTTATATAAATTACTAATTAACCAACAAAACAACATCATTCGTTCATTCATTTAGCTAGTTATTTGGTGCTGGGTGTGACTGGGTAATAGTAAACCACTTTTTCTTTTAGGACAACACCACTGGTCTAGATGTTTTTGCTGCGGTATCTTTGGCAAAAGTTCATCGTGTTCAAGTGTTCTTCAGGCTGCTGATTTTTGTTCATTCAGCTGCAACAAAATGTTTTGCAAAAAGACAGAATAAATATGTTTGATATCTAAACGTTTGACTAGGAATCGTTAAGAATCGCTAAACACCCAACCCTACTACTGAGCCTTTACTAAACACAATCTCTGCCATACTTCAGCTCTCCATACACTTCATTCCTGCAGACAGCTTTTACGGAAGACCTTTTTCATGGCGATAAATCAACCCTGAGATAAGCGGGGCTTAGTCTGCGAGAAGCCATCTGGAGGCATGAAAAAATATTATTTCAACTTCATAAAGCTGAAAATGCGCGTGAATTAGATTTTCCCAAGTCTCAAACAGATCTAGAACACATTGAGTGGAGATTCTTCACCTGGACAGGTTTTCTCTAGAGACATCGGACTCGTAAGCCTGGCTCCGCAGGGGGCTGAAGTCCGAGTACTTGTCCTCAGTCCGGTCCAGGCTGGACTCAGCGGACGCTGGCCTGCACATCTGTCTCTGGTAGTACGAGTGGATGCTGTCCCGTGATGGATTGTTCCCCTGCAGGGCAGCAGACGAGGGGTTAAACCTCAAGGTTTACAGTGCTGTCCATTCCAAGCATGATGCTCATTATTCATATGTATTCATGTGTTATTACAGCTTATTTTAACATTGTTTATACACTATTATTAAATGCTTGATTCCGATTGGTCAGTCTTGGCATTCTGAGGTCAGATATTCGCAAACGCAGCTGCCGCCATCTTACGTCTTAGTTATCGACTCTATTTACTTTCAAATTAAACCTTCAGTATTAATAGTAGGTCTGCGGTAATACTGTTGAAGTGTTCGTCTTGTTGTCAGAACAATTGTTTTGTACACTGTGCTAGATTATAAAATAAATAGGTACGATTTTATGATGGTTGCTTCTCATTTCGTGTCTGCGTCATTATTTATGTGGTGAAAAGCTGTGTAAACTTTGCGTTTAAAGAGCTACTACAATATTTCAACATTCAACATAAATCAACATTTTTTGTCTATTTATTTATGTGTGTGGCAAATAGCCTTGTAATAAGTTGGATATTGTAAATCCAGCTGGTTGTCATTGCAAAATAATTTATTTTTGCAATAACTGGCTGGATTTACATTATCCCTTACTTATAGTACTTAATAATATATTGAATTAGCTTTTATTTTAATTTTTAATTTTAATTTTAGAGTTGTAGTAATTTTGTTATGTGCTTTTGTCATTATTAGTTCTTATTGTTTTTAAATATTTCTTTTTACCTTTATATTTATTTCAGTTTTAGTTTAAGTAATTAAGACTTATTACTTCAATTTATTTATTACAGTAAGTTGCCAAGGCAACATATCTGACTTTCAGGGTTTTGTTTATCTAATATTTATATTTTATTTTATTATTTTATTTTATTATTTTATTCTATTTCAGCTTCAACTGAATTACAGACAATTATTTGTAATACTTTTAGTCTCAGTTTTAGTTAAGGATAAGAACACTGCTTTATAAAAAGTTTCCAAAGTATGGATATATCTGACCATTTTCACAACTCTTCTACTGAATGAGAAGTTAAAGAAAAAAAGATGGATTTCATAACGACCAATTTGTAGCCAATTACATATTTTAAAGCTGTATACTGTATTGTCAGAAAGGTGCATTCATTATAAAATTATTACGGTTATATTTTAATACATATTTTTATTTAATTTTTTATTAGAACATTTAATCACATTACTGATTTTTATTATTTTCCAGTAATGAAATCACAGTTTTTGTATATTATAATACTTTAGGTTTTGCATGTATTATTATTATTATTTTTAATGCATATGAACACTATCTGCATTATAAAAAACATAAATAGAAAAAATAAATAAAGATCATTATCTGTCATGTGCACCCAGTAACTCAAGATAAAATACAAATGCAGACGCAGGCCACTCTCCAGCACTCTAGTGTGTGATTTCTCGTGCCAGCACTACCTTTTTGACCTCATTAGTGAGCATGCAGCGCTCAATGCGCAGGACGGTGGAGATATCGATGTGCTCCTGGCAGATGGAGTTAAGCCAGGCTGTGAAACTGTCCAGCAGGGCCAGGAAGAGCACCCAGGAGAACTTCACGATGTTAAACACTCGCTTCAGGATGTTATCTGGAGCAGAGAGATATGCATATTGATGCATATGACGATTGTAAATCATAATAATGATTTAATAAGTTTAATAATGATTTAATAAATAATAGAGTATTTGAAGTGTGGTCTCACCTGGTCTTTCAGATACCTCCTCCTCTGTAACACCGTCCTCCTGATCTCCTTCCTCAATGGCAACATGCACTGAAAATAATGAAAAAAAGTAATAATTACAGTGTTATTAGAACGTAATTGCAAATTACAGTGTTATTACAATGTAATAAGCAGATAATAACCTTTAACCCTGATTTGTCACACCAACGTATCACTTTTTCAGTTTCAGATACATTTTCAAAATGTGAGTGTACTGGGCAAGCAATTTTTAAAAATATATTAACTGAATGTTTTATTGGCTCTAGCTGGCTCCTGAATCTGGCGAGAGGCTTGAAACCCTGTCCAGCCATCATGTGGGATGAATTGACCGTAGCGAATGTAACACGGCCCTCTTCATCTCTCAGACCCAAGAATGCCGGGGCCTGGAAGCCGGCCACCAGGAGAGCGCTGGCAGAGCGAGCCTCCATTTACAAACTGCAGCAGAGGGGTTTAATGAGGCGCTTGATGTTCCCAGTAGAGTCGCGCTTGTGTTTACAAAATGACTATTAATGACCCGAGCATTTCATTCTGAGAAACAGAGAACTACAGAGCGCTGAAACCAGGGCTGGACATCTATCTGTCCGTCCATCTATCTGTCCATCCATCCATCCATCCATCTGTCCGTCCATCTATCTGTCCATCCATCCATCCATCCATCCATCTATCTGTCGTCCATCTATCCGTCCATCCATCCATCTGTCCGTCCATCTATCTGTCCATCCATCCATCCGT
>NW_015548268.1:448039-472797 GCF_001515605.1 Sinocyclocheilus anshuiensis
TGACAGACTTTGGTAAAGCCAGCAAAGCAGAGGCAAACTTTCGGATAGCTCTCTACAAGAAATGACAGAGCAGGGATGGGTTAGTCAGGGTCTGCGCTAGTGCTATTACTGCTCTTCCACGCAGGAAGCCAGCAGTTAGCGGTCTGGTAAATAACGAAACATTGCTAAGTGCTGAGGGAACAAAAGAAGAAAACACTGAAACATTTTCGTAACACAGAGCCATTTAGGTTAAACACGGTTGTGTGTGGGAACAACACAATTCAGCACAGTTATACGACTTCAAAATGGGTGCTAAGTTTCTGGAATATTTACCTGGAACGCTGATCTTTTGGGAGGTTCCTCATCATTTTTGTCCTCGTCTTCCTCCTCTTCCTCACTATCTGTCTCAAATAAGTAATAATTGCCACTTCGGACCACTAAGAGACAACAAATCACACATCACTTTCTATTGAAATCAACACAATATGCATACACACACAGTTTTTTTGACATTGAAAACATTAAAATAATTTTTTTATTTTTGTAATTTTGTATTAATTATTTATTTTAATAAAATAAATATATTTATTTATTTTTTTTGTTATTTTTATTTATTTATATTATTATTTTATTATAAATACACAGAGGAATATGTTATTGTTTAGTCATATTTAATTAAATGTAAATTTTAAAGTAAAAACTGATTGCATATGTTGGTATTTGAGCAAATCTGAGCTCAATCTGAGACATTGTTGAGATCTCTGGGCAGACATATGTGAGATTATTGGTTATTATATATTATATTATTTTTTTCTAGGGAAACACATCTGAGCATCATTTCGCTCTGCATTTGATCAGTACGAAACAGTTGAGACATTAAAGAGATCCCATTTTTCCTTTTCATATGTGAATTTGAGCTGCAATATTCATCTGAATGACATCAGATCAACATTGGCATCTTGTGAAATTAATATAAATAATTTCATTTCAGTTGAAAATTAAATAATGAGCATTCAAAGAGCAGGAGACACTAACTGGACGCATGATCAACCCAAGGCTTCCACCACTGCTTCCTTTTGTCTTTCTTCTTCTCTTTGCTGTTGTCTCCTGTAATGTAGAGAAATGCTTCAGTGAACCCATCACACACTCACACAACACTCTTTAAAACATTAAAACCGTTTCAAAGAGCGCACATTTACTCGGAGCTCTGGTATGCGCGTTTCATGTGTTTTAGATTTGATTGCAACACATTTAACACCGCAGTTAAACGCAGGCGTTTGTTGAATTTACGAACCTTCAGTTCACTGACACTGATGTTGGACTAAAGCGTGTGTTTTGTCAAAGATACAGTCAAATGTGTGTAGGACAACACTGCATTTTTAGTTTTAATTTATGTGAATTAAGTTATTAATGTTTGGATTATTCTCAGGAAGCTGTGCCGTTTGTGTCCCCTTGACTTACTAATATTATAATTAACTGGACACTGAATTATATATATTTTTTTATTATAAATCTATTATTCAATAGATTTGATTGTGTTTATAGTGTAATGAAAAGTATTCAGTTTACAGTGTAATGAAAAATTTCAAAAGTTATGGGTCAGCAAGATTTGTGAATGTTTTTGAAAGAAGACTTTTCTCTTTGCCGAGGCTGCATTTATTTGATCAAAAATACAGTTAAAAACAGTGAAATATTATTAGAATGTAAAACAGCTGTTTTCTATGTGAATATCTGTTAAAATGTAATGTATTTCTGTGATGCGCAGCTGTATTTTCAGCATCATTACTCCAGTCTTCAGTGTCACATGATCTTCAGAAATCATTCTAATATGCTGATTTGCTGCTCAACAAACATTTCTGATTATTATCAATGTTGAACACAGTCGTGCTGCACAATATTTTTGTGGAAACCGTGATGCATTTTATTTTTCAGGATTCACAGATGAACAGAAAGTGCAAAAGAACAGCATTTATTCAAAACACAAATCTTTTATAACTTTATAAATGTATTTACTGTCACTTTTCATCAATTTAATGCATCCTTGCTGAATAAAAGTATTAATTTCTTTCAAAAAAAGAAAAAAATATCACTGGTACTTTGGGCCTGAGATGGGAAAACATGCTATTTTTAAGTTCTAAATGCTCTTATGTAAATATACCTTCATCATCGTCCCCTTCCTCTTTGACGACTGAGTGGCGTTCCCCACTTTCCTGAGCCAGAGACAGCATCCTCTCTTTACCTCTCTTAAACTTCTGCTGTCGGCTTTTGATGCGGTCCATCCTGAGAGAAACAGACAGAGGGAAATGCTTTGCTTTTTTGCTTGAGCTGACCTAATTTAGCTGTTCCCTTGAACACAATCAGAGTCTAATTGAGGATAAAGAGTCTTCATGTCGGGGCTTGTGTGGGTTTGCAGGAAGCACAGAAAACAGCCTCGACTTTGGCAAGCCTGAGATATCCTGCAGATGTGACGGTTACAACTCTACCGCTCTTCTGGAAAACACTGGTTAAGCAGCGGCTCTCAGGTGCTAAACACGCTGGATAAATGATAGGAAACACTGTGACGGAGACAGATAGCTATTTGTCTCATTTGTGTGTGTTCATGCATCAGTCAGTGCATGATTTCATAGGACTGCGTGAAAAGGGAATGCAGCAGTTGGCAGTGAACAATGAAGCATTGTGAGTCTCACACTGAACTCACTGTCTCTTCAGCAGATCCATGGACTTCTTCTCTTCTTCTATTCTGGCTTTAACCACCTTCACAATGGTCGCCTGAAACAACTCCGCTCCTCTGACAGACAAACAAAGAGGAACAGAGACACGAAACACAGTCTGAATACGTATATTTACATATTTACAGTTTGAAATATGAAACAGCTTCAAATGAAGCAGTCAAATGTACTCTTTGTAGTGCTTTTTTATCTACATATTTATTTATCATTTCGTTTGATTCAGAAAGCTGTCATGGTGTCTTTTATTCTGTGACAATTGAGAAGATATTTCTTAGAAATTAAGTTAAAAATAACCAATAACATAATATTAGATGCAGGGTTATTATAGATAACTAAAACTAAAACTGTGACTAAAATTAAAACCGAATAAATTAAAAAAAATATAAAATACTTGAAATAAAATAAACATTAACTGAAAAAAATATTAAAAATGTTTTATTTCAGTTACAACATTTCTCATTGTAATATTGTTTAACTTTTAGTACTAAAATAACAAAAAAATTAATTAAATAAAAATTTATAAAAAATATATACAGACAAAAAAACTAAAAAAAGATAAAAACACAACAAAATTACTAAAACATAAATTAAATGAAAAACTATAATAGTAAATCAAAGGTACTAAAACGACGCTGGTTAGATCATTACATGCAGGCAAACATTAAAAGTGAATGTAAAGCAGACAGCAGTAACCCAGAGCATGTGTGTGTACCTGGAGGCGAGGACCTGAGAGGAACGGATGTCGGCTACGACGTGTAGGAAGTAGTAGCTCATGAAAACTCGCCTCTGCAGCAGGAGAAAGGCGAAGCAGATGCTGTCCCAGATGATCCCGGCCTCGTCACTCGGCAGCTCGCACTGTTTATTTGCGTTCTGCTCCGCTGCGTGAGAATCATCAGAATCTAATCAAGCTCTGCTGGACACTAGAATATTACAGTATTGCTCATTAAAATTAGTTAACTATTAATGCTCATAAAGCTTTTCAGTCATTTTTTACCCATTCTATTAGTGGCTTTTTATAAAAATGGTTTTCTCAATCTGAGCGGTGCAAAACTTTTCTGTAGATATGCAATCTGAACATACAAAAAAAACTAAATATACTTTATTCATCGAGTCTAAGTGAACAGTTCACCCAAAAAATCAGGCCATCAGAGATTTTGAGTTTGTTTCTTCATCAGGTTTGGAGAAATGTAGCATTGCATCAGTGTCTCAGCAATGGATGCTCTGCAGTGAATGGGTGCCGTCAGAATGAGAGTCTGATAAAAACATCACAATAATCCACAAGTAATCCACAGCACTCCAGTCCATCAGTTAACATCTGGAGAAGACAAAAGCTGAAACACATCCAGCATTAAGATGTTTTTAACTAAAATACATTGAGTCTATTATCCATAATAACGCTTCCTCCAGTGAAAAAGTTTTCTGGTTTGAATCAGGAGAGAAATCTGCACAGATCAAGCAGCGTTTAAACAGCTCTAAACACATATGTGGCTGGATTTTGATGTGAGAGACAACAGAAGATGCACTTTTTCACTGGAGGAAGCGTTATTATGGATAATAGACTCAATGTATTTTAGTTAAAAACATCTTAATGCTGGATGTGTTTCAGCTTTTGTCTTCTCCAGATGTTAACTGATGGACTGGAGTGCTGTGGATTACTTGTGGATTATTGTGATGCTTTTATCAGCTGTTTGGACTCTCATTCTGACGGCACCCATTCACTGCAGAGCATCCATTGCTGAGACACTGATGCAATGCTGCATTTCTCCAAATCTGATGAAGAAACAAACTCATCCTAATCTCGGATGACATGAGGATGAGTAGATTCTCAGCAAATTATCATTTTTGGACGAACTATTCCTTTAAAACAGTTTGTATGTTTTATTACCACAATTAATTGTATATTATAAGATGATTACATTCAAATTGTTTTTAATATAATTATTATTTAAAGTTACACGGTATGATTTTGATTGTTTTATATAATACTATCAGAACCTATTTTACAGGAGAATACAGACAATTAAGGTTAATTTTAGCTTAGATAATAGTTAATCAAACACATCTAATAGATCTCAACATGAAAAAGAAAATAAAGGCATAACTTACGTTTTGAATATCCTTTTATAGTGCAAGCCAGACTGAATAACTGGATCAGCCAGCAGTGATTGGCCACCAGCGCTTTAATATATCCACACGCCGCAATCTGAGAGCCGAGAGAACAGAAGCCACAATCACATCCACAACAACCAAAACCATCTCTTTGCTATCTCACATGCTACATGAACCTCTTTAAAAGAGCATACAATTGAGATATTTTCACAGGTGTGCATGTGCTGTGTGTAATTATTAGTCGAATCCCACAAACGCTTCACGTCTTTCACACCCTCTGAATTCAGACCCACAAAAATGCAGAAAAATGTTCTATTAACAGAATTATGTTTTATGTCAGAGACAAAGTTCAAGCTAATTTACAACAGCTTTGAATGAAGTGAACTATGACTGAGTTATAATTGAATTATGAGTGAAGGGATTTATGAGGTACTTACTGAGAGAATGTTTTTCATGGTGATTACGAAGACGTTGTATGCTATGAGGAAGTCCCAGTAATGAAGGATGCTTTTGATTGGCTTCAGTAACAGCTCACCCCCAAAGATCAAGAAGTAGAAGCAGGCGACCAAGTATCCCATGCAGAAGATGCTGATGCGCGTGGTGCCCGTGATGAAGATGATGGTCAGGACGAACCAGAACAGATAGCTGAACATGATCACCTTCAGCATGTCCAAATACGACCTGAAAATGAAGATTGGAGTCGGTGAAAAGTTTTTTTTTTTAAAGAAATCTATACTTTTGTTCATCAAGCGTGCATAAAACTGATCAAAAGTGACAGTAAAGGCATTCATAATGTTGCAGTAGATTTCTATTTCAATTAAACGCTGTTCTTTTGAACTTTCTATTCATCTGTGAATCCTGAAAAATAAAATGTATCACAGTTTCCACAAAAATATTGTGCAGCACAACTGTGTTCAACATTGATAATAATCAGAAATGTTTGTTGAGCAGCAAATCAGCATATTAGAATGATTTCTGAAGATCACGTGACACTGAAGACTGGAGTAATGATGCTGAAAATACAGCTGCGCATCACAGAAATACATTACAGTTTAACAGAGACTCACATAGAAAACAGCTGTTTGAAATTGTAATAATATTTCTAAATGTTACAGTTTTTACTGTATTTTTAATCAAATAAATGAGCAGAAAAGACTTTCAAACACATTAAAAATCGTATTGATCCCAAACCTTTGAATGGTAGTATATGTATCACTATTAGTATTCACATATATTCACTATCATTTTGATCTAGTCAGACTCTTATGAGAGGAAAATATTCAGTCTTTGTCATAAAGTTCAAGAACACTGACCGTAAATAATGCAGTGATATGATGATATAGGAAAGGCCGTTATGAGCCATTTTGGCTAATGACGTTCAACCCCAAACCTTTCTGCATCAAAAGGCACCGTTTCCTCAGAATTAACCCGTAACACATTAGCAGGTTATTTAGATTTACTGGAATCTGCAACTTTAGTAATAAGTATAATGACAAAGAAGTGGAAAAACTGACCGCACAACTCTAATATATGATCAGAGCAGCAGACAGGCGTCATTAAAATCTCCAAATTCCTTCATCACCATCATCATTTCTAATTGTTTGGACTGGCTGAAGCTGGAGAATCACTATAGTTTTTCTACAGCTGATGAATGACATGCTCAAAGATAAATGACCCTGATCTAGAAACACTATTCATCGTCTCGTTTTTCTCTAGCGTAATAAGCAGAGGAAGCTCAGCTGATCCCGAGACCACAAACTAAGATTGCAGGCTTGAAACCTTAGCAATGTAATTACGACTGAAGTGTTTTCTGGGTCAGACAGAGAGAGCAATCAGAGTATAACAGCGTTTTTCTTTGAACTGTTAGTCTGTATCAGCGGTTCTCAACCTTTCTGATTTGAAGCCCCTTCACTGTCCAACACAACATTTGAAAACACCACCATATAGGCTAAGATGTTTTCTCCGGTGTTTATGATAATTATGTAATTCTGCTGCTTGGTTTCAAACTTTTTTTATTAACAGAAACTGTGAGTGTTGAAATAACCACTGGTCTATGTGATGCTGAGGGGAAAACAACAGGAATACAGATCATTCATGCTATTTCTGTTTTAAAATGGACCTTCAAAAGAAGTATTTCAAATGAACAGAGTGACATGAATGGGTCGATATAAAAATGAAATATAAATATGCTAAAGGGTGATGCGCTGAAATTTTGGCAACTGGAAAAATAGTTTTAGAGAGCTGAAATCATTGACAGAAACAGTGACTGTGTAAGTGTTTATTTCATGACACAATGTGGAAAAACTACAGCCAAACATGTCAGCTGTGTGGACACTCGTGCTGGATTAACAACACTGATTTATCGTTTTCTATCGACACTGATATGAATTCTTTTCAAGATCAGTCTTTTAGTCTGTGCTGTTTTCTGTTGATGCGTGAACATCACTAAACTTTATTTGTAGCGCACCTGCCCTCTAATAATCGCAATAAGCTTTATGCTTTGTTACTTTTAATATGAAACAAAGTCTCAGTTTCCAAATTCTGCCAATTTTATCACCAAATTCAAACAATAAATGTGGTTTAAATGTGAGGTGACAGATCGCTGTAGCCTCACATGAACTGATCATCTCTTCCTCTTTACTACTAGTTATAGCACCAAAATAAACATGAATGAACATCACACAGTGTTAAAAAATACAGTCTCATGTAACTGATCAATCAGTGTTTCAACTGCATGTCACATAACATCACATTTACCTCAGAAAAGACATTCAATGTCCAAAAAAAAAAAAAACCTCTAGAGAGAAGCGTTGACAAATATGTGCACTATATAGCATATTCATTATAATTACACTTAACCTGTTGTGTTCATTAATGCATGTTTGAATAAATCTATCATAAAAACAAGTTATTTCAGCCACCATTTAAATGTGCATATTTCAACAAATAATTGGAGTAGAAGCCTAACTCTGTTATTAAAAAGTTGACATAAAAAGTGCCTTATGAGCAACTTAAATGTTTGTACATCTTTGAGTGTTGATTATTAAATCTGTTTGATTAATTAACTGATTATTAAATAAAATGACATGTTTCAGGTTTGGTTTCAGTTTTTGGCAAAATGAAAACTTCAAAAAAATAACAAAAAAATTAAATAGTAATTTAATTAATTCAGTCATGTATTAATTTATTTATACTAATTCTATTAATTTTGGGGAAAGAAATGTTGCAATAATATTAATACAGTTATACAAGAAAACTACTTTAAGTTAAAAAAAGTTCATTTTTGATTTTGGTTATGGTTTTCAGCCAAGTGCATCCTGAATTTTCGTTTCCGTTTTGGCCCAGAATTTTCATTTTGGTGCATCACTAATACTAAATATGCATATGTAAATTAATTTCTTCTAGTCAGTGCTGTTTGTGTCAGATGTTTACCTGCAGTGGATGAAGTCGGGCACAGGGTTGTGCTGGCTGAAGCTGGCAGCGTCCAGGTCTCGACAGATCTCCACATTATCACCCGCCAACAGCTGCACGGCTGCCACATTCTCCTCCTCAAACACACGGCCCTGAATCGACGCGCACAGCAGCAACATGAAGTCATCTGCAGAGAGAGAGAGAAAAGATCGGGCAACGTGATGAGAGAGCGTTAAAGCAGAGCTGGGGAGCGTTAACACAGATTCAACATTACTCACAGAGGAGGAAGAGGGAGTTGGGTTTGGTGTGGAAGTCTGGGAAGTAAAGCCACTTGATGACGTTTGAGTCCATGCTGGAAGACGGCCGTCTCCACGGATAGTCTGAACCAAAGGAGAGATATTGGTGAAATTCAGAAAAACAGTCAAGGGCTATCTTGAAGACAACCAAGAGTGGAATTGCTGTTTTCTTAAAGGAACAGTTCGTCCAAAATGTGAAATTACCTGAAAATCTACTCATCCTCAGGTCATCCGAGATTAGGATGAGTTTGTTTCTTCATCAGATTTGGAGAAATGTAGCACTGCATCAGTGTCTCAGCAATGGATGCTCTGCAGTGAATGGGTGCCGTCAGAATGAGAGTCCAAACAGCTGATAAAAACATCACAATAATCCACAAGTAATCCACACCACTCCAGTCCATCAGTTAACATCTGGAGAAGACAAAACTCACCTGTGCAGGCCGCAGGAGGGATGCCGATGCACATCATGTACTGGAAGGCTAACATGCAGGCCAGAAAGAAGCAATACTTGGACCAGACGTGGGCGATGGCTTTTCTCCTGCGCTGATACATCACCACAATCAGACCGAACGCGTGCAGCATGGCATAGAAATCCATCCGCTGGCCGATCACATTCACCGCTAACAGAAAACAGGTCTGGAGGAGCAACATTCAGCCACGGATTTCAAATTAGGACAATAATGGGTGCATTTGATAGCATCACTATACACAAATTAAAATTCAATATCCATCACGTAACCCTGATCCATTACCTTAACACTCTATTGTGGTTTATCTGTCTCAACAGTGTGTTAGCAATCTGAGCTTCAGATTGTAATCTTTTAGAGACCGTCTCACAGACAGAGAGTAAATCAGTGTCTGTACAAAACCAAAGCTGCCCCTCAAAAGGGAGAACGTGATTTTGCCAAGTAGGACACGTTCATGTTCCTTCAAATCAGCATATTAGAATGATTTCTGAAGATCATGTGACACTGAAGACTGGAGTAATGATGCTGAAAATACAGCTGCGCATCACAGAAATACATTACAGTTTAACAGAGATTCACAGAGAAAACAGCTGTTTGAATTTGCAATAATATTTCATAATTTTTACTGTATTTTTGATCAAATAAACGGAGAGCAGAAGAGACTTCCTTAAAAAACATCATTAACAAAACTCATACTTTTGAATGGTAGTGTATATATTCATTAACAGACATAAAGCTGATATTACCTCAAGACCAAATTTGTAGAAGAAGTAGTTGATGAAATATTTGGCGCAGTTGACGATGCCGTCGTCCAGATGCTGGCGTGTGATGTTGTGAAAGACGGTTCTCGTGACCGGAGGGGTGAGGTTGTTCTTCATCCGGTAGAAATCCTGGTGACGGTAAATGGTCACTTCAAACGCCAAGAGAGCCAGCATCAGTAAGTTATTCTGTGTGCGGAAAATACACAAATAAAGGGATAAGGACAATATTGAGGTTTATGCAGGGTCCGAAATTAACAACCACAAGAGACAAATGCAAGCATAAATCGGCATAATGTACATTTGCCCATGTTGCCAGTGGCTGCTAACTTTATTAGGAGCTGCTGGATAAAATCTTGATTAAATGTTATTTAGAGAACGATACTCCGACCCTTACGGTACAGTCACTTTAGCAAAATTCTAGTGAAATTTTGCAGGCAAAAAGAGTAAATGATCTGTTGTCAATAGTTTAGTAATTTATGAAGCACAGCTCACACAGAAATAATTTTCCAACCGAGCAGCTTTTATAGTTATTACAGTAAAAATTTAAACTAAAACCACAATAATAATAATAACAAATAAAATAAACCTTAACTGAATAAAATAAAATATAACAACCTTTTATTTTAGCTAGTTGCAAAGCAACATTTCACATTTTAATTAAGTCTGCCTTGATGTACTAAAATAAGTAAAACTAAAACTGAAATAAAAATGAATAAAAAACTATACAGACATATTACAAAAACTTTAACTAAAACTAAAATGAAAATGGGTAATATTAAAATAAAAAAGCTGCTTCAAAATATTAACAAAACCTATAATTGTATATGAACCCTCATGTAAAATTCATGATCGCATGGATCAGCACTATTGTAGTATCACTGATTTACTATTATAGTTTTTTATTAATTTAATATTTTATTAATAATGTTTCATTTTAAAATGTTATAAATTTTATAACATAAATATATGCTTTTTCATAAATACATGTCTATATTGTTTTTATTATGTTTTATTTCAGTTTCAGTTTTAGTTATTTTAGTACATCAAGTTAAACTGAATTAAAATGAGAAATGTTGCCTTGGCAACTAGCTGTATATATATATATATATATATATATATAAACTAACTATATTATATCAGTAACGTTTATTTGATGTCAATTAAAAACAAATGTTGTTTCAATGGTTTTTATTCTAGTTTCAAATTCAAATTTTAGTTTTAGTTAACTATAATAATTTTGGTGGCATCACGTGGAATTATTACAAGCCACCAAAATGGTCTTATTTACATTTTTGTGTGTAGTTTTACTGAATTAGCATAAAAATAATCATACAAAAGTCTAAATAATCCCACTGTCCTAGGGATAGAATATATTTTGATTAATAATAAATGAGAATATTTTCTCCGATCACCCAGCACTGGCAGATCACTGTGTTTAGATGCTGAGCACATGTGTTCGTACCCTCAGATTCTCCAGCAGCGGAGAGAACTTCCTGAAGCCGATCCAGTTAGCCGGATCCACCGGGCCGCTGTAGAGCAGAGATCTGGCCATGTCTGAGCGCTCAGCGTCTGTGTAGTTCTCCGGCTGGAGGAGAGAAGCACAGACTCGGTCAGAACCAGAGTGTCTGTGTGTCAGGCATGTGCTGAAGAGCGAGTGAGGACTCACCATACTGCAGCTCCTGGAGTACGAGGACGGGTTGATGGAGGTCAGCTGGTACAGCATCTTACAGACCACGATGACGCAGGTCCAGACGGTGCAGACGCTAGACACCAGCGGTCTGAACTGACTGAAGGGCAGAGCGAAGGCCCAGCTCACCAGGAACACGTAGTTAAACAGAGACACCTGACAGAGACACAGACATGTGGATGAGGAGGATGCAAACCAGCTGATCTGAGATGCTCTAGCGGCTTGAACAATGTGGTCATCTAGGTTTTCACATTTGTGACCCTGCAGCACAAAAGCAGTCTTAAGTCGCTGGGGGATATTTGTAGCAATAGCCAACAATACATTGTATGGGTCAAAATTATCGATTTTTCTTTTATGCCAAAAATCATTAGGATATTAAGTAAAGATCATGTTCCATGAAGATATTTTGTAAATTTCCTACCGTAAATATATCAAAACTTAATTTTTGATTAGTAATATGCATTGCTAAGAACTTCATTTGGACAACTTTAAAGGCGATTTTCTCAATATTTAGATTTTTTTGCACCCTCAGATTCCAGATTTTCAAATAGTTGTATCTCGGCCAAATATTGTCCTATCCTAACAAACCATACATCAACGGAAAGCTTATTTATTCATCTTTCAGATGATGCATAAATCTCAATTTTAAAAAATGTACCCTTATGACTGGTTTTGTGCTCCAGGGTCACATTTTTGGAAATGTTTAGAGAGAGAAAAGTGTTAAAAAATAAACTAAAATTGATAAATAAAAACAAATAAATAAAAAATAAGATAAAATTGATTAAAATTAAAGCATTATTAGATTCAAACAAAAATAAATAATAAATAAATCAAATAATAAATAATAAATGAGCAAATAAATAAAAAGCAACTGAAAACAAAGAAACAGAAGCTAAATAACTGAAGCTAAATATTTTCTAAATAATATTTTAGACACATTTATAATTTTTCACAGTAAAAAATGGTCTTTAAATAAGAAACAATATACAGTAGATGCCATTTAAATTTCAGTGGCGTTATTTTACTATCATTGAGATACTATTATAGGTTTTTTTAATATTTTGAATTAGATTTTTTATTTTTACATTTTCTGCTTTCATGTTAATTTTAGTTAAAGTTTTAGTAAATTTATTGTGTGTTTTGTAATTTTTAGTAGTTTATATATATATATATATATATATATATGTCTAGTGTTTATTCATTTTATTTCAGTTTTAGTTTTAGTTAATTTAGTACATCAAGTTAAACTAAATGGAAATGAGAAATGGCGCCTTGAAAGCTAGCTGAAATACAGTAAGTTAAAGATTTTCTATATGATGTTTTATTTCAAATAACATTTCATATATTTCAAGTAATGAAAATGTTTTTTTTATGGTTTTAGTTTTAGTTAACTATAATAACTTGCTTGAGGATGATTATTTGTGGGTCTGTGGCATTTAAAAGCCTGAAAAACGCTGCCTGTAGTCCATGTAGGTCAGGTGAGCACACAGAGCGCTCTGCTTTAGCTGGCCGGTCCATGAGCGATCATGAAGCTGTGATTGTTCCTCACCTCTCTGACTGAGAGCCAGATGATGTAGGACGAGACGATCTTGATTATGTGAAGCTCCAGCAGCCACCAGATGAAGAGCTGCAGCTTCTGAACACACTCCAGAAACTTCAGGAACAGCACCGTCAGACGCTCCACCACCAGATGCCACTTATTCTTCAGCTCTTCACACGAGAACAACACATGCATCACTCACAAACACTTACAAAGACAATGCCATAAGAGTTCTGGAAGTTCTTTAACTGGACATTAAATATTCAGGAATGACTCTAACTCAGATTAAGATCCAAAAGTGCTACTCTGAAGAACACATCAGTGCTGTTTTTAAAGGGGTCACAGGATGCCCATTTTCCACAAGTTGATATGATTCTTTAGGGTCTTAATGAAACGTCTGTAACATAGTTTGGTTAAACAAAGGCGATTTGCAAAGATTCACTCACTTCTTCTGTAGGTGAAACTGGATCACGAATGATTCGCGCGAATATAGACGCATTTATGTAGATCGGGGGCGCATTCCCTTCAGAAACAAACATAATCTACTGTGTCTTCAGCGGCTCAGATGTCGGGAGTAAATGACGACTGCTATTAAAGTTTTTAGAACACTGTAAAAAATGACCGTGAATTTAACGATAAAAGACTAAAAATGCTACAGTAAAAACCTGTTAAATGGTTAACGGTAAATTCCCCTACTATATACGGTGGATACGGTATTTGACTGTAAATTTAAGTTAAAACCGTAAAACGTTGCTACCATATTTTTTACGGTAAAATTCTGGCAACCACAGCTGTCGTTTTTTTACCGTAAATTTTACAAAAACATTTTTACAGTGTAGATTAAAAAAAAAAAAAACACTGGGTGGATTTTTATCATTATAGGGTGGTTGTGTACACACACTGCCAACACACATTTCAGTTCAAACAACTTGTAAAAGTGCATGTAGCATTATATGACCCCTTTAACTAAAACTATTTGTATTATTTTCGTTAACTGAAATAAAATAAAATACACATAAATATTAGATAAAAAACAAAAAGCACATAACAAAATTACTGAAACTTAAACTAACATTAAAATCAAAACTGAAAATATAAAAATAAAAGCTTATTCAAAATATTAATAAATATTATAATAGTCTTGAAATAATACTAAAATAACTTAATAATACAAACAAAAAGAGGCTCCGCAACCTGAAAATGATGCACCTATATTGTTAAAAAATCAGTTAAAAATAAATTTAAGTATCTCATTTAATAATCCAAACAAAAAGAAACTATGCAATCTGAAAAAGATGCATCTGTATTAATAGTAAGTTAAAATAAGTTAAAACTTGAACAAAATTAGAAATGCTGCCTTGACAACAAATTGAAATAAAATAAGTTTAAGTTGAAGTACGAAAATTACTAAACATTTAAATTAAATAAATAAACTAAAGCTGAAATAACAAAACAAAAAAATTACAAAAATGACAAAAAAGCAAATAAAATGAAAACATCTAAAAAAAACAAAATAATAAAATAAAAGCTAATTCAAATTAATAAATAATAATAGTACAGAAATAATACTAAAACAACTTAATAATGTGAACAAAAATAAGCTCCACAACCTGAAAAAGATGCACTTATATTGTTAAAAATAAGTTAAAACTTGAACGAAATTAGAAATGTTGCCTTGGCAAGTAACTGAAATAAAGTCAGTTTAAGTTGAATGCTAAAATAATGCTAACACTTTACAATAAGGTGCCATTAGTTAATGTTAATGTATTAACTAACATGAACAATACATTTATTACAGTATTTGTTAATCCTTGTTAATGTGAGTTAATGAAAATACAGTCGTTCATTGTTAGTTCATGTTAATTCACAGTGCATTAACTAATGTTAACAAGCACAACTTTTGATTTTAATAATGCATTAGTAAATGTTGAAATTAACATTAACTAAGATTAATGAATGCTGTAGAAGTATTGTTCATGCTTAGTTCATGTTAACTAATCAACCCAATTGTAAAGTGTTACCAAAAGAATTAAAGTTAAATAAAAACATAATAAAGCTAAATAGAATATAAAAACTTTACAAAAATGACTAAAATGACTAAAACTCACACTTAAAATAAAATCTAAACTGAAAAAAACAAAAATGAAAGCTAACTCAAAATCTTAATAAATATTAAACTAGTACTGAAATAATGCTAAAATAACACTGTGCAGAAAACACATCAGCTGATTCTGTGCAGAGCAACACTTACAGAGCCGTTTGTCAACATTACGACGCTCACACAGCCGATAATGCGTAAAATATCTCAAATCTCAAAACAGTCATAAAACACAGCCACCCATCGATGAGTCACAGCGACATGTTTATGAAATACATAAAGCAACAGTTTAGGAAAGCAAAGTTTGACTCGCAGCTGTTCTGTGGTGCACAATAAATACGGTGTAAAACTCACTTAATAACACTAACAAGAAGCTACACAACCTGTACTGTTACAAATAGTTAATAAGCCCTCAAATCTCTATCTCAGAGAATCGCTTGGAAATCAAATGCACTGAAGACTTTAAAGGTGACATATTATGCCCCTTTTTACAATATGTAATATAAGTCTCTGATGTCCTCAGAATGTGTCTGTGAAGTTTCAGCTCAAAATACTCCACAGATCATTTATTATATCATTTTGAAAATGCCTATTTTGAGTGGAAGCAGAAACACGCTGTTTTTCGGGCCTGTGTCTTTAAATGCAAATGAGCTGCTGCTCCCCGCCCCCTTTTCCAGAATAGAGCTGCGCCATTACAGCTCAGACCTGCTCCTGGAAAAGTCAGATTTTCATGATATGTCACCTTTAACAGTTTAGAGGCATTTACACATGAAACAAGTCTAGACGCTTTTATTCTGGTCTCCAGCGGGCCAATAAAAGACTCTTCTAGTTGTATCGCTCCAATATGAATTCAGATTTGTATAGAGCGTCTCATTCAAGCAGGATATAAAAAATATTGATTTGGTCTTGTAATTGAATTTATTATGCTTGAATGATGCACCGTAATTCAGACGATAGCATCTGCAAGGATATGATCCGGGTTTATTGCATTACTCTTGAATGAATATGAATGGGAACAAAATGGTGTTTATTTTCTTATTTTAAATGTACTTTGATTTCCAACCTTCTGTCTTAGTTTACATCTGAGCAGAGATGAAATATGACACACTGGAGTTCTGTTTGATGGAGAGAGAGAGAGAAAACACCTTTATTTACTACAGACTAATTTATTATTTTTTTCTCAAATTATATGTATGCTTTGTTCAAACCTTAAATTTTGAAAACAATATATATTTTTCCTAAAGAAACAAACAATCAAACAAACAAAAATATTATTATAAATAATTATATAAATTAATAACTATTTTCTTTAGACAAAATGTTGCTAAATGAAGGTCAATATCATACTTTTTTACTTTTTACAAAGTAATTTCACCATAAACAACATGTACATTTAATAATAATAATAATGTCTGATTTGTTACAACCAAAGTTATTCTCTTTTTTTTGTCAAATTTATATATTTTTTCAAACTTTCTGATTTTGATACATTTTGATTTAATATTAATCAACCATTTTTATTTTCCTAAAGACATACATTCATACAAAGTAGAGATATTATTTATTATACAGGCAATGTTTACATAAGCCAAAATGTTATGTAGTACAAATTAATTTCACCAAAAACAAAAGCACAATTAGCTATAATTTTCATTTAATATAAAACTAAAAACATTTCGTTAGTCACCGTTTCATTCAGTTTGCTTGCTACAAACAGACAACCTTGAAATTATTTATTGTGATGCCTTTTTTTTCTTTTTTTTTTTAAATATACATCATATTTTCTGTTGTGTAAATAAAATAAATAAATAAAACAGCAGAAATGAATGAATAAAATAAGTTCTTTTCGAAATAACTATTTTATATCAAAATTGTTTCTTTTAATTCTTTCTATCGAAGCATTATTTGCTTTTAGAGAAACTCAACAAAACCAGTTTATAACCGGAAACCATGATTTTCAATTAGAGCAACATAAAAGTGTAATTTAAGAAAGTTACGGTGGTTTCAGATCTACCTGAACCCCGGTCCGGCTCAGGATCGGCTGTCATCGAGCAGCTGAAGTGTGGCTCAGAGACCTCCTCTTCCTCCCTCTGTTTAACATCATCCTCCTCTTCCTCCAGATCTACTCTCTCCTCAGTCTCCTCCTCGTTTATGGAGTCCAGCGAAGGTTTGATCATGGAAATATCCACCAGACTGCCATCCAGATGAACGAGCCTGACAACGAAAGAAACTCTCACTCATGATGAGACAGCTCACTCATTCTACCAATTAAAAACTGAATGGAAAAATCTAAAGTATTAAACATTAGCCAGTGTTGAGTTAAAGATCTATATTTTAACGTCCATCTGACTTTCTCATGTTTTCTGGTTTTACAGCACTGAATCACATACTTCATTTGCATTTGGTTTCCCACTAATTAAAAAAAAAAACAACAAAAACAAAAACAGATCTCTTCAAACTCATCTATGATAATTAATACATTATATTATCATCATTTTGTTACAATTATTATAATATTTAAATTACTTATGTTTTGATTTTATCAGCATTAACAACAACAACAACATCTATAATAATAATAATAAAACTTAAAAAAAATATTTCAGAAATGATGCTTTGGGAACGAACTGAAATAAAATAATTTCAAGTTAAAGTACTTGCATTTCTAAAAAAAAAAGCTAAAGAAAAATGTCAAAAATATTTAAAAAATGACAAAAAAGCATATAATAAAATTACTAAAACTAAAAAAAAAAAAACTAATCCAAAATATTAATAAATATTATAATAGCAGAGAAATAGTATTAAAATAACTTTTATTATTTTACTTTAGCTCCACAACCTGAAAAAGATGCACCTGTATTGTTAAAGATATGTTTAAAATAAAGTAGCTCATTTAATAATGCAAACAAAAAGAAACTATGCAACCTGAAAAAGATGCACTTGTGTTATGCACCTAGTTATGATTATATTCCCATTAATAATAACAACAAAATATTAATAACAACTATTAATAACTAACAACCATTATTATTATTATTACTATTGAAGAATGGGATCAAAATTGAGCCTTTTGGTCATCAGATGACACGCACATGATCAGAAACGTCAAGCATGCCAGTGCCAGGATTATTTTATTTTCTCCAAGGAAATCCTGTCAGAAAACCTGATGGAGTCTCAAACTTGGGAGAAGATTTTTTTTTCATTAAAAAAATGAGCCCTAACATAAAGCTTCCAGCTTCGCAGGAATGCCTTATAAACAACACTGTTCATTTCCTGGAGTCAGAGTCTAGAACTCTGTTTTTGGAAAAGGCTGTCAGCTCACAAGCTCTTAGAGACCGTGCGGTGCATCCTGAAGCTGGTGAATACTTTGATCGTGTGCTTTAAACAACCGCCGCTGTACCTGGAGATAGTGCTCTTCTGTTTGTCGGCCACAGATTTGATGTCGGTGAGCTCAAGGAAGCGCTCGTGGAAATAGTGCAGATGCAGGATGCACACCAGCAGGAACGAGGTGGGAATGAAGATCCGCGTGAACAGAGCAGGAACCGAGAACTTCTCCAGACCCAGATCTTCCAGCCTGCACAGAAGAGGAGCTCACCTATCACACCACAACACCTGTCATACTGTACATAAGTAGAGTCGTCTCAAATGCATACTTCTCTCTGCTCATGCCAGTCATGTTGGACCACACGCTTATAGAGGACTCAAACTGGAACGTGTAGACCAGGATGAGCACCAGCATGGTGTAAACCACCACGGACATCCAGAAATACTTCAGCATCCAGCGCCACCTCTCATAGTGCAGCTGGAACAGAGTCGCACAACACATCAGCGGACTGTAGACAGACATCTGACAAACACAACAGTAGATGAACGGGGCGAACTACGGAAGCCCATTCCATCGCAGAATAAGGCAAATGCAACTTTTTATCTCACGATTCCGACTTACTTTCTCGTTATTCTGAGACTGAATGTCTTCATAAACGTTTTTACGGTATCTCACAATTCTGACTTTTTTCTCAGATTTCTGAATTCACATCTTGCATTATTTTTTCGCCTCAGAATAAAAAATTAAAAGGTTTTTTGCTTTTTCTTGCAATTGCAAGTTTATATCTTGTTATATATGTCACAATTCAAGCTTTTATTCCCTCGCAGTTCTGAGTTTATATCTCTCAATTGTTTTCTCACAATTATTTTGTCTGATATAAAGTCTAATATAAACTTTCTCACAATTCTGCCTTTTTTGCAATGCAGTTTTTTACATGTTTATATCTCACAAATATGACTTTTCTTCTCAGAACTGTGAGTTTATATCTCTCAATTCTGCATTTATATATTGCAATTATATATTTTTTTGCTTTAGAACTGCAAGAAAAAAGTCTGAATTTCCTTTGTTATCCTGTGGCATAAACAAACAAAATAAATAAATAAATAAATAAATGAAAATATACAAAAATAAAACAAACAAATGGATAACAAACAAACAAAAACAAATGACTGATAAACCACAAAACAAAGAAAATAAAACAACAAACGGATAATAAACAAATTACAAAAAAACACAAAAAAGATGAGATACAAACCAAAAACAAACAAACAGATGATAAACAAACCAACTGACAGTACACAAAGCACAGAGACAAACAAACTGCACATGAATTATTGTCTAATAATTTCCTTACTATCAACAACACATAAACGTATGTTATTTGTTAAAATTGAAGTGATATCAAGAGGCTGTTGTCAGAGTTATCAGAGCTACAGAGCACAACACAAACCTGATAAAGTGCCACGCAAAAGAGAAACATCATCATGTAAATGATCTTGTACATGACGATGCGTCCCTCAAAGCTCACGAAGAAGAACATTCCTCCACAGATGTAGATCCAGTATTAGGGCTGTCAAAACACATTCTGTGGATAATATCACCATAGTTTTAGTTAACTCAACCTTAAGTCTGCACCAAGTTCCCAGGTGAAAAGGTTTAGCGCATCAAAATGTTTACCAATATAGCTGATAGAAATGCTGATTATACATTTGTTTTTTGTTTTTTTGGGGGTTGTTTAACTTTACTAGTTCTAAAAAAAACATTCAAGATGCTCTAAAAGATTCAAGCGTTTTTGTACTTTGATTCAAGAGTTACAGTAAATACACAAATGAAATGTTTCGAACTGCATCTGTTTCTGAAAACAATTCAGCACTGATTGATTTGATGTTATTGATATTTTCAAAGCTGTTATTGCAATTTTCAATGTGCTGCTCTCATTTCTAACTGGTAACCTCTTGAAAATCTGAAAATGGAATATTTGAAAAAAATTATATCAAATTTTTAGATATAATAAATTATATTTCGCAATATTAAATTGTTTGTGAAATGTGTCAGCAGTAAGCTGGCCTCTCTGTTTGAGGATATCTGTGATGCGAAAGATAAAATATTTGCAATATACACACTATTTTTATGGAAACAGCTTTTGCAATACACCAAAACTTATGTGACAATGCATACTATTTTATCTGTGAAATGTCAACTGGATGGAAACAGCAAATTTCGCAACCTTTTGCATGCATTTTAACTTTGCAAAAGGGAAAAATTGAATGGAAACCGAACCAGATACTAGTTTTAATTAATAGCTTGAATTGGTTTTTATTTTTCCATTTTCTTTTTAGTTTTAGTTAAAAGTTTTAGTAATTTTGTTGTAATTTTTATATATCTATAAAGTTTTTTATTAATTTTTATTTCAGTTTTAGTTATTTTAGAATCAAGTTAAAATAAATGAAAATACAAATGTTGCCTAGCTGAAATAAAACAAGTTTAAATTCTCTGATTTGATGTTTTTTATGGTCTTAGTTACATCGGTAAAGGAGCTGTTTCTGTACAGGTGGACTGACCGGTTGTGTGTCCCTCCACTTTGACGTCAGACAGCTGTGTTTCATCCGTCTGTCTCTCTCTCCTCTCAGTCAGAAACTGCCTCAACAGCAGCCAGAAACTGAGGAGACACAAGGTCTGCACAAACACACACAAACACACTGTACATTATTCAAGCCAAACAATTCATTCACAAGAGGATGTGTGTGTGATCAGTGCCTAAAACTGCTTTAATCAGGGTCAAATCCCTGTGGAGCAGTTCTTCAGTGATTTTAGCAGCAAATACATATCGTAAAATACACTAATCTTCAATAAATAATCAACTGTACTACTACCAATCATCACAATAAACTACTCTTCCAACAGGTATTGCACTGTGTCCTAATCAATCACAATCACAGCCAATCAGAACACAGTGTGGCTCATCCAATCAACATCTTTTTTATAAGTTATTTAAACACATTAATACATAGACAACAGGGCTGGGTGATGTGGCCAAAAATATTAGAACTTTTTTTTTTTTTTAGCTTTAATGGGGAAGGATATTTATTTATTTATTCCCTTTTTTTTTTTTTTCTGGATTCTGTGTTTCATGATCTAATACAAATTTATCATCAAAAATGAATTGTGAATTAATGAATTAATAAAACTTAAAAAATTAAATAAATATTATATATATATATATATATATATATATATATGTATATATATATAAATATATTTTATATTAAATATAAAAAGTAATTTAATAAAAATTTTAAAATGAATTTACAACAAAACATTGCATTTTTATTTATTTAAATACTTTCCGTACCCACTGTATATGTATATATATATATATATATATATATATATATATATATGTATATATATATAAATATATTTTATATTAAATATAAAAAGTAATTTAATAAAAATTTTAAAATGAATTTACAACAAAACATTGCATTTTTATTTATTTATTAATATATTATCTTGGTTGTATGATATTCCTTAAAATATTATTATTATTACTACTGCTACTACTTTGATAATTATATTTTAGTATACAATAGTAATATATGTCAGTCATAATTTCTTCAAGTTAAACCAGACTTTTATTTTGACGGGTTGTCGTGAAGGTCTTTCAGTTTTACTTTCAGTTTCAGTGGGTATTCGGCGGCATTTCTTTATTTCTGCTGTGTGATTACTCCATATCGACTAAAAATGTCCCAAGCTTATCATTTTATCACAATATGATATCGTTTATCGCCCAGCTCTAGTAGACACATATAAACACACGGCCTCACTTTAGATCCCAGTTCCCGGAAAGGCACTTCTTTCTTCAGGAAGAGCCCAGGAACGGGCTGCAGCGACTCGAAGCTCCAGATGTACTGCAGGATGATGAGCAAGTTCCCATAAAACACCATGAACGGAGAGGTGATCATGGAGTATTTCCTCCGGTCCCTCACCATCCACAGAATACAGGACCAGATGAGGAAGACGAAGGTCAGCCAGCTCACGTACGTGATGCTCCAAGCCTGGACGGACCGTCAGGAAAAGAAAAGATAACCAATGTTCACACAAGACTTCAATGTCAAGAATTGAATGTCTTTAAATGAATGTCCTTTGCACTGAACCGGCTGCTGAAAGCAAGGACAGTGAAGCAGGACTCACCATCATTGCGATGAGAGCACAGATGTAGCTCTGCTTCATGATGAACCTGAAGGCCTTGACCGCCGCGTTCACACGAATGACACCGAACGGCCGGGGAACCTCGGGAAGCTCAACATACGTCGAGTCAATCTTGTAAACGCCGCAGTCGATTTTCTCTGAAAAAGAAGCGTGTATTTTAGGGTGGGATTCTGTGAATCATCTAATATCTCAGCCCTCGAGCATGAATGGAGGTTCCATTCATGTGTCTATCTGGAACATTCAGACTGAATTTCCAAGAACTGAAAAAACAAACATCCTGAAATGTATGGGGAATATCTAGGGAACGGGGGTGTGAATGGGAATACTGTGAGACTGTGCACTGTGTTTGGTAGAAAAACTAATAATAACAAGTAATAAACAAGTAATTTGCACCTAAATCTTAATCGGTAGTTTAATCTTGTTTTCCAGTAAATATATGAAAACATGAATATGAATATACACTACCGGTTAAAAGTTTGGGATCAGAATGATTTTTAATGTTTTTTACAGGAGTCTCTTCTGCTCATCAAGGCTGCATTTATTTGATCAAAAATACAGGAAAAAATGTAATATTGTGAAATATTATTATGATGTAAAATAACGTTTTTCTATTTTAATATACATTAAACTGTAATTTATTCCTGTGATGTGCAGCTGTATTTTCAGTCAGGAAGGGGGCCAACACTTTTTCACACCACTGTACATACATACTAATTTTGTCTTGTTTTCCAGTAAATATATCTAAATGTCCCTAAACCAGATAGACTTCACAAGCAAAACTGTGCAAGATACTGTTTAAAACAATCACAAAACAAGTTACAAGTTTAGTTATATAGAGATACAATATATTAATATGATTATAATATATAGATTATATAATATAAACTTAGAATGATTCTATATTCATGTAGAAAATGAATAATACAAATAATAATCATAATCACAATAATATATATATATACTGTATATATATATATACACACACACACACACAGAAAAGTCTTTGCAATTATATGCCATTTTGCATCTGATGCAAATTTAATGATTTATTTATTTTATTATTACTTTTTTTCTTTCTTGGATCAACACTGCTTATTGTGAAAATGAGTTTTTGCAAGTTGCTGAACCGACTTGTATTTGGAATATCATAAAGGCAAATGATTTAGCTTTTAAAAGTCTGTCAGCAAATAAGACTTTTCTTTCTTTCTTGAAACCATTGAGCTGAACTGTTTTGGACTGCAGCACATCTGTTCAGTTCACTTACGCGCATCAGACTCGGCTCTGTAATGAGGGGTAGAGTAGAGCTCCACAGACCTCGGGCCGTTCTCCTGAGCGACTGACGTGAAGTCCAGCGAGGCTCCGTTTGACGTCACGATCAACACCTGAGACAGAGTACAGTCACAGTATTCACACTGCTGTCACTTCTGACTTCATCTGTGATGCTCACTAATGAAAGCTGATCTGAAACACAGACCTCGGGTGTGCTGTGGCCATCTTGTGTGGTGAGCAGCTGAAAATGATGCAAAAGAACAACTCAGGACGACTCTTTCTCCATAAATCACATCTCCAAAACAAGTCAGAGAAAATATATAAGCGGTAAGTGCATGTTTGCTACACAAACAATCATTTTTAATGCTTAAATGGAGGAAGATTGTATTAGTCTAAGTGATTATAAAATAATGATAGTGATGCACAGAAATAAAAATTCTGGGCCAAAATCAAAACTGAAAATTCAGGATGCACTTGGCCGAAAACTGCAACATACTTTTTAAAACTTATAAAAAAATAAAAAAAATAATAAAAAAAAAAAATATATATATATAAGTATAATAACATGTATTAATATCATTGCAATATCAAAAGTCAATACTAAAATTTATATTTTCATGTCGCTAAAAACTGAAACCAAAAATAAATTGCATTTAATAATAAATTAATGAATCAAATGTATTTCATAATCAACAAGTTGTACAAACATTTAAATTGCACATAAGACTGTTTTGAAAACTTTTTAATAATAGAATCATGTTATTAAACATAATCTAATTTGTTGTTGAAATATAAACATCTAAAGGGTGGCCTTATATATACAGTGGGTACGGAAAGTATTCAGACCCCCTTAAATTTTTCACTCTGTTATATTG
>NW_015548268.1:473197-476595 GCF_001515605.1 Sinocyclocheilus anshuiensis
AGCTCAGATTAATGAGGCCTAGGATCAAAATGAAACACAAAAGCTGTGCTCATTCAAAGAAAACAAAAAGATCGAATCGAAGATTTGCTGATAAAACTGCATAATGAGTGATTTACATGCAAGTTTTAAAGATCAGTCATTTTTTACCAAGAATCAGCACAAAACAAGGGTTAAATATGAAGAGTTTGGTTCCAAAACGCCTCAAAGGCAATTCAAACAATGACGGTGTTTTAAATAGTAATAGCATATTTTTGTAAGGTTTAGTGCATATTTTAAAATAATAATAAAAATCCACATAAAAGATATGAAAACTATAAAACTGGAATGATGTGGGAAGGAAAACTAAGTTTATCATCAAATCAAAAACACTGTAAGAGAAGAGCTGCTAATTCACTTCAGACTTTCCAAAGTTAAGCTTGTGTTTATTTCCCCCTATTTTTTTTCTTTTTCTCTTTCAGTGGAACCAAAATTGGACGCCTAAGGAACAAAAATAACAGCTTATGCTTTTTTACCAGGGTATAAAAGTTGAAAAGGTATACAACCAACAGAGTAAAAGGAAATCAGAATTTCATCCCACGATATGCAGCTCATTTCCATTTCACTGTCATGTCTGTTTAGAACGAACTCGTGGCTTTTGAATGCAACCTGGATGCAATATATTTCACATTCAGCTGATGAAATCAATAAACATGGTAACATCTCGCAGCCGAAACCCTGAAAGCGTATTAGGTGACAAACGCATGCTCCTTGGTTTTTATAGTTTCGGTGCTGTTAGTAAAATCATTGTGGGTTGCCAGATGTTCGTTTTGCTGCTGCTTCATGGCATCGAGAAAATATGAAGTCAGAATATTTGGCCTTTCGTGATTCATCCAAACCCAGAGCGTGACGCCCAAGTCCTAATGCCACGGCTGAAAATAACCAGTCGAAGTGCAGAAAAGTTGCTGGATAGAGTTACTATTTATAATGCGGCCAATTCATAATAAACACACTGTTAAGCAGAAAAAGGTGCCATGAGGACATCAGAGCATAAAGACAAATCATAAAGCTCTTTAATCTCAAGCGCTTTAGCTTCTCATTTTCCTTCTGAGAAACAGACCTCAGAAATCTCTCCTCCTCAAGAGATCTCAACTATATCTCAATATGGACTCAAATCTCACGTATCGAGAGAGAGTCAGAGACAAACGTTCACTTTATATACTCTTAATGTATGTCAGTTATTGTCTCATTTACGTCTATTTTTATTTTTCCAAAGAAGTTTAGGCAACGCTGGTATAAACTACTGTTCAAAAGTTTGGAGTCGGTAAGATTTTTGTTTCTGAAAGACGTCTCTTCTGCTCACCAAGGCTGCATTAATTTGATTAAAAATACTGTAAAATTGTGAAATATTATTCTAATTTAAAACAGCTGTTTTCTATGTGAATCTCTGTTAAACTGTAATGTATTCCTGTGATGCGCAGCTGTATTTTCAGCATCATTACTCCAGTCTTCAGTGTCACATGATCTTCAGAAATCATTCTAATATGCTGATTTGCTGCTCAACAAACATTTCTGATTATTATCAATGTTGAAAACAGTTGATATTTTTGTGGAAACCGTGATACATTTTATTTTTCAGGATTCACAGATGAACAGAAAGTTCAGAAGAACAGCATTTATTTGAAACAGAAATCTTTTGTAACATTATAAATGTCTTTACTCTCACTTTTGATCAATTTAATGCATCCTTGATGAAAATGCATTCATTTCTTTCAAAAAAATGACCTTAAACTTCTGAACGGTGGGAAATATGACATATGCATTGAATATTTTGAGCTATAAACAACAGCGTCTGAGAAATACGTCCTGTACCCAACAGACAAACCAACAGAAAAGCATTTGCTTTTAATCTCTGGGTTTGCTAAATTAGCATTTTTTTCTACCCAAAACAGTCTTCTCTGACATTTCCACACATTTAGAGCTCAGCCAGTGTGCGATCAAAAGTGTGTCTTCACTACAGAGCTGGTTCTGATTGTGCTGTTTATGTGATCGTCAGAGAGAAGCTCTTTGTTTTTCGTCTCAGAGGCTAATGGTTTTCTAATAGGGTGTTTAAAGCTGCTAAATCCTCTGTGGTTGAATGAAGGGTTTAGTCAAGCACATTTCTATGCTCACGTTTTCGCTTTCTTTGCACGCTCGCCTCTTTTATTCTCCTCCCACACATTGTATTCCTGAAAGGTCTGTGTCTGTTTGGTTTGGCCCTCGCTGTAGTTTGTGAGCTGGGTTTCAGACGTGTGTGTAGTATCGTGTCTTTTATAGAGGCGGTGAATGCGTGTGAGGTTTCAGGATGTGGATTCGACCCAAATGAGCGGAGTAACCGTTTTAAAACTGGCTTCTTTCAGAGGTCAGGATGATTGTTTATTTGCAGTGTTTGGTCACGGTTTTGCCGTTTTGAAGTCTTGTTGAGCAGCTACTAATCTAATGTAATAGAGCAAACCCAAACACACAGCCGATGCAGGACGCAGGAGGCTTTCAAAGTCTTCAAGACTTTGGATTTTGCTGTCAGTCATGCATTTGGGGCGACATTCAGCATAATTTATTTATTTCATTACATGTAAAAAAAATAAAATAAATAATAATAATAATAATAGTAGTAGTAGTAGTAGTAATAATAATAATAATAATATACATTAATTTTTTATTTTTTTATTTCATAGTGTTAAAACCTATGGCTGTAAATTTATTTTATTATATTTTATTTTAAGTTGTTATACATTTTGCACATTTTGTTAGATTTTAATATTATTCATTTATTTGTTTATTTTTATTTAACAGTGTTTAAAAACTATGAATAAAACAATCCTAATTTTCTTATATTATTATTATTATTTTACAGTGTATTAATTAATTTTATTTAATTTCAATACATGTAATAATAATAATAATTATTATAATTATAATAATTATTATTAGTAGTAGTAGTAGTAGTAGTAGTAGTATTAGTATTAGTATTAGTATTATTATTATTTTGCTGTTATATTTTATACATTTATTTTTTAGGAAATTATTTATTTCATTACATGCAATACTAATAATAATAACAATAATAATAACAATAACAATAATAAACATTTATTTTATTTTTATTTCATAATGTTAAAAACTATTTATTTAATTATATGTAATAATAATAACTGGGGTTGCAAAGGGGTGGACAATTTCTGGTAAATTTCCAGAAACTTTCCAAAAATCCCTGAAATATTCCAAATAATGCCGCCCAAATGTTCACGCAAAGAAAGAAGGCGTAACTTTAATTCTTGCTGTTGCCTCCGCTGCCATGTTGTGGAGTCGCTGTGTTTTTCGTTGTGAAAGTGAAACTACTTTGTTTGGTCTTCCAAAAGAGGACACAACTAGAAATCAGTGGT
>NW_015548268.1:477276-478822 GCF_001515605.1 Sinocyclocheilus anshuiensis
GCACTGGATAGCTGGCCAATCAGAGCACACCTCGCTTTTTCAGACCGATGAGCTTTGTAAAAATCGCCGCGTTTCAGAAAGGCGGGGCATAGAGGAGAAACAATAATATACAGTATGTAGAAAATAATGTGTTTTTTTAACCTTAAACCGCATAAACACATTTCATTACACCAAATACACAAAATAATGTTATTTTTAGCAACATCATATGACCCTTTTAAGCATTAAAGTCAATCATGCTGAACGTCAGTTGAATTGAAGATATTCATTACATTATCGCCACAGAAGAAGTCATACATGTTTGAAACAGCATGAAAGTGAGCAAATGATTATGAAATGAACGAGCATGGAGTCAAATCAGACCATCAGATCTGAAAACTTACAGCTTAACAAACAGCTCACATCCCACAAACCTGAAGACTTAGTCAAATAAAAGTTAATTAGTGTAGAGTTTGGGCTGCACTTTACTCAGTCGCGAGGTCTTTCCTGGAGCGAAACGCTGGGCAGCCGCCACAGAAAACACACAGGACTAAGTCCAGATCTCTGAAAGCAAACTGAATATTGACTCTTTAAATCAAACTTCTGGAAATAGAGTCTGACGGTGTCGGCTTGTAGGTCGTTTTTGGTTTGAGATGCAAACCGAAAGCTTAAATAGAGCACCGCTGCCGAGCTCAAATGATTTAAATGACGAGCTGAACAGGCCACAGAGGCTTTTAATGGCTAATTTCTCGCCAGTTTTTCACATGCTATCAAACAGACACAAGCTCCTCAAAAAGAGAGTGAAAGTCTCTGGGGCTCAAACTTTTTCAGCCTTTCTGGATATGCACAAATAACTCTTCACCCAGCCCACAGTAGCCCTCAAAAACTCAAACAAACTGTAATTAATATCATTCATTCTTCCTCTATGGATGCCAATGATCCTTAAATATGATCTCCTGCAAAATAAATAAATAAATAAAGCATGTATTTTATGTGTAAAGGTATATATTTCTTTGTGTACAGGCCCATTTATAGCATGTGAGAAAAACAATGCATGAAATTATAAAGACAATATGTTTGCAAAATTATTGTTAACATTTTAAAAATATTTAAAAATATATTCACAATAATAATTGCAATATTTTCAGGAGTTTTTATTTCATCATATCTAATACTATTAATAATAACATACATGTATTTGTTTCCTTTATTTCATAGTGTTAAAAACCATGGCTGTCAATAGAATAAAACAATCATGTTTAATCTCCTTTTATTATTATTATTATTACTGTGCTTTTACATTTTATTAATTAATTTTTTAGGACTTTATGTATTTCTTCATCATATGTAATAATAATAACACATTTATTTGTTTGTTTGTATTTGTATTTTTGATTAAAAAGTTTTTTATTTAGAAAAATGTAATTAAAAATATTATTTGTTATTTAAAATCTATGACTTATAGAATAAAATAATCATGATTAAAATAATAAAATAATTATGAGTAATCTCATTATTTACTTAAAAAGAATAAAAAAAAATATATATATATATATATATATTCCCC
>NW_015548268.1:478932-486502 GCF_001515605.1 Sinocyclocheilus anshuiensis
CCCCCCCACCACCCGGCAAATAAAAGGTTATCAGTCAGTTATTGAATGCCTTATTTTAAATAATGTCCAATGATATTTTCATAGGTGAAATGGTAATTTGAAAGAAAAATCTCAGACAGACTTAGAGGTTTTTGCAAGTCTTCATATATATATATATATATATATACATAATCCCACAGACCCCATAGTTTGAAAACCCCTGCTCTAGAAGACATTCCCTGTACATTTCAGTTAGGTTCAGCCTTTAACCATGAAGCAGCTTGACAAGATAAGCACACATGATCTCAGTTCATTCTGGCTCGTTCAGGTTGACACCGGACCCCCGCCACTGTAAAGCCACATAACACAACAGGGTAGTTTGCTAAATCAGCGTGATTGAGCTCCTCGGCCACCAGACACTCGCAGGCACATGCAGGATTCCCGCTCGGAGGATCGTTCTAATTCAATTCTGCTTTTGTGTTTGATTTTCAAGCAGCACCGTAATCTCATTGGTCACAGTAAGGGGATCCGGCTGCATGCGGGCCGAACAGGCGACTCATGCTGCATCGGTTTAAGCTTGCGGTCGGGATGTAAACCTTTTATGTGCAAAACGAGCAACAGCATGAATCAAAGCATTCAGCTGAAGTCCTACATACTACAGCAAATCTGAACAAGTTAAGCATTGGTGCTCAGTGCAACAGCCTTGACGGGATGTTTTAAAAAAGGGTGGGGACGCGTCTACAGGATTGATCCTGAATACATTTAGGGCTCAAACCGCACCAGCGTTCATGTCCCATTAAATCCAGCTCTTTGACAGGTAACAGGCAGTGTTGTCTCACCTGGCATAAGTGTTTCCGGGCGGAACGGCCTCCTGGAAGAACTGGAACTGGTAGAGGTAGAGCATGATGAGGTGTCCGGCGCTGAAGATGGCCATCAGGACACACAGACAGCTGAAGAGCAGCGGGTCGAACGTGTGGCAGAAAGACCACCAGGTGCACAGGCCCAGGAAGGTGAAGAAATACACAGTGGAGGTCAGAGAAGGCAACATCATACCTGGAACAAGGACACATTGAGAGAAGGCTGAGAAAAGTCATTTCCAGAGCCAATTCTAAAGGTGCAGTGGAATTTCGGCACAATTTGTGTCCAAAAGAAGCAATGTAAAAAGTCAAATTTGGACCCGTTGCAAAATTTGCATGGGAAAATCTTTCTCCCTTACACAAAATTCCCAATTATGTGGATTCCTATTGAAATTACTAGATTTTTTGCACTGAAAGGAAGAGTTTATCCAAAAATGAAAATTTGCTGAAAACTTTTACATCAGTGTCTCAGCAATGGATGCTCTGCAGTGAATGGGTGCCGTCAGAATGAAGAGTCCAAACAGCTGATAAAAACATCACAATAATCCACAAGTAATCCACACCACTCCAGTCCATCAGTTAACATCTGGAGAAGACAAAAGCTGAAACAAATCCATCAAGACGTTTTTAACTAAAATACCATAGAGTCCATAATCCATAATAACTCTTCCTCCAGTGAAAAAGTGCATCTGCTGTTGTCTCTCTCATCAAAATCCAGCCACATATGTGTTTAGAGCTGTTTAAACGCTGCTTGATCTGTGCAGATTTCTCTCCTGATTCACACCAGAACACTTTTTCACTGGAGGAAGCGTTATTATGGATTATAGACTCATATTTTAGTTAAAAACGTCTTAATGCTGGATTAGTTTCAGCTTTTGTCTTCTCCAGATGTTAACTGATGGACTGGAGTGCTGTGGATTACTTGTGGATTATTGTGATGTTTTTATCAGCTGTTTGGACTCTCATTCTGACGGCACCCATTCACTGCAGAGCATCCATTGCTGAGACACTGATGCAATGCTACATTTCTCCAAACCTGATGAAGAAAAAAACTCATCCTAATCTGGGATGGCCTGAGGGTGAGTAAACACTTGGGTAAACTATTCCTTTAATGGTGTGTGATGTTTTATTTCTTTTTGTTTGATCTTTGGGATATAACAACACACTTGAGCTTGTATTCATCTTCAGTTTATAAATGAATGCTGATTATTGATCCTGTGTCGTGAGCGATGTCTGTCTCAACACTACCTACCTGTGAGGCCCAATAATATGGTTACGACTACTTTTCCTGCAGTGGTAATCAGATTGCCAACGATTTCTTTGAGTTTGGACGCCACGTCTGCTATTTGCCGCAGGATCTTCATTTTGGTACTTTCTTCGACGTCGGCCTCCTCAAGTTCCCCATCCTCTACGTCCACTTCCTCTTCCTCAGGAAGTTCACGGTCTTCATCTCCCAGCTCGAAGTCTTCGAACAGCAGCTCATCCTCAAGCTCCAGTTTCTCACTTTTCTTGTCTTCTTCCTCATCCTCTTTTTCCTGAAAACATGACGAAGAATGTTTACTATGAATCATAAAATAGATACAAGAAGCAAGATTCGATTTTTTTCTTTATAACTACCAATCCAATGGTTATGGGTAGACAGATAGATGTAACCTACAGAAACACCACTTTTCTGAAGCATTTAAGTCTGGTTGCATAAAATGCAAAATCAAATAAATGCTGTTCTTTTGAACTTTCTGTTCATCTGTGAATCCTGAAAAATAAAATGTATCACAGTTTCCACAAAAATATCGTGCAGCACAACTGTTTTCAACATTGATAATAATCAGAAATGTTTCTTGAGCAGCAAATCAGCATATTAGAATGATTACATTAAATTACAGTTTAACAGAGATTCACATAGAAAACAGCTGTTTTAAATTGTAATAATATTTCACAATATTGCTGTTTTTACTGTATTTTTGATCACATAAATGCAACCTTGATGAGCAGAAGAGACTTATTAAAAAAAAAAAAATTAAATATTACTGACCCCAAACTTTCGAGTTGTCCTATATATTCACATTTCTGAAATGCTTTGACTGGTCAGAAATGTCCAAGTGCCACATTATTGAGATATTATTGTACCTGTCTGTTGCATGTTGTGTGTCACAACAGTTAAATCAGTGTCTATCATGATAAAACCTTAATATCAAACCTATATAATGAGTTTGGACATTTTTGAGAAATGCTTAATAAATGCATTACACTGTAACTAAACCCATTAGATTTTAGCCGACTAAATTTACTGTAATTTAGTTGACTAAAATCTTATGATATTTAGTCGACTAAAACTAAAAACAATTCAGATGACTAAAATATGACTAAAACTAAATGGCATTTTAGTCAAAAGACTATGACTAAAACTAAATCAAAATATGCTGTCAAAATGAACACTGACCTCCAGACAACGTCCGAAACACTACTAACTTTCAGACTCAATTCTTCACATGCAGCTAACTTTATATAATGTAAAGTTTTGTTAATCCTTCACAAATCTGTCTTGAAGAACTGTGTTTTTTCTGTGAGCGGATCTTTCCTGTGGCATCATTTGTTCTGCCAATCTTTCACCAATCCTCACGTTCCCCAAAGAATTGGGTTACATTTAATTTCCCAAAATAAGGCTCCATTGAATTTCTGGTTTTGAGTATCACTCACCGACCCAAAAAATGTTTATCTGAACCTGACGGATGTTGTCTTTGAAACTGAAGTCTATTCTGACGGTAAGAATTGAGTTTTGTTGAGTTATGGGTTTGAATTTGATTAAATCTGTGCCAGGGAGAACCGGAGAGTCACTTTAACTCCTCTGGTCTTCATCAGAGAGACCAGATTCATTTCACAACAGATCAAACAGAAAGAAGGATTGTTTTAAACATTCTAATAAATTTGACTGTGATATTTGCCAAGTCAGAATTTATTTATGTATTTATTTATTTAAGAGGCTTGCAATTGTTACTTTTCTAAGCAATCATACTTAAAATGTTCTTCCTGTAACCCACAACAACTTGTAGTTCTCCCTGCTGTTTACATTCACTTAAGATGTAATCAACTGTGTTTACGTGAATACTCGTCAAAACGGACAATTCGACATCATTTTGTGTGTAATTCTCCGTTCATGAGACGCAAGAGAGTACTCGCGCGCTGTGAGAGGCGCTTTCTGTGTGTGTGCTTCCATATGTCTGCTCTTCTCTTACTCCCACATATTGACATTTTTTAAACGTTTTATGCAACGTGTAGCAAGTGTATTTTAGCTGTTCCGCCGGTTCATATGTACGCATAACCTCCGAACCACGCAGCAGATTCGTTCTGAATGAATCTCATCCCAAATCGTCCCTCCCTAACATTTTCGTCTGGTTTTAATCGTTGACGAAAATGTCAATAGATTTACGTCATAGTTTTTGTCATTCAAAAAGAGTTTTCGTTTTAGTTATCGTCGGTGAAAAAAATGTAGTTGACGACAATTATGACGAGAATTATTCGTCAATGAAATTAACACTGCTGGAGGTTCAGCGATCAAATCAAAAAGAGGCTTGTTGACGTCAGCGCAGCTAACAGAAATATGTTTTGATAACATTTCTGAATGTTCGCTGAACCGTTTCTTGGTCATGTGGACCAAGACATTCCATTTTCTCATTTTGCAAACATTATGGGGAAAGTTAGTTTTGAATATTCTCGGAACCATCTGAAACTAGAAAGTATTAATGTTTTAAAAAACGCAGACAAGCATCCAACTAAAATGTTTCAGAAAAACGTTCTATGAATGATGTATAAATAATGTTGCGCTAACGTTTCTGAAAGACCAGATAACTCTCTAACATTAACATTAACATTAACATTCTATTAACGTTACTGGAAGAACGTTTGTTTGCGTTAGCTGAAGTTCTGAGAACGCTCCTGTTAGCTGGGTCTTTGCTAGCTTCTCTAAACGCTAGGCCACTCTCTGTGCTACCCAGATTGAAATAATACAAGCCCCGCTGAGCTAAATCAGCTGTTTATTTGAATGAGCCTCGCTTCGCTGTGAAAACAACAAAATCGACAGCGTTTCCCTCGACTATATTTAACGTATTTACCACAGAGAATGAGTACTTTGTGCACTTCCATTAAAGAGCTCATCTTAATGGGCAAAACCACATTAAAACAGCCTTCTGGTAGAACTTCAGAAAACCATGTGACTTTAATATCTCTAGCTGATCATCTTAACTGATAGAACAAGTCACTCTTGATAAGAAGATGAGGCTTTGTAAAAGGGTTTGTGTTTGGACTCGTATTTTAGCTGGAAGCAACTGTTTGTTAAAACACCTTAATGATGGATTTGTTTCTTAGAAACACAGCTTTTGTCTTCACAAGACATGGACTGGAGTGGTGTGGATTATTGTGATGTTTTTATCAGCTGTTTGAACTCTCAATCTGACGGCACCCATTCACTGCAGTGCATCCATTTTTGGGTGAAATATTCCTTTAAGATAATTCTGTCAAATATTTCTTGTATTTTTGTCATATATTGGCAGGTAAGCCAAAATGGTTGGTGAAAGACACAAACCATCCCAGAAAAACTCGACGGAAACACTGCATTTAATTCAGAGGAGTGGATTTCAGAAATTCTTGGCACTTGCATCAAGCAATCAAAGTGATTAACTAAGGAACACATGGAAGTAATGGAGATTCCCGACGTGAAAGCTGATCGTTTGTGCTGTCCATGGTGCTGAAATCAATAATGGAAATCGATGTGATTTGTTTTAATTTATATCTAATGAATTAATTATTTAAATGAGTAATTAAAATAGATTAGCCAGGCCAATTTATTTAACATTATTTCGCTATCTTGAGATTATTCACACTAACTGTGGTAGTTTCCCCTTGTGTCAGTTTCAACCAACAAATTCAAATGCTTTCAAATTTCATATTTTACATTTCGTTTTCTCCATAACCGGCCTCAAACCATGACAGCACAGTTTGTTGAGCATTTGTTTTATTTGCTTTGTTTTGGTTTCTGTGGTAGCCCCGCCCACTGCGAAACCTCATTGGTCAAAATTCACACTCATAACTGTATATCAAAACTCTTTTGATTGGCTCTGAAAGTCTCCCACTGCAGTGTGGACAAACAGCTGATTACTTTATGAATTGACAGCCTGTTCGCGAATCTTCAAAATGTTTACTATTAAACATTCATCGTAGTGAGATCTATTTGGAGTTCACAACAAAATAAATGCCATTTTAAAAGAGAAATCACAGGGTATTTGCGACAGGTTGGGTTCAGTTTCAGTCAGGATTACTATAGTTAACTGAAACTAAAACTATAACCATAAAAAAATAATTTAATTTACTTCAAATAAAATTATATATACATTTTATTTCATCTAGTTGCCAAGACAGTATTTCTCATTTTAATTTAGTTTAATTTAATGTAATAAATAACTAAAAATGATATAAAAATTAATAAAAACTAAAAATGACAAACACACACACAAAATTACTCAAACTTAAATGGAATTACTAAAACTGAAATTATAAAAACAAAAACTGATTCAAAATATTAATAACAACTACAATAGTATCTCAATGATAAAATAAGACTGATTGCAGTACTCTTTCATTTTTGCAAACAATGACTGTTGTAAAACTCATAAAACTAAGAGCAATTCAATGATTCAGAATAAGATTTTACAATAAATATAAATCTAAACTGTGACTTTGCTAATATGGTTTGAATCTCTCTTTATATACTGTACACGGCTGGTGAGTTAAAGTCAATTTCAATGACTTATTATAATTAAATATATTTCATAGAAAGCTTGCATACTATAAAAACAAATTTTATACTTCACATTTGTCTTCATTAAAGGTGTCATAAACTGTCTTTTTAATTACTTTGTACTGTTCTCTGAGGTCCACTTATAACATTATGAAGATTTTTACATCAAAAAACATCATAATTCAGAAGTATTAGGCTATTTTCTGTCCTGTTTTGCACAGCATCGAAAATTAATTGAACAAAGGACTGAGTTCTTACTGACACGATCTGGATCTTCATTAAAAATAATTTCCTAATCTTCTTCAAAAGATCAAGGGAATTTTGATTTCTCAGTTCATGACCCCTTCAAAGCCCCTTTAAAACATCAGCTATTGTCCATCACGAGTCAAACACTATCAGTAATTCTTGTATTTCTCGTTCATTGTGGTGTCGTATGCTCAGCTGTTACTGTCTTATTGACATGCTGGCCTGTTTTTCTTGGAAGAGCTACTGCTAGTTGTTTTTCTTGGTTTCTGTAATAAGAATAATAATATTAAAACAACTTGACTTCATCCGCAGACCTTTAAACACTTACGGTGTGGTCTTAATTATCTGCCTGTCACGATCCATAAAGGTCTGAGCATGTGGGAAAGCGTTCCAACATTTTACCACCCACAAACAACTTACTGTCCCATCGACCAATGATGCCTGTTTAAACATCAATACAGATCTATATGGCATGTCACCTATTCAGAAAAGAATTAAACTCATGAGAGAATATGGATTAGAGAGAGAGAGAGAGAGTGAAATATAAAGAAAAAGAATCAGTGCGGGGAAAAAAAGGCAAGATTGGGGGGTTGGTAACTTCAGCACCTCCACCGAAAAAACAACACCAGCAAATGTTTTCCAGATGTGAACCTCCTGAACACACACACACACACACACATACACACACACACACACT
>NW_015548268.1:486832-487161 GCF_001515605.1 Sinocyclocheilus anshuiensis
ACACACACACCACACACACACACACACACACACACACACACACACACACACAGACACACTCACACACACAACACACACACACACACACACACACTCACACACACACACACACACACACACACACACACACCACACACACCACTCACTCACTCACTCACTCACACAAACACACACTCGCACACTCACTCGCACACGCACTCGCACACGCACTCGCACACGCACTCGCACACTCACTCGCACACTCGCACACTCGCACACTCACACACTCACACACTCTAAAAAATGCTGGGTTGTTTCAACCCAACTTTGGGTCAAATATGGACTAACCC
>NW_015548268.1:488276-495413 GCF_001515605.1 Sinocyclocheilus anshuiensis
TCACACATACACTCACACACACACACGCGCACGCACACACAGACACACACACGCGCGCGCGCACACACACGCACACACAGATACAGATACACACACACACACACACACACACACACACGCGTGTTGGAATGCAAATGCATTGTTAATGGCATTAAGAAAGTGAGTGATTAGGAAACATGTGGGCGCTGAATGTCCAGTGACAATGCAAATATTCATCTGATGATTAATGTTGCATACATCTGGTTTATGCAATGCCAAACTCAGTAGCTTGTATGCTTGATTACAGAGACCCAAGCCAGTAAACATTATATTCATTACATATCGTACTTACATTTGACAGACCACGATTTCATTTCTGAACTTACAGCATGTAGAGTGTATGACATTATGATAACCAGCAAACATTTAAAGGCTCCACTGAAATGTGCTGAAAATTTGTTCACTCTCAGACGATCAGAGATGTAGCTGAGTTTGTTTCTTCATCAGATTTGGAGAAATTTAGCATTGCATCAGTGTCTCAGCAATGGTGCACTATATAAGTCACTTTGGAATACAAGTTGCAGCACATTTCAAATGCTAAAAAACTTATATTTTGGAAAACACAGTAAGTATCTGGAACTTATTTTGACTGTCAGGTGAAGAAAAAAAAGTAGGCTAGAAATAGCACTCCTCTCCTCAACAAGCCCAAACACCACCTGATCTTTCCTCTAAACCCAAGAAAGGAACGGCATATTTCAATTCCATGAGGAACTAATGAGAAAAATGGGTTGTTGTTTTGCTGATTTGATTTTGTGTGGCTTTTTTGCACTTCTGTATTGCATATAGTTTTATAAGGAATCCAAAGTAATGCTTCCTATTCCTATTATTTTAAATGTTCATAGGCTCCTGTTGTGTTTTTTGTTTCCTTATTATTCTTCAGCTTCCTCCACTGGAGTCAATGTGACAAAAAGTAGTAAAATTTGATTGGGAAGGGTCTGAGAAGTCTTGTCAGTATTTGACATTTCAGGTAAAACTATTTAAAAAACAAAAGTCTTGTCTAATGAATCATTCATACACGAAATATACCGATGTAGTGTATAAAATACAGTATTGTTTCAATTATGAACATTAGAAGTCCTGTTCATCTATTTTATTTTACAGCAGCTTCCCAAACCCGCAGGATTCTGATCTTTTCTGTTTGCACTTTTATTTCATCATTAGTTTTTCTAAAGCAATGTTATCCAGTGTTTAGCTACATTATGCATCTTCCGGCCCAAACATCTCCATCCGCTCAATGTATGTTTTCATAGGAACTGAAGGATCTTTTATGGCAGAAGATCAAATTCAAAGCAAGCACTTACTGGAAATCAATACACTAAAAATATGTTTATTCTTTCTAGATCAATTAACTGGTCACACACATTATATTTAAAAGATTCTGTGTATTTGTAGACGGAGTAAGTGAGAAAGCGATCTCTTGAAAGTGAATTAGGCCACATTAATCTCCACTAGTTTGTTCGTGCAGACAGTAGGCTTGACTTATTGTTGAATACACATTTATGTATTGTTTCAACATGTCATATCAATCAGAGAATGAAATTCAAATAAAGGCTCTTCGTTAAAGAAGCATATGTTTGATCAATGGATTCAGTTTTCTAATACGCTGTGGTCTTTATCATACGTGAGCTGATCAAACTCAGCATCAGGTCTGAGTTCCTAATAATCAAGCGCAAGGGAAACAATGACAGGAAAAAATAAATCCACAATATTGATAATAAACTCTTGAGTAAGTTCAATATTTAGCCTACACATGCAGGCAATCTGGTGCGTGTCGCTATAGAAGTCTGTACGCAAGTCACTGATTATTTTAATTATTATTATTATTATTATTATTATTTATACAAATCAAAATCTTTCTTCATGCATGTTTTAATTTCTAAACGGATGAAGAACACATACAACATCATACATCATACAACACATAATTCAGATAAAATAAAACTAAAAACATTAATGGGGGGATAAAATGAAACATGCAATATTTTCTTTAGATTAAAAGATTAAATTTCTTCATTTTAGGAATTAATTTAATTAGACACATTTTTGATGATGAATTTGCAGTAAATCATACAACAGAATCTGAAAAAATAAAACGTATTTAAAAAAATAAATAAAAGGTATTTAACTGGGCCTGAATGAAAAGGTAGCTTAATCTGTGGAGTTTAAACAAACAACTTAGATTTATATTAATTCTTGTGGTCCAACAAACATGTGGAATTCATTTGCAATATTTTATTTTTATTTAAGGAGTACCATATAACACAGATATTCTTTCATCCATGTTTTAATTTATACAGAATGCAAGGACCTTATTTGACAAAAAACAAAAATGCATTTATTTATGCACATTATTTTATTTTATTTTGCTTACATTTTTAAAATGATGGTTTCATTTTATGAATTAATCTCATTAGACATCATTTTTAATGATGAATTGGCACTAAATCATACTGAATCCTGATTACACACAACAGAAAACAGAGTTTGGGGGAAAAAAAATTAACCAAAATTAAAAGGTAGCTTAGTCTGTGGAGTTTATTTGTCAACAAACAACTTGCATTTTTATTCAGTCTTTAGGACTAACAAACACGTGGAAAGCATTTCCTTCTGTAGTAATGGTATGAAATGAATATCGTGAGAAATACTGATATCGAATGATATTGTGATAACATTTTTGGCCGTGTCGCTCAGTCTTGGCATCAATACTAGAACTGAAACACTGCAGAAGGTAGACTGCTCACTTTAGTGTTGGTTTCAGGAGTCTGTGTGTCGTGTTGTGTTTTCTCCAAGCGGCAACCTCCCGGTCTCTCTCGTGAAGCCAACACGGAAGTGACAAACTGCAATTCATCGACTGGCCGCTAGAGGCTGGCTGCAAAAGGGAGTCAGTCCCATAGACTCCCCATGTTAAACACGTCACGAACACTACGTCCATGTTTTTATACAGTCTATGGTTTTCTCACCTGATCGTCCACCTCAAAGTCACTGTTGTGCTGAGACACGTCCTTCAGCGGCGGCTTCTCCAGACTGCGGCACAGGAGCCACGTGACCAGACCCACCACGAACATGCCGATGTCCGGGATGAACACTCGGATGCCATTCCCGGCGTCTGCACCTCGGACACTGCGGCGAGATACACACACATACAGTACAGTTATTAAAGAGAGCGTGCAAAGTTCTCCCAGTTCTCCATTGCTCGGGTAACCTTGCAGTCCCATCCTTGACACACACACCGCCGGTGGAGCCAGAAGTTGACATGACGGACCACTCATGTTTAGATAGCACCACAAAGCCTCAGTGTTTACACTCTTTGGGAAGTCATGGTTTACTTACAGGTGCCTCTGTATATTAAACTGGGATAGGAGGAAATATTTTAACAAAAAATTACACAAGATAAATGTTTAGGTAAATTATATACAGTAGAAGTAATTTAAAACCGTGTCCGTTCCTCTTGAGCCAAACATTTGTGACCCTGGAGCACAAAAGAAGTCTTAAGTCACTGGGGTATATTTGTAGCAATAGCCAACAATACATTGTATGGGTCAAAAAATATATCAAAACTTAATTTTGGATTAGTAATATACATTGCTAACTTCATTTGGACAACTCTAAAGGAGATTTTCTCAATATTTAGATTTTTTTGCACCCTCAGATTCCAGATTTTCAAATAGTTGTATCTCAGCCAAATATTGTCCTATCCTAACAAACCATACATCAATGGAAAGCTTATTTATTCAGCTTTCAGATGATGTATAAATCTTTGAAATCTTTGTCAAAACATTGACACTTAAGACTGGTTTTGTGGTCCAGTGTCACATTTAAGATGAATTTAAGATGAATTTTACGAGTGCTCTTAGCGCAACAATGAGCTGCCTCTTAAAAACACACAAAAACACTCTGTTCTGCAATAAAAGCCTGCGACTCCCAGTATCCTCGCTCACAGCGCTGGCCCGTCTGGATCTCATTTCCGCGCTCGGCCCGAGTCGAGAGAGATTTTTCATGAAACCAACCCATTCAAGCCTCAGGACAACATCACTTCAGAGAGCGGCCCGTCTCCCTGCTGAAAACTGAAACGCCACTTGTTCATTTTCAGATCTTTAAAGGTTTACGCAGCAGACGTCTGCGCAACTCTGGAAGCCCAGCGCTTTTCAGAAGCTATTCGAGAGTCTCATCAGTCGATCATTTCAATAGACCAAGTGCAAAAAGCGTGAACACAACCATAAACATATTTTGAAGATATCTTGTAAAATATATGCACAGAGGTTGGGAAAATATGGCAAATTCTGAAAACTCAACTTGCTCTAATGTACAGTATAATATAAGTGCTTATTAATGTGATTATTAAACAACAACAAATGTATGTGTATTTTAACATTATATCACAGTGTACTGCTAGTTAGAAGCAATTCAATAATTTAACTGTAATAGGTTGACTTAATTAAGTTTCCCAAACAGGTAACAATAAATCATAATAATGGGTCATATTTTTTAAGCAGAAAAGATTATGGGTATCCTTAAATATAGAACAGACTGGATATTTTTCTATTTTGTTGGTTTACAACATAAAATGACCCAGCCTGCACTGATTTCAAAGCAAAATCCAGACCCTTACAAAAATTAACCATGGCTTTAATAATAATAATTAAAAAATTAAATAAAAACTGGTTATTGTAGTTAACCATGGATTTAATAAATCAAAAATAAAAAAGGTAATTGTATTAAACCACAGTAACCACAAATTAACCATGGTTTTAATTAAAAAAATAAATAATAATAATAATAATTCATAAAAAAATAATAATAAAAAAATTGTTATTGTAGTTAAACCACGGTAACCACAAATTAACCATGATTTTGCTACACTAACCATAGTTTAACCAGGGTGTTTATAAAAATATATAGTTTAGCCATGAAACTCTAGATGGCACAGGCTGATGGGTTGTTAATGTAACGAATATTATTCAGAGAGTTAAACGACTTGGCACAAGCTGATTGGTTCATGCTGCATATGTAGCCACTGAGCTTACTGCCTTGCATTTATATGGCATCACCATGCTAAAATCTTCCGAGAGTTGTCATGATTAAACTGTGGTTATACAAATGACAATCAACCCACCAAAAAAACATGGTTACTACGCTTTTACTATAATAAAGCCATGGCTAATTTTCGTAAGGGTGTATTTTATTGTAACGCAGTACTGTTAATTCTTGTTAATTCTTTGGATTTTAGCCATGTACATCAATCAATCACTATCATATTTTACTTGATTTGTGAATGACAGTTTGCAATCTGTATCGAATGTGATAAGATAAAACACCATAACTCAAAAATAATATTAAGATGACATGACTTTTATCGAGCTGTACACAAAAACAACACACTGCGCGAGCGTAGTGTGATTCACGAAGAAATTACTCTTATGAGTCGGTTCTTTTAAGTGAATCATAAACTTGCCGCTTTAGACTGACCCACAAGAAAATGACTCGTGTATCGTTAGTTCTTTTAATGAATCGTTCAAAAAGAGTGAGCGGTTTGAATCAATACGATAGATTCAACAAAATCGATGTCCGTCGGTGATGTCTGTCGTGAAATTAAGTTTTGTGTATGTAGGGTTTATAAAAATATTATTACCGACTTATTCTTCATAAGACAACAGCGTGTAGTTATGTGCCGGATATCCGGTCAAATAGCATGTAAAGATGCTACAAGTTAAAATCGAGTAACTTTTTACCCTAAAAAATATTTTAGGGTACTTTGTCTAATTTCATCCTGCCAACGACAACCATTTAAAATTATTTATTATAATTATGTACTATGAATTACTGAAGCGACACCAAGCAACACAGAAGTGGTGTTAGTTTCCTGAATGAATCAGTATTTTGAACAAATCATTTGAGTTAATGATTCAATGAATCACTCATAAAAAAACAGTCACTTGCTGCCACCTACTGGTCTGACGGTGTATTCGCCAAGATTCACTGAAACTCCCCATCAATAAATAATAATAATAGTAATAATAATTTACTCTGTTTGCTCTTAAATACAATATACGGAGATAAAGGGAGAATATTCATTCTACAAATGGTAAAATTGTCAGCTGAAAAAGCTACTTTTGCCTTGCTGTCAATTGCGTAACACCACACATAAATGTTTGGGTAGACTCAGGACAAGATCCCTGCGTTCAAAGCAAAGCTTCCCTGACTAGCCTCCATGCAATGGCTTTGAAGTGTGTGATATTTGCTTCATAAACCGTAATAAGTGGCAGACGTTATGGTTAACGTGCCGAAAACAGCCCAAGTGTGATTGTCTCATGGCGCAGATGCACTTTGTAATGACGTCCGCTGTATCTAAACAGTTTACAGTATTGCTCAGAGAGGCCTTTCATCTCGGCGAGCTCATAAAGAGAAAACTGTGAGCAGACACAACTAAAGACAAAGGAGGAGGGCCACAGATGGCACTGATTTGGGTAAAAGCAATGAATTATGGGAACCAGCGAAAGCAAACCTTTAAACCTTTACACTGAACGAGCAATTAAGCGATTAAATTAGATTCAAGAACAAACTGAGATGCTGATGTTCATGGATTGGTGGTGAGGTTAGGGTCAAGATAGAGTTTAGTTTTAATGAGCGCAGCTGAACACAGAGGAGGAATGTGGGCTGACGCTGGCTGGCGTTTCACCAGGTGTCTCAGCAGGAGTCGGCGGATCCCACAGACCCAACCGCAGCCAAAAAGACATTACCTTCGCCTTCCCCGGGTGAGCGGCTCAACTCCAATGCTGAAATACCAGTGAAATGGAGCAGAGATCAGCTGCTTCCAGAGCAGCCAAAGAGAAACTGTCCAAACAAACTCAAGCAAAACAAACCCAATAGAGCTCGATTCCAGCAAAAGCCTGCCAGGGCAAAAACCTCTTTCTGATGCATTAGATACGGCAAAAGCATGCACAAATATTGCTATAAAATTAAACTGCAGCAAGTCATGGATTTCAAGGGACAGGGCTGTAAGCTTTAGAAACAAAACTCTTTTGTTCTCTGGATTATGAAAAATTAAACTGCTTCATTATCCAGAACATTTTCTGTAAGCTTCAACAGTGCAGGAAAAAA
>NW_015548268.1:495429-512984 GCF_001515605.1 Sinocyclocheilus anshuiensis
TATGGAAAATAAGACAATATATAATACACATAATCAGTGCATAAATAATTACAGTGAAGCAAAATGTAATGCAATGGTGTTTAATTTAATTCAGCAGTATTTTAACATTGTTGCAGTAGTTTGGGAAGGAAGTGTCTGTGTTTCAGCATGACAGTGACCCTTTGAACAAAAGGAAGTCCATAAATCTTTAACGGAGTCTGCTGTGGAAGAACTCGAAAGCCCAGACCTGAACCCCAAGAAACACTTTTGGGGTGAACTGAAACACTTTACACATATTTAAAGAGCAAAACAGTATAAAATATCAAACAAAAATGTTTAATTACTATTAAATATCTTAAATGTGAAATATCTTGAAATTATTCTTGAATATATTTATAAATATATTTTTAAAGCATAATACTTTAGGGAACATTTCACAACAGAAGTGTGAAAAGAAAAAAAAAAACACCTATTGTTTTCAGTTTATAATATTTTATGCAGTGTTCTACTTTTCTGCTAGTTGCCAAGATTAATCAATAAACACCAAATGCATGGATTGAGTTCACACTTTTACCATTTTTACATAATTTTAATGGCAGGCCAAATGCTATTTTCTTGATTAGGTTAACCTCAAATTTTTATATTTATTTGAATTAAAATCATAAAAATATTCCAAACAATGAAAAATGTATACCAGCATTGTTGATGCATAATTAATATACTCCTTGACACGATGTTGATGAAGATCAGCATAGTTGACAGAATTCTTGTGCACAAGAGTAAAATGAAATATTTTCTTATTTGAAAGAAAATTGTATTTAAACTGAAGCATACTGAAAAGCATGCATTCTCTTAGTGTGTAAAATAAGATATTTCTTGAGAAAATTGCTTGAAAAAAAATAAAGTTATCAACAACGGACATGAAATGTACCCTAAAATATAGACTGACCCATATAGAAACATCCTTATGTCTTTAAGTGTCATAATCTTGTTTTGCAGGGACAGAAAATATTACAGATATTGGGAGCATCATGACGAGTCTTCACGTATTGTGCTGAATTAACTAAACTAAACTAAACACATTTCAAAAGTCCAGCAGGCCATCTGCTTGTTGAGTAATCCAATCTCATCTCTCAGTAAGATCCGTAATGGGAAACATCTGTCATCATGCTTACAAAAGACTTACTTTTCAGCAGCGTAGGACGGCTATGTGCTACAACAAGGCCTTCTGTGATGCATGATGGGATACAGAACGGTTACAGTATTCACTGCAATAGCACTGAGGCTTCCAGTGTTCTCTGTCACTTCAGACAATCAAAAAAAGGCCACACACACACACACACACACACACGCACAATGTAGATGTCAGCATGTCAGGCTGAGATACAGTAGGTCCTTGATCCTTCTTATTAAAGAGAGAGCGAGAGAGAGAGAATAATTTAGAGTGAGAATTTAAATATAATTTTCACTCAGTTATGCCCTATTAATATTGGATTTTATATATTTAGGAAACCAAAAGAAATGTTATTACTCATAAAAATGTCATTTGTAATGTGTCACTTATTTGAGCTATTCTTTTGTTCCTGCACAATGCTCTGTCTTCAGTTTCAAAGGCTGTGATTTATCTTAATTTCTCCAGATCTTAGACCTCAGCTGCGTTTTTCAGAGCGTCTTCTAGATGCAAATTAAATTAGATTAATTATGTTTTTTGCATATTGAGAGAAGCAATGTAAAGGTTAAAGACTGTGGACACTTATTTGTGTATTTCTATAAACAGATCACAAGTCATTTATTTTAAATATATATTACTGTGCAAACGTTCAGGGTCAGCACCATTCTTAACAGAAATTAATACTTTTATTTAGCAAGGATTCATTAAATTGATCAGAAGTGACACTATAAAAAACATTTATAATGTTACAAAAGATTTCTATTTCAAATAAATGCTGTTCTTTTGAACTTTCTATTCATCAGAGAATACATGTATCACAGTTTCCACAAAAATATTGTGCAGCACAACTGTTTTCAACATTGATAATAATCAGAAATGTTTCTCGAGCAGCAAATCAGCATATTAGAATGATTTCTGAAGATCATGTGACACTGAAGACTGGAGTAATGATGCTGAAAATACAGCTGCGCATCACAGGAATACATTACAGTTTAACAGAGATTCACACAGAAAACAGCTATTCTAAATTAGAATAATATTTCACAATATTACTGTTTTAGCTGTATTTTTGATCAAATAAATGCAGCCTTGGTGAGCAGAAGAGACTTCTTTCAGAAACATGAAAAAATATCTTACCAACCCAAAACTATGAATGGTAGTGTAAAAAAAAACAAAAACAACAACAACCAACCTACAAACATACAGTTAACAGAGCACCACCCTAAAAGCTTTAGTTCAGATCAGTTCAGTTGAAGATGACTGTTTTGTCCCATTTCAAACACAATGGAGGCAGTGAGGCTGAATCACTGAACCTTTCTGTTTGCCGAGCGAGTCGACGAGAAGCGAAATCCACTGTGGACAGAACGGCTTGGAAAGGGCCGAAGGTGGAGTGGAAGCCATGAATCATACGTACACTTCATTCTCCACTGAGTCATGCTAGTTTGTTCCTATAAATGACTTGTTGTTGGCTAATAAAGTCGAGCGAGGTTAGTCAACATGACCGATACAACCTGCTTCCAAATGAAGATCCCTAAACCTCACAAACAGGAACTAGATGAGTAAAGTTTGTGAGCAAGCTTTGAGGTTGGCTTGAGAAAGCATAGCCTGAAAGTTTGAAGCAGCTGTAAAAGCTTGAAGTTTGAATGTTTAGATTAGATAGATGTTGATAGCATGTTGCTAACATGATTTAACACATTGCCAACATGATTTACCGTGTTGCTAGCATGATTTAGCATGTTGTTAGCGTGTTTCAACACGATTATCATTTGGCATTTATTAGCATGTTGTTCACATGATTAGCATGTTGCTAGCACGTTTTTAACATTATTAGCATGTTGTTAACATGATTAGCATGCTGTTGGCATGTTTCTAACATGATTAACATGACACTAACCTGTTTTAGTATGTTGCTAGTATTATTTAGCATGCTGCCCTGTTGAAAAAAACAGCATATGCTGGTTAGGTATGTTTTGACACTGGGATGCTGGTTTAAGCTGGTCCTTTGCTGGTTTTAGTTGGTCCTTTGCTGGTTTAAGCTGGTCCTTTGCTGGTTTGTGCTGGTCCTTTGCTGGTTTAAGCTGGTCATGTGCTGGCAAAGGACCAGCACAAACCAGCCGAAGGACCATCCTTTGCTGGTTTGTGCTGGTCCTTTGCTGGTCCTTTGCTGGTTTTAGCTGGTCCTTTGCTGGTTTGTGCTGGTCCTTTGCTGGTCCTTTGCTGGTTTTAGCTGGTCCTTTGCTGGTTTGTGCTGGTCCTTTGCTGGTCCTTTGCTGGTTTTAGCTGGTCCTTTGCTGGTTTGTGCTGGTCCTTTGCTGGTCCTTTGCTGGTTTTAGCTGGTCCTTTGCTTCCCAGCGTCAAAACATACCTAACCAGCATATGCTGGTTTTTTCAACAGGGTGCTAGCAGGATTTAACATGTTGCTAGCATTTTGTTAACATGATTTAACATGTTACTAGCATGTTTTAGCATACTGCTAGCATGAGTAGCACATTTCTAGCATGTTTTAGCATGAGTAACACGTTGTTAGCATGTTTCTAGCCTGACTCAACCACAGAGCAGTGCATGCTGGGAGGGTCGCATCCAAAGATGGTTTGGGTTTCTTCTGTCCAAGAGCAACACGCGGCACAGTGGCACGATTCAGGCTTCATGTAGCATCGTTAATAATGAAACGCCTGTTTCAATCTCCCTTGTGTTTTAATGGTCGGGTTTAATTGCAGATTCAAGAAAAACACATCTGATTTATGCTGTGTGAGTCCAATTTAAATAGAAAACACACAAAGGATTATTTTGACATGAGCTCGCACATTTTACGCCTCGTTGGCTGCATTTAGTGACAAATTACCAGAGGAAGTTATGTGGGAAGTGTGGTCAGATATGGTATATCAGAGAACGTCACAATAATCTATATTGGTAAATGATGGAAAATATCAGACATTGAGAAGATGTAAACCATTGTTGCAAACGTAATTTGTGAGTGTTTCTTAGAAATCACACACTAGACTAAACAAAACCTTGTTTTGGTAGGAAAACCTGCGTGTAAACTTGTAATTTAAAATTGAAGGAAACTGATAAAGTTAGGACAATACTCCACGGAGTTTAGTAGAAGAAATGAAATGTTAATATGATAAAGCAAACAAAGCTTGAGTGCACATGAATCTGATTACAGCTCATGTTATTCCCGTTCCACACAACATTCCTTACGCTCAGAGCCAACATGAGCCTTTACAGTAGCATAATCTACATACCTTTCTGTATTAAATACACATTGTTCATATTCATTATGTTCCAACATTTTATTGTATTAGTATATTCTATGGGAGCCCAGTTGAAGATTTTCCTTTAGAGGTTCCCAGGATTTAAAAATCCGGAGCTCTGAAGAAAATGTGAGTGACGCTTGTCTGTGTAAAAACCTGCAGTGACAATGATAGGGTGTTATGGATGGTTGCCAAGGTGTTGCTATGCAGTTGTTAAAGTGTTCTAAAGTGTTCAGTGTTTTAGAGTGTTGCTATGTAGTTGTTAGGGTGTTGTGGATGGTTGCCAAGGCGATGCTATTAAGTTTTTAAGGCATTCTAAGTGTTTTAGCATGTTGCTATGTAGTAGCTAAGATGTTGTAGATGGTTGTTAGGGTGTTGCTATACAGTTGGTAAGGTGTTCCAAGTGTTTTAGTGTGTTGCTATGTAGTTGTTAGGGTGTTGTGGATGGTTGCTAAGGCGATGCTATTAAGTTTTTAAGGTGTTCTGAGTGTTTTAGCATGTTGCTATGTAGTAGCTAAGATGTTGTAGATGGTTGTTAGGGTGTTGCTATACAGTTGGTAAGGTGTTCTAAGTGTTTTAGTGTGTTGCTATGTAGTTGTTAGGGTGTTGTGGATGGTTGCCAAGGCACTGCTATGCAGTTGCTAAAGTGCTCTGAGTGTTTTAGTGTGTTGCTATTTAGTTGTTAGGGTGTTGTGGATGGTTGCCAAGGTGATGCTATGAAGTTGCTAAGGTGTTCTGAGTGTTTTAGCCTGTTGCTATGTAGTAGCTAAGATGTTGTAGATGGTTGTTAGGGTGTTGCTATACAGTTGGTAAGGTGTTCTAAGTGTTTTAGTGTGTTGCTATGTAGTTGTTAGGGTGTTGTGGACGGTTGCCAAGGCATTTCTATGCAGTTGCTAAAGTGCTCTGAGTGTTTTAGTGTGTTGCTATTTAGTTGTTAGGGTGTTGTGGATGGTTGCCAAGGTGATGCTATGAAGTTGCTAAGGTGTTCTGAGTGTTCTGTGTGTTGCTATGCAGTTTGTAAGGTGTTGTGGAAGGTTGCAAGCATTCTGCTATGTATTTGCTAAGTTGTTGTAGATGGTTGATAGGGTGCTGCTATGCAGTTGCTAAGGTGTTCTGAGTGATTTTCACATGTTCTTATGCGGTTGCGACATTTGAATTGTTATGGTAATGCCGTACACACATTCATGTCATTTGATTGCATTCGTCACAGCAGCTGCATAAGGCATTATTATGTAACTTGGCTCTGGGCGCTTCATCACAGCACATATGGTTTGTGCTAGACTTCCAGACACTGCTTTTCCTCTACAGTCAGGTAAATTACAGCTGTCTGTCACTAACATCACACAGATCACGACTAACATGCGTGTTTTAACCGCTTCCAGCTGTTGTGAGCAGACTCAGTGTTCAGATGCTCTTCTCCAAAGTGTTTCTGATGATCTGGCCTCTGCCAATGGACCAATGAAATACAAATGCTGGCCTAAAAACTATAAATCACTAATGCAGTAATTGTGAGACAAGCTGATTGTAAATCTGGCCAAGTATTCAACAGTCTGCTAGGTAACCACACATAAACTTGTGCACATGTATATATGAGTGTTTCTTCAACTATCAGCTATGCAATCACTTAATATACTAAACAACCTTAAAACACAATAGCATTGAAATTAAATTGCTGTAAATTAAAACACTGCTAACAGTGCTGAACAGTTTATATACAGTGGGCAAAGAAAAGAATCACATTTTGTTGCTTTGCAAAGCAACAAAATGTGATTATTTTAAAGGGGGGTGATTCATTTTAGATTGGGACAAAATAGTTCACTATTTGTTTATCATAGTTTTTAAAATGCAATGATTGGAATTTTACTTTACTAATATTCATCGCTTGAGACAAAATGTTTGAGTCATAAGTAAAACAATAAAATCTGTCTAAAAGGCTTTTGAAAAGTAGCACAAAAAAATGTAAACCGAACAGTTTTCAAAGTTTAATATGACCTTTATATAATGAAAAGAAAAAAAGTAAATCTGTTCGTTTTAATAAAAATCAACCCCTGGGAAATGAAAGTGCTGATAGTTGAATAAACACCCGTTTGCGTGAGAGATAGTCTCCAAGCGCTCTTTTCTTTCGCACAGAGTCTGCGCGCTCACTGACGCCATCAGCAGTCGCTGCTGTCTGATTAGCATTCGTCAGCGTCGGTCACCTGCTTCCCAGACGCCCCACTGTTTTAACCGGAGGCACCGTCGTTGACTGCAGGGGCGAGAGTGACCGAAACGGCCCACAGACACCGGACACTTACAAAGAAGACTAATAAACATGATTAGAAAGATGAAACAGAAAAGAGGGACTTGTATAAATGATGCCACCCACAACGTCTTAATGACTAAATCAATCACACAAGCTGAGTTTAGGCTGGTGCCACAGTCCAGAGCCAACCAGTCAGTGGGTCTGCACACAGAACGTAATGCGTCTAGGGGGAAAATTCATTCATTTATTTGAGAAATCATTTTGGCTTTGAACTTTAACATTACACTCTAAAAAATGCTGGGTTGTTTCAACCCAACTTTGGGTCAAATATGGACTAACCCAACTTTTGGGTTAAAAAATTAATGTAAAAATTAAACCCAACAGCTGGGTTAGTCCATATTTGACCCAAAGTTGGGTTGAAAGTTGAAACAACCCAGCATTTTTTAGAGTGTAAGATCAAATTGTTCTATTCTCACTCGCTAGAGAAAAAAAAAAAGACGTAAAAATGAATGACCCAAATATGAACAAGTGAGTGTTTATGATCATTGCCAGTGAAAAAGAAGTGCACTTAATTGTACTGAATGTGCATTTAGTGTACTTAAAAAATCTGCACTTACAGTTAATGTAATTTTAATGAAATAAAAGTCCACTAAAAGAGAGACAATTTTATGACTTATCACACTTGAGCAGAGTTTAAGAAATTACTTAATCATGCTTTAAAGAAGTGCACTTACTTTGATGTGTTGACTAACATACTAAAGCACATGATTATGCTTTTAACTGTAGCGTGTTATTCAATATTACTTGATATTAAGGTGACATCATTTAATAAGTATATTATTATAAGTTAATATAATTTAAATGTACTAAATTGCAACTTAATTATTACAAATGTATAATTACACATATATATAAATACTGTATAAGGCACACAAGTTTCAATTATAGAAATGACATTAAAGTATATTTAGTTTACCATAAATGTTTGTCGGTACTTTAACCAATAGATATAATTATGAAATGACATAAAAATGTCCTACTTAAGTGAGTAAAAAAAAGCACTGAAAGTTCAGCTTATTTCATTTAATATAAATTTAAACTATAATAAATTTTTATTTAATTGCAAACATAATGCAATTTAGTGTGCAAAAACATTATATGCAATGTGCACTTAAGTATATTCTTTTCATAATAAGTACTCTTTTTAAAAGTATGTTAAAGTGCACGTCTTTTTCACAAGAGAAGAGTCAACATTTGGACTCACTTTATTAAACGGCTAATAATACTGTGGTTGGAAGACAATACCAAGAGATTTTGTTTTTTTTCTATGTAAAATATTACCCAATATCTTTCATTGTTCTGTCATATAATAGGTGAGGGGGAACAGATGGACCTGCCCTGATCATGTTTTATCGTCCGTATTATTTTCAATACATTATTTTGTTATTCAATATTCAGTTTCTTGCTGTGTTCTAATGGATCATCCGTCTGAGCCGTGTCCAGGCCGCTCAAAGCCTCCAAACAAAACATCACACACTCTTCACAGCGAACAATGCGTTTGGTGTTGCCAACATTCACACGGAGGAGTCCAGCTCTAATCTGAAGAAAGAGAGAACTAAAATCTCTTACCTTTCAAAGCCCAGCTGTCGTATCGATCTCTCCCATGATGAGCCTGCAAACATACAACACAAGGAGGTGTTCAAAACAGCATGAGATGAAGAGACACTGAAGTTTTCAATCTATGATGTGATGTAGTGGCTAAAGCTGAAGGCTGGTAATCAAAAGCTTGCTGGTTTGAAACATGAAAGTAGTGAACTATGAACCACTGGCTGTTCATTGGATTGCGAAAAGTCTCTAAATGACAGAAAATGCTCGCTGACGTCAGCCGAAAAGGAAAGTCATTTCAGAGTCATTTATATTATCTTATAGGTTGATTTTGAAACATTATGAAGACATTTTGTTTTCATTAGATTAGCATGCACTGATAAATTATTCAGCTTGATCGCATTCGTTTTCATAGGAATTCAAACTATCTGGGTTTATGCTTAAATATACAATATGAACATATTTGAAAAAAAAACAACATATTTGACAAAAAACACTAAAATGTAAAGCTATTTACGTATGCAAGGCTTTAGAAATGTAGCCTAAAAATCTTTAGGAACCCCTAATGTTCTTATATTCATAATATGTTTACATTCTAAAAATTGTTTTATATTAACTTTTTACTCTATATATTTCTGAGGATTAATATTTTTTAAAAAATGAAAAAATAAATTATCACTTTTATTCATCAAGGCGCATTAAACTGATCAAAAGTGACAGTAAAGACATTTATAATGTTGCAAAGATTTCTATTTCAAATAAATGCTGTTCTTCTGAACTTTCTGTTCATCTGTGAATCCTGAAAAATAAAATGCATCACAGTTTCCACAAAAATATTGTGCAGCACGACTGTTTTCAACATTGATAATAATCAGAAATATATATTGAGCAGCAAATCAGCATATTATTATGATTTCTGAAGATCATGTGACACTGAAGACTGGAGTAATGATGCTGAAAATACAGCTGCGCATCACAGAAATAAATTACAGTTTAACAGAGATTCACACAGAAAACAGATGTTTGAATTGTAAACATATTTTACTGTATTTGATCAAATAAATGCAGCCTTGATGAGCAGAAGAGACGTCTTTCAAAAACATAAATAAATCTTACCAACCTCAAACTTTCGAAAGCTAATGTAGATGTAGATGCAAGATTTAACAAGTAATATGTATTAAACATTTTGACTTCATTGGACTTAAACCATGCTTTAAGTGTACTGTAACTAGTGTTAACTAGTAGCAACTAGTTACTGTAATAACATTACTTTTTGCAGTAACTAGTAGTGTAACTAACTACTAGTAAGATTTCAGTAATAATATTACAGTTACCATACATAAAACAGCTCGTTACTTAGTTTCTTTTGATGCCTCAACCCCTACTGATTTAAAATCCGACAATCCAATAATTCATTTTCATAATTTTCACGACTCGCATTAATTGACAATTAATACAACACTTTTACTTAAAAGTCACTATCAATCACCACTGAGTGTTTGTAAAAACTTCTGACTGCGATCCAATGCAGATTTTGGTCAAATGGTGAGGCAGAAATATATTGTTAGTAACATTTTAAAATAATTTTATGTGGAAGATACACAATTACAACTTCTGTGGGGCGTGAAGGAAAAGTAATGTAACTAGTAGTGTAACTAATTACTGTTGCCAGATAGTAATAAGTAAAGTAATAATATAACTTGTGAAAGGAGTAACTAGTAACGAGTAATAAATTGCATTTTTGGAGGAACTAGCCCAACACTGACTGTAACACACAAGTCGCTTTAGATAAAAGCAAATGACGGTAACACTTTATTTTAAGGTGTCCTTGTTACACATGTTACATGCACTTACTATTATAATAACAATTAATTATGCATAATTACATGCAAGTAACCCCAATCCAAACCTTAGAGTAAGTACATGTAGTTAATATTACTCAGTACTTAAATGTATAATTACACTGGAACAACGACACCTTAAAATAAAGTGTAACCCAAATGACTTCTTATTTACAAAATGCATGTGAAACGGCATTGTTTTGGTGTTATTCTGTCTTTCATTCGATCCAGAGGCACGACGAGATGAGCTGAGCAGAGAAATGACAAATGCTGTACCTGGTGTGCATGAGCTTCAGACACCTCATTCACATCAGTCCAGAGATTCAAACCATATGCTGTGAACCACACACTGCGCACCAGATATATCACCAGATCCTGCACGTTTCACAAGCCCTGAGGCAGAACACTCACGAAAACATTTGGCAATGCTTTATTGTGTTCTAGCTTTTTGTCGGCAGAAAGTACAAACAAAACATCATGTGATTCATAGCATACTGTGCTGCCCTTCAGTAAGAGTTTGTACTTCAGTAAGACGTCTGTTTACAGGGACACTTCCAGGTATTCTGTGTGTCTGCCAAGTGAAATACACGCCTTTCAGTCGATCCTCCAAGATTTGACCAATTATTAGTGATGTAATTAGGTTGTTCATTGCTTGACAACTGAATCACATTGGCAAACTGGAAAATGAACAAACCAGAAACACTATAAGAACAAAAAATGATTAAAAACCACATGTATATCTTTGACATCATGTGGCATCATCCAAAATATGTTAAATTTCATATTAAAGGAATAGTTCACCCAAATACAAACATTATCTGAAAGTGTGCTCATCCTCAAGTCAGCCAAGATGTAGATGAGTTTGGATATTTAGAGAAATGCAGCATTGCATCAGTGTCTCAGCAATGGATGCTCTGCAGTGAATGGGTGCCATCAGAACTCTCATTCTGACGGCACCCATTCACTGCAGAGAATCCAAGAAATGTCAGAATTGTTTCTAAGACTTGTTTCTACAAGGATGCATCAAACTGATTGATATTGACACTTAGAGACATTTAAAGAGTTTCTTTTTCAATTAAATGCTGTCCTTATGTTCTTTCTATTCATCAAAGAAAAATATCCAAGCACAAAGTTTTACATAGATAACAAAATAATTTAAAAAAAATCATGCATAATAAGGACATGCTTTTACTTAAAAGAAAAAAATGTATAAAAAATAAATGTCAAATTTTATACTTTGTTTCCATTTTATATTTTGTTTCCAAAATAATAAACCATATGCATAAACATTAAATTCACAATGCTGACAAAAAGACTTGCTTACAGGTTTTCACTTGACATTTACACGACATACACCCTTAAATCACTAAATACCTGAATCTAAATCAGTCGTGTAAGAAAGCATAGATAGGTAATAACAGTATTTAAGCAGGCCATCACTTTCTTTTCTCTGGTGAGTATCCAAATACTTTTGTTAAGCCCAATTACTAACAGACACCAGATTTAAAAAAAAAAAAAAAGTTCTTATAGAGACGTTCACGAATATGTCTAGAGTCTAATATCAAAGCTCAGAGAGTTTCCTTGTTGACATATAATGCTATATTTGAAAAAGCTCTATCAAGTCAAACTGAGTTGTGATATCAAGAGCGATCAGAGAATGCAGATCTTGGCGTGTCGAATCATCACAGCTCATAAAACATTGCAACATTTCACATCTAAAGTCCAGCGGTAGTTCTGGTTTCTCCAGACGGGCTCCTGTTGTGTCGGGTGGAGATCTCAAGGCCTTCGTGATGACGCTCAGGAAGGAGCGCGGTCTTCTAAACAGAGACTGCTCGATTGAAAGCCTGATGATTTCATTATATTTCTTTGTGGGAAGACTGAAAACACACGGAGATCAGGCTGAACTCCTCGATCGTTTCAGACCGTCTGTGAAAGTTATCAAGCCAGCAGGGAAATAAAGCAGCGTATCTTCTGTCTGGAGTCCACATGAAGCGACTCGCAGAGAAGGTGCGGAGCTTATTTGGAGAGATTCGGTTTAGATGTTTTCAGATGTGGTCGTCATTTTCATTCTCAGTTATTTTCATAATATCACCCGAGGAGAACAAGCCCAGTGGTTTCTTATTGTTGAAACTCAGCCATCCGCGTGGTTGTTCACATAGATTTACTGCTAAAAACTGTTTAAAAACCATCACTTGTTATTTCATTTATTTTCTTTTCTAAGGTATGGAAGCCTATTTCCACCAAAGAGTAAAAAATAAAACAATTAATTGTGAGATAAAGCTTAAAATAAGAACATTTGAGTGAAACAAATTCACATTGTGAGATATAAAGTCACAATGTTGACATATTAATTTGCTTTGTGACATAAAGTTACAATTCTGAGAAACATCTATGCAATTACAAAAAATGTAGGTTGCCATTAGAAGAAATAAAATGATTATTACTTCACTACTACTATTTATTTTAGGCAGAAACAAGCCTTCCTATGAGAGTACAACACTAACTCTCAAAATACACAACAATAATTTATACACTGTAAAAAAACAGATTTTTCAAAGTTGCAAATAAAACAAAGATGATTGGATTATGTTTTATAAGATATTACTATTTCAATTTTTTCTATTTTTTTTTAGCTTGCATTTTCTTTGTAATTATTCATGAAATGTACTTGCAATTTCTGAGTGTATATGATTTCAAAGTAAATCCTGCACTAGTTTTTATGTGTATGTATTGCATTTTTTTTTTAAATCATTAAATAAAAAATCCCTGAATATATACACTACTGTTCAAAAGTTTGGGGTCGTTAAGATTTTAAAAAATGTTTCTAAAAGTCGTCTCTTCTGCTCACCGAGGCTGCATTTATTTGATCAAAAAAGTAATATTGTGAAATGTTATTTTCTATGTGAATAAACTAATGTATTTCTGTGATGCGCAGCTGTATTTTCAGCATCATTACTCCAGTCTTCAGTGTCACATGATCTTCAGAAATCATTCTAATATGCTGATTTGCTGCTCAACAAACATTTCTGATTATTATCAATGTTGAAAACAGTTGTGCTGCACAATATTTTTGTGGAAACTGTGATGCATTTTATTTTTGCAGGATTCACAGATGAATAGAAAGTTCAAAAGAACAGCATTCATGTGAGACACAAATCTTTTATAACATTATAACTGTCTCTACTGACACTTTTGATCAATTTAATGCGTCCTTGCTGAATAAAAGTATTAATTTCTTAAAAAAAAAAAAATCGTTCTGACCCCAAACTTTTGAGTGGATTTCTTGCGATGACTCTCACAAATTGAGCATGTTGTCAATGACCTTGAGGAAACAGAGCATCACATCTAGCCTTTGTTAGAAGGTACGCTTAAACACATGCAGGACAAAGTGGAGTATTTTTAGAGAGCAGCGAGAAACACGTCCTGAGGAAGCCGATCTTTATCTGCTACAAAAATATTAAGACAAACAGAACGGAGCGCGCTCAGCCGTTTGTTCTTATTGCTGGCAGCTGTACAGTACGCTGACAGATGAAAAGGCTGGCAGTGCTAGAGCTCATACAAACGGGAACAATGCCTTATTAATTCACTCAGCAGGAGGTGGAAATAAAGAGACGCGTAATCGCTGCGATTGTGTAACTGCATTCATGTCAATAAGGGAAATTCGAGGAGTGTTTGATTGGAGGCCTAACCATCAGTTAACTGATCAGAAATACTTCAGACGCAAACAAACAATGCTATTGTGTGAGTGTGGAGCTGAAACATTCGACACATCAGCATCTCTCGCACAGCAGGCGTTTAACTCTATAAACCAGAGCAGCCATTGATCAAGTGCTTTCATCTCGACAGAGCGAACGCTTGTTTCTCTGCTCCAGCGCTGAGAGACGGACGCCTTTTTACTGGCTCAGATTTATTAGGAGAGAGATGTCATTTTTGGCACAGGTTGAGTTTACCGCATCGCACAGAAACGCAGTGTAAACACGGCAGTAATGAGACGCTAGAACGGCTGATAAACCGAGGAATGCTCTCTACTGTTTGTTTGTGTCTGTGAAACACATACAGTGGCACAAAACAGTATTCATCTTAAGCCACACTTCAACATTTTTTTCAGAAAATGACAATTGGTCAAAATAACAAATGTGTTCATATGTTGTGATTGAAAATCAGGGATATGCCACCAAATATTGATTTCTGAACTCTTCTGAAGTTAAAACATTGCTATTGTGTTGTCTAAAAATGAATATAAACCTGTCTGAAAACATGGCGTCTTTTTAGTTATTTTGACAAATTGATATTATATTGACAAAACAAAGCAAGCCTAATGCCAAAAAGACCAAAGTTTCATAAGTTTTTTTTTCCTATTTCCAAAACAGAGTAACAAATAAATAAATAAATAATTGTGCGATAAAGCTTAAAATAAAATAAAATAAAAAATATGATCACAAAGATTTACAAAAAGTCATTTGACAGGTTTCAAATGATTGATTTTGCAAATTCATTTATTGTTAAAAATTAAAACAAAATATTTGACTGAAATACAACAGTAAATTATATTGATTGCATATTTTAATCATTAAACAAAAATGATATTATATTATATTATAAATAAGAAACATAGCACAAACACAACACATTTAAAGCAAAATAATTTACAAAAATGCATTTGTCAAGTTTCAAATGATTGACTATGCACATTAATTTATATAAAAAAAAAAAATGTATTTGGCACTTTCTAGCTGTCAAACATTAGCGGAACAAGTTTATTTAATAAACTAAAACCATCCAGCCATTAAAATCACTTTTGGGAACATTTGACTAAACATAACTGCAAAAATGCTTTGGAAAATGACACTTTGTGTGGTATTTTGTTATCAATGCAATTAAATGTATACATTTAAGTGTGATTTAAAAAGACCCCAAATAGTTGTTGGCCACTTCTTCCAGAAATACATGCAGAACTGTATACAGCTAGAGGTCAGCTGTTTTCCAGTATTCTGAAAGTTCCATACAGATTACAGTTGAATCTTAGGAATTATTTGTGTTTTGCATATGCATCTAATGCGCACAATATGAACGCCAGGTGTTTCCAGATGTGCAGTTCAGCTGCTGTTTCCAACACACGCATTCAGTCAGCTGCTACTGTTTCACAATCAGTTGTTACACATTACACAGCACGGGCGATGAGGGCTAATGGAGGAAGAGCTGATCTCAGATCAGGCATTCCTAAACAATGCACAGTTGAAGGGTATAGTTCACACTGACTGCATACAGACAGCAAACGCACGATATAAAAACAAAGGAAGGTGCTGAATGCTGACTGATCAGATAAACACACCAGTGCTTCTTGTTTGCCTGTCAGCCTCCTGAAGTACAGATGTCACATGTCAACGTCTCAGCACAATCATGGCCAATATTTCATGTTTGAAACTTCACAAATACACTGTGGAAGAAAGAGTTCATGCAAAAGTTATTTTTTTTTTTTTCCCAGAATGCTGACATTTTTCTCACAATTGTGAGTTTATATTTCACAATTCTTAAGAATTGCAAGAAAAAAAGGCTGAATTGTGAGATTATTGATTGATTGATTGATTTGTATTTCTATTTTGTGGCAGAAAATAAACAGAATTTCGAGATTTAAACTTGGAATTGCAAGAAAAAAATCAGATTTTTATTTTTTAGCAATTGTAAGTTTATATCTCACAATTCTGACTTAAGATTGCGAGAGAAAAAAAGACAGAATGAAAAGATAAAAGTCGCAATTACCATTTTATTTATTTTGTGGTGGAAAAAAGACAGAATTGCGAAATGTAAACTTAGAAATGTTGCAATATAAACTCAAAAAAATAAAAACAAAACAAAAAATTATTGTAAGATGTAAACTTAGAATTTTGAGGGGGAAAAGAAAATCACAATTGCAAGATATAAATTCGCAATTAAGTGAAAAAAAAAGTCAGAACTGCGACATATAAACAAGAGTTTATAACTCACAATATTATGGTAAAAAGCCAAAATTTCGAGATATAATATCATAATTGTGAGATAAAAGTCTGAATTGTGAGATAAAAAGTCACAATTCCCTTCTCAGGTTAACAGCTGCTTGGAGTGCAAGCCTAAAACAATATTAAGGTCATAAAGAATACTTTATGCTATTTTTGCCTCAGGTTACTTCTCAGAAAAAGCAGTATCAAACAAACAGGCATCATAAAGGAAAGAATATTGGACTTTAGATCATGAAGAGCATGTAAGAGAGAAGGATCACATAATTTGCCTTCAAGAGCAAAACTGCTCTCTGAAATACAACAAATACAGTTTGGTTTGTTTATAATAATGCCAATAATGACGATGCATGACATTAGAAGCCGTCATGCAAAGATTCAAAAGAAACGTTTGACTAGTAGCTGGTTCTCATTACAGAGTTGTTAAGAAATATTACTGTAATGTTCTTCTCATGTGCATTTTGCAATAACTCTTGCCACAAGTCTAAGTCTGACTTATATCTGCTTGATATGAAACAGTTTTGTGGCCATATTTATAAATAGATGAAACTATATAATGCCATATTCTGTTGCTTCTTCTAAAACTATGAATACATCTTTGGATACAAGCATCTGTTAAATGAATATCTATGTGAACAATTTAAGAAGTAATGCGATTTAATGTGAGTAGAGTTTACCACATGGTGCTTAAAATATCAGTTTAAAGTAATGCAAATAAAATATAAAATATAAATGAGATTCCTGGACTGCTGCTAATCAGTGTTATTTTAGTATAATTGGGATACTAGTTTTTTATTAATATTTTGAACCAGTTTTTATTTTTATATTTTATGGTTTAATAAATTTTTTTCTTAAAGTTTTAGTAATTTTGTTGAGTGTTTTTGTCGTTTTGTCAGACTCTATTCCATGTCTTGTGTTGTGTTTTCAATTTGATTATTATGCCCATATTTGGTTTTTCCTGTTCCTGTCCCTGTTTAGTTCATTTGTTCCCAGGTGTGTCCCATTAGTTTCTGTGTATTTAAAGTGTGTTCTGCCCCTCGTTTCCCGTCCGCTGTTATATGTCATTTTGTGTGCTCAGTGTTTCCTACGTTCCCTGTGTTCCCAGCGATTGAGTTAATAAAGACTGTTTATTAAAGAATTCCTCGTCTCCTCGTTCCCGTGCTCCTGCGGTATCGTGACAGAACAGCAGAATGAAACAGTAAGCGGCGCCCCTTCTCCCGTGTTTTTGTTTTCTTTTTGAATAGTCTTTTGTTTTCCCGTTTTTCTCCCAGCGGTATGAGGACCGCCCTGCTGTCAAGCTCGCCGGCCGCTCCTGAGCTCGCTCCAGTGTCGGCTCCAGGCCCAGAGCTCGCTCTAGTGAGGGCTCTTGTTCCCGAGTTTAGCCCACGGAGGGCTTCTGTTCCCGAGTCTAGCCCACGGAGGGCTCCTGTCCCCGAGTCTAGCCCACGGAGGGCTCCTATCCCCGGGGCT
>NW_015548268.1:513105-513749 GCF_001515605.1 Sinocyclocheilus anshuiensis
GCCCTAGTTTAGCCCACGGAGGGCTCCTGTTCCCGAGTCTAGCCCACGGAGGGCACCTGTCCTTGAGTTTAGCCCACGGAGGGCTCCTGTCCCCGAGTTTAGTCCACGGAGGGCTCCTGTCCTTGAGTCTAGCCGACGGAAGGCTCCTGTCCTCGAGTTTACCCACGGAGGGTTCCTGTCCCCGAGTTTAGCCCACGGAGGGCACCTGTCGTTGAGTTTAGTCCACGGAGGGCACCTGTCCTTGAGTTTAGTCCACGGAGGGCTCCTGTCCCCGAGTCCGAGTTTAGTCCACGGAGGGCTCCCGTCCTCGAGTCTATCCCACGGAAGGCTCCTGTCCTCGAGTTTACCCACGGAGGGCTCCTGTTCCTAGTTTAGCCCACGGAGGGCTCCTGTTCCCGAGTCTAGCCCAGTGAGGGCTCCTATCCCCGGGTCTAGCCCACGGAGGGCTCAGCCCACGGAGGGCTCCTGTCCTCGAGTTTACCCACGGAGGGCTCCAGTCCCTGAATCCAGTCCAGCGCGCACTCCCGTGCCCACGCATCGAGAGTGCCCACCAGTGCCCGCTCCTCCAGAACACCCTCAGGACCCCGTTCCTGCCAAGATGCCTGTAAATCTCTCCAAGTATCTTTTTTGGGGGGGGGGGGAGG
>NW_015548268.1:515224-534167 GCF_001515605.1 Sinocyclocheilus anshuiensis
TTCAGCCATAGAGGCGGGGGCTGGGGCCGCGGCCTCGGAGGTTGTTCTGCCATGGCCTCCTGGACTGTGTGATCCGCCATGGCTCCGCGAGCTGCCTGCTCCACCATGGTGCCCCGAACGGGTATCGCTCTGGAGGCCCGCCGTCCCGTGTCTGTCCTGAGGGACCTCCAGAGCACACCCCCCCCCTCCCCGTTGGATGTTGTGTGGCGCGAGGATGCGCCTTCCGGGAGGGGGGAGTAATGTCAGACTCTGTTCCATGTCTCGTGTTGTTTTCCTCGCCCACGTGCTCCAGTTTGATTATTATGCCCATATTTGGTTTTTCCTGTTACAGTCCCTGTTTAGTTAATTTGTTCCCAGGTGTGTCCCATTAGTTTCTGTGTATTTAAAGTGTGTTCTGCCCCTCGTTTCCCGTCCGCTGTTATATGTCATTTTGTTTGCTCAGTGTTTCCTACGTTGCCTGTGTTCCCAGCTTTTGGGTTAATAAAGACTGTTTATTGAAGAATTCCTCGTCTCCTCATTGCTGTGCTCCTGCGGTATCGTAACACGTTTTTTTATGTGTATGTCTGTATTGTTTGTTTTTTTTTTGTTTTTTTGTTCAGTTTTAGTTCATCAAAATCTAAAATTAAAATGAGAAATGTTGCTGATTTTTTAATGTATTTAATTTAATTACTAAATTATTAAAATTATTTATTTATTTATTAATTATTTAATTTAGTTTTTATTTTCATTTTAGTTTACTATAATAACCCTGTTGCCAATATAATGCTACTAAGCACCACACTGCTGTTATAAAATACAATGTTAAGTGTAGAGAATAATACTGAGATAAAATATGCATGTGATGCACACTTTAATTTCTCAATAGCTCAAAAAATCATTTAGTTTGCATATGTGACAATAAAAATCATCAAAATAAAATTTAAAAAAGTTAATCATTAATCACTCAGACATAATTAGAAATCATTTCAAATAGACATTAAAGTTTACAAAAATAAGTAAAACAAGATTAGATACTATATCGAAGATGGAAATTATCTATAAAACAAAAGTCAGAACAAACATATTATCAATACATCGCTGCCTTACAAACACCATAAAAACAAAACATTTCAAATAGACATTAAAGTTTACAAAAATAAGTAAAACAAGATTAGATACTATATCGAAGATGGAAATGATCTATAAAACAAAAGTCAGAACAAACACATTATCAATACATCGCTGCCTTACAAACACCATAAAAACAAAACAAAAGGAAGCTGAAGAGACAATGAAAAGAGAGTGTATGAATCAGGTTTGTTCGCACTCATGACCCGGCCAAAGAAACACACATTTAGGGCACTACCACACACCTCAAGATTTTAGTTTTAAACTGGCACTGTCCTTCTCTTAAAAACTCAAAATCAGTTTTTAATTTCTTGAATGCTTAGTCCTCCTTCATGCCTGCTGTTGTTTTTGGCTCCTGTAAGCCGTGAGGTATTGGCTTCCATTAACATGTGTGCGCACTCAGAAAGAAAAGCCATTACATTCATCTGACTCTAAATCATAAAAAAAAAAAGATAAGGAATAAGTTGTTGTTGTTTTATTTTGTATTTATCAAGGATGCATTTAATTGTTTAAAAGTGACAGTAAAGAAATTTAGAATGTTACAAAAGATTTCTGTTTCAAATAAATGCTGTTCTTTTCAACTGTCTCTTTTGCCACAGGATAAAAAATAAATAAATAAATAAATAAAAATAAAAAGTCAACTTTTAATCTCACAATTCAGACTTTTTCTTTGCAATTCTGATTCATAAACACATAATTGTGAGATATAAACTTGCAATTGCAAGAAAAAGGTTACTATAGCTAACTAAAATAAACCATATAAAAAACTTTAAATAGAACTGTGAGATAAAAAGTTGCAATTAACTTTTTTTTATTATTCCGTGGCAGAAACAAGCTTTCATAGAAACACTTATTTTAAATTGTAATAGCATGTCAAAATATTACTGTTTTTACTGTATTTTTGATCAAATAAATGCAGACTAAACCATTTTACCAACCTCAAACCTCTGAACATATATAAAAATGCATTAGTGAATATAGAAATGTAGAGTGAACACAAACCTTTAAATTACCAATGTAGGAAAAAAGCCAAATATATTTAACTTACAGATTCTCGTTACTTAAAAGTCAAAGTTGTAATTTCTGGCACCGAATGTGATTGTTTTCAAACAGGTTTCTCCCCTTGTCTTCTATTGGCTGGAGAAACGAGAGCCCTTTCTATCATGATTTTACACTTGCAAAGACCCAAGAAAGACCAGCACCGGTCCAGATCTCCTGTTTCAGAACTCTTCTCTCATGTCTGGCTCCTTCTCTCTTCATAATAAGTTTATCTCCATCTTGAAGGCAGATGTTGTGGCTTATGCGCTTGGAGAAAGTGGCTCTGGTTGTGTGCATGAGACATGAGGGCCCAGTTACAGTCTGGGGTTCTGCATGAGCGTTAGTGTCGGGGAAGCATGATCCAGGCATGCGTCTGACCTCACGGCTCCTCCATCCAGCTTCAGAACAGGCTTAAGCAATCGCACGTAACTTCATGTGCCAACTCTGTGATTTATACAAATCAAACTAGACCTGAGAATGTGTGTATCCTCACACAAACTTTCAACCATGCATACACACATTTTTACTGGTTTCACATTTTAGTGGCTTAAGTGAATAATGGCGTTTGTGAGCAGAGAACATTTTAGTCCTCAAAACAGTTGCAACTAGAGTTATTATAGTTAACTAAAACCATAAAAAAATATTGAAATAAACAAACTAAAATAAAATATATATATTTTTTAATATTACAATTATTTATTTTAGCTAGTTGATAGTTCTTTTTTTTTTTCAAATAAATGCTGTTCTTTTCAACTTTCTATTTTGCCATGGGATGAAAATAAATAAATAAAAAGGTAATTGCAACTTTTTATCAGACTTTTTCCTTGCAATTCTGAGTTTATATCTTTCAATTCTGAGGGGGAAAAAACAGGAATTCTGAGTCACAAACACATAATTGTGAGAGATAACTAAACTAAAACCATATAAAACTATAAATAAAAACTAAATAAACAGACAGAAATAAATAAAAATAAAAATAAAAACATTAAACGTTCAACTTTCAGCTAATTGCCAAGGCAACATTTGTCATTTTTTAATTAGTTTAACTTGATACTAAAATAAATAAAACTAAAATGTATAAAAACTATTTGGACATATTAAAAAAGAATAATAAAAAGAATAAAAATGACCAAAAATAAAAACGAATTCAAAATATTAATAAAAACTGTAATAGAATCTTAAAGTTACAAAAAATAAAATAAAAACACTGCAACCAAAACCTCCAGCATTTTCATTCAGCCCATTTGCTGTTTTTTAAGCATTGCTCTGAACAGAGAAATCATACACATTTTCCTGCCAAACACTCGTGCTGGTGTGAGGTTGTGCTTCATTGTAGCTTTCTATAGAGCACGTGCATGTTTGATTGGTTCATTATTTTTAACTGGTTAAACCGATTAGGGTTGTTTTCAACCAATAACTCGAGTTAAGCTCATTCATTTAGTTAGAATTTTGTGCGTCAGCTAATAAAACCGGTTTCCTCTACCACCTGACCTCAACCAGTTTCATCTATTAGTTTAAGAATCTGTAGTGGAGAGCTAGATCTAGTTAGGACTCACAGTTGAAGTTGGGCTTGATGTTGTCTCCTGCTAACAGACTGTTGATTGTGATTTGGTAGATGATGTGCAGCAGCAGGAACGTCATACTGGTGAAGCACAGGGATTTCAGCAAGCGCCCCGTGTGCCCTGCAGAAAGAAAAGAATTAATACAAACTTTAAATTACATTAGCAAACAATGTGCATATAATCTGCAACATATCCATGCCTAAAATAAAGCCTGAAGTATTACTTCGGCTTTTACTTGTGCACTAGGGTATGCGTAAGTGGGCAACGGAAATGTCATGATCAGCATAGTAAGCATGTATTGTATGCGCCTTGATTTTTCTTGCACTAATTAGTTGGTCCACTAGTTGGCAGCACTGGTTGTATCACTGAAAAAGAAACGTAAAAGACGAAACAACAACAAACTCCTGAAGACAACAACAACAATAGACGCTGGTTGATGATAGCTAGTGCAAGAGGATTAGATAAATGCAAATCTAGTTTTAACAAGTACAAAGACATTTTTTATCGGTCATAACTTCTGGAGAGAAACGCTGCAGACACTGGACAAGGATGAAACTTAATAGAAATATAGCATTCCACACGTGCTCACCAGTGGATCCTCTGCAGTGAATGGGTGCCGTCAGAATGAACATGGAGAAGAAAAAAGCTGTGTGTTTGTAAGAAACAGATCCATCATTAAGACGTTTTTAAACCATTTCTTCTGGTCAAAATACCAGTTAATTATCCATAATAATGCTTCCTCTAGTAAACAACACTTAATCTGTGTCATGAGATGACTTTTTCACTGAAGAAAGCAGTATTACGGACAGTTGAATATTTTAAGTGGAAGCAACAGTTTGAAGTTAAAACTTCTTATTTAAACAAACATTAAGCTTTTTACTTCCTGAGATGCTTGATCTGTTCTCTCCTGATTCACACCAGAACACTTTTTCACTGGAGGAAATCCAAAAAGTTATTATGGATTATGGACTCGTGTTTTAGTTAAAAATGTCTTAATGCTGGATTAGTTTCAGCTTTTGTCTTCTCCAGATGTTAACTGATGGACTGGAGTGCTGTGGATTACTTGTGGATTATTGTGATGTTTTTATCAGCTGTTTGGACTCTCATTCTGACGGCACCCATTCACTGCAGAGCATCCATTGCTGAGACACTGATGCAATGCTGCATTTCTCCAAATCTGATGAAGAAACAAACTCATCTACATCTCGGATGACCTGAGGATGAGTAGATTTTTGCAAATTTTCATCTATTTTCAACTATTGCTTTGAGTCGTAACATCCAATCCTGTGGATTTAACTGTTACAGAGGATAAAGACCTCAATGACTTGTAATATTCCAGATTCTTATGCTTTTAGTCCAGCTGTAGGGAATTCAAGCACTCCACGTGTCAGGGTGAAAGTTCATCTAGTTGAACCTGTCTTTCTGCTCTTAATAGAAAAGAGCTGCAGTAATCCACTGCTATTAGCGGAAATTCACCCTTGTATTACAGCTCTCTCTGTTTCTCTCTCACTCTGGGCATTCATTTAGCGCTGATATTTTTGGCAGTGTTTGGGCTGTTTATCATTTAGGATCACGGGGCTCAGTGTGAGTTCAGAAAAATCTAAACGAAACAATGCTGTGAGTAATGCCCGTTACAGGCCATAAAGGGGTCAAAAAGAGTTTTGATTTATGTATTTAAACATGTTTTATGATGAAGAGAAGAAGGACTTGGGGTGGATGGATGTTGGTGTGCTATCAAAGGAAGCTGGGAATAACACAGATAGCATCAAACATGAATTTTAGAATATTAAAAAACGCCCACAACCCATCCGGCCCGAATGAGGAAATTACATCATACTGTATGCAAACCAATAAGTGCTTAATTTAATTGTCAATTTGGGATAGATCATATCACATATTTAAGGGAATAAAAATGGTCAAGAATCTGTAAGAAATCAGGATGAAATTTCACTCTACTTAAGGTTTGCATGGATAAAAAATGCCAAGAAATGTATTTGTAGTTCATTTGAAGGCATTGGAACAAACGTCCGCTGTAAACGGTGGTCAAGGAAATGGCTGAGGTAGAAAATAAGGTCTGAAACCTTGCAGATAATAGTATGCATACTATCAGTGAGTCTAAACCCTTAGCAAAAAGTAGTATACTTCAAGTTTATTTTATTAAGTATACTTAAGTAAAGTTCAAGTATATATTTAAGCATCAAAACATCAAAAGAAAGAACAGGGTATCTGCTTGTAAAAAAAAACCATTTTATTCTCGTGTCATGCATTCCTTTTTTAAACACTTGAATGTGGGTAAGTGAATTTTCATAAATGAAAAATAAATTAATAAACAGCATTTTGAACAAAAAGCTGAAAAAAGACTATGAATTGGATTCCGAATGATAATCAAAACGTAGATGGAGTCGATCAACACCCCAAAGCTTGACATTAGATTACATGTGGAAGCATCTGTTGTTTCAGTTTCTTCTTCACTTGTGTTTTTTTTGGAAATTTTGTACAGAAGTTGTGTACTAGTGCCCCCTACCGTATAGCAATGAAAACACGGATTCTAGGAGCAAAAGCATAGCTCAAATATAATTAGACTTTTTTTAAGTATAATTCAAATATACTTAAATGGCATTTTAAGTATATTTCTGAGAAGTACATAGAGCCCATTTCTGAGAAGTACATAAAAAGTAGACTAAAGGTATACTTTCCTATTTTTAGTTTAAAAGAAGTATACTAAAAGCACACTTGAATAAACGTATTTTTCGTAAGGGAAGTCACACACAAACGTGGGCCTGGGTAAGCGCACAAGTCTCCTTTGAGTAAACGCAGACCTCATTAATTCGCTACAGCACATTTACAGTCATATTCAAAATATCAGAGGTAATGAGAGCGGATCGTTTGGTTCCCTGTGGATTTCGATGAAATATTACGTATCAGTCCTCAGACACGGGCTGTTTCCGTAGCACACCGTAACTCAATTTCTTAAAACATTAGGAAGCAGAACCAAGGATAAAAGCTTCCTCATTATGGAATTAGCAAACTTTTAGAAAGGATTAGAAAAAAATTACTGTGTTGGACATTTTTTTGTCTAACTATCCGCTAGTTTTGTGGCATTTATCCATGAGTGTTGATGCAATCTACTGTATATGCTAGTGTCCTAAAAGTTAACAAAATAAACCTTACACTAGCGTTCAAAATTTGGGGTCAATAATATATTTTTACTACTTTTATGCTTTTATTCATCAAGGATGTGTTAAATTGATAAAAAGTGGCAGTGAAGACATTTATAATGTTATAAAAGATTGCTATTTCAAATAAATGCTGTTCTTTTGAACTTTCTATTCATCTGTGAATCCTGAAAAATAAAATGCATCATGGTTTCCACAAAAAAATATTGTGCAGCACAACACTGTTTAACATAGTTTTCAACATTGATAATAATCAGAAATGTTTCTTGAGCAGCAAATCAGCATATTAGAATGATTTCTGAAGATCATGTGACACTGAAGACTGGAGTAATGATGCTGAAAATACAGATTATTTGTAATAATATTACAGAAATATTACAGTATTTTTGATCAAACAAATGCAGCCTTGGTGAGCAGAAGTGACTTAAAACATTAAAACTCACAATGCTAGTGCACACTTCAAATATTCAATTCTTCCCTTCAAGGAAAATTACCCAGATAACATAATCTCATATTTTTATATATGTAACTGTGATGTAAACAAAAGGCTATTGACTATTCATGTCAATACAGGAAAACAACTGTGTTGAGTTTTAAAAGTAATAATAAAATGACTGAAATTTCATATCTGTAACAATCACGTTTCAGCTTGCCCATATTAAATACAATGCAGAAAGCAGACTAATGTTTTCAAAAGCATTCATTTTTGGAGCACTTGTCTCCATCAATGTATTAACACCTACCGATAACAATTTCTAAACCACCTGAAGAATCAGAAATCACTGCCAAGCGAGTCTGCCAAGATTTTACGATCTTTACAATGCATTACTGTTATGAAAATGTTTTACAGGTCTGCTCATGCCACACAGTTTTACTGTGAGCTCAGGCGATTAGCCTAATAAGAAAACATTCTATTCAACAGCAGCAAATCAGCTAAGTGCGGAGAGTGATGAAAAACACATTAGTCAATAATTCGGTGGATGGAATATGTGCCGATGGAGAGCGCGGATCAGTCGCACCATGTACTGAAGCCATTATGAGGTGCAGCAGGAATTTGAGTAAAAGCCGAAGTGAGTTTGAGCCCCTCCGCGGCAGAAAGGAGAAACCGGCACAGGAAGCGCAAATATGGACCAGATGTGTTTGTTATTTAGTGGCGGAGCGGAGGACTGAAGGCTGCTCTGTTGGCACGTTCGGCCGCGGTTTCTCATTATTCTGTTCCCCATTGCATCCGTTTCAGGCGACTGAACGAGTCGGGGTGTGTAATGGTGAAAATGTGTGCATCTTCATTGTTTGAAAGCTCCAAAATACGGGCCGGACCTGTAGGCTTATTCAATATTGCCAAATTGAAAGCTGGAGATGGTTTGAACCGTCAAAAATCCCCTTGGCTCCTCTGGACAGAGATATTGGTGTTGGCTTCTTTTTGTAAAGGTGAATTAGTAAGGATTATAAAGCAACTATCTGTCGATATCACCATTGATCGTTTGACCACAATGCACAGACAATGCAGCAGCACTGACGACAGCAGAACCTCAGTCAATACTATCAGATCTCCAAAAGCTTTTAGGGACTTAAATGGAAAATTAGAGATTCACAATTGACAGCAATGAGCAGGACAGAGTCAAATTTAATCACGCAAGCTATAAAATGTTACTCTTATGGGAATGTCTCTCCTCTCATAATTGATTTGAATCAATTCATTCTTACACTACAATTACTTTAAAGGGGTCATACTCATATGATGCGATTTCAATTTTTCCTTTCTCTTTGGAGTGTTACAAGCTCTTGGTGCATAAAGAAATTAAGGGGAGCCGAGCTCTCCCTAGCTCCCCCGTAGTTCGCACCCTGCACTATCGTTCAAAAGCTTGGGGTTGGTAAGAATTCGTAGTGTTTTTGAAAAAAATTTTAAAAAGTCTCTTATGCTTTGATCAAAAATACTGTAAATAAAAATTATGAAATATTATTACAATTTAAAATAACCGTTTTCTATCTGAATCTCTGTTAAACTGTAATGTGTTTCTGTGATGCGCAGCTGTATTTTCAGCATCATTACTCCAGTCTTCAGTGTCACATGATCTTCAGAAATCATTCTAATATGCTGATTTGCTGCTCAACAAACATTTCTGATTATTATCAATGTTGAACACAGTCGTGCTGCACAATATTTTTGTGGAAACCGTGATACATTTTATTTTTCAGGATTCAAAGATGAATAGAAAGTTCAAAAGAACAGCATTCATGTGAGACACAAATCTTTTGTAACATTATAAATGTCTTTACTGTCACTTTTCATCAATTTAATGCATCCTTGATGAACAAAATATTTATTTTATTTAACCTAAATATAAGGTAAATATTTAAGCTAAATTTAAAATGAGACAAAACAGTTCTAAGATAATAATTATAAAACAGATCATTCTGACTTTTAATTATTATATAATGTGTAATGTATAAGGTATTGATGTGGCAAATGCAATCAATCTACAGTTAGGTTGGTGAACTTTATTAATTGGTGATAAAAAAGGGACAAAAGTAAGTAAGTAAATAAATAAATATATATTTTTTTATATTTATATTATAAAAATATATAAATTTATAAATAAATTCTAATCTCAGCATTTTCTGTGCTTTTACTCATGGCGTGAATCACTGAATTAAAACATGCTGCTTTAGTTTACACTTTCAACTTTTTAAAACCAAAATGCTTGAATGGTTGTTTATTGTTCCCAGATACTTTGGTCAGTATTTCGCTCAGCATCTGGTTTCTGAGTTTACGTGTCAAGAAAGTGAATCATCACAAGCTCTGATTCATTTATAAAAACCCCAGCAAATCTCTGTAGCACAGGAACAGTCTCGTCTGACCTTTTCTTACTGGCACAGTTTATTACAGACTTACAGATCGCGACCCATATTAGATCAGAACGCTGCTATATAAATGACTTCACTACATATACAAAAAAGATTAAAAAGAAAGGCAAAAAGAAGAAAATGAAGCTGTGTGGATGTGAAATAGAGTCAGTAGTGTGAGAGTCATTAATTGGACTGCATGTCTAATTCACCAACATTTAGATATATTGCAGTGTCAGTGCTTTAAGGTTATTTATACTCCGTTCTGATGCCACAAACTTATCAAACTCTGTTTTACAACAATGTAATACAGCTTCAGTCTGTGATATATTACCCACGATACACCTAAAGTAGCTGATGTCCTCCGTTTCAGTCACTCATTCATGGTCCTTGCTTTATTTCACAGTGATCTGGTCTTGCATTTTGATTACAGATGTTTTAGCCAGCTTTTAACAATCTAGCAGTGTAACATAACTGGGATTTGCAGTCAGATCTCAATTAACGAAGGTGTTCACAGAGCCAAAAATCCTGATATCATTGACTCACTCAAACCTGGATAACTCGCTTTCTTTTGAAGAACACAAAAAGAGATGTTTTGAAGAATGTTAATGCTGCTCTCTTCAACATAGTGATCACGTGCTGTCAAGATCCATAAAAGCACAATAAAAGTACCAAAAAGTATTACTCATACAATATATTAAGCCTTCTGAAGTCACACAATAGCTTTATATGACAAACAGACTAACGTGCAAGTCATCATTTATTAAATAATTCAACTGAAATCTCATTTGCGCTTCCATATATTTGAATTAATGGTTCTTACATTTGAACATGCAGAAGCACTGATGGGTTTTGAGAGCTTTATGAATATGTGGGTGAGTAAATGAAGACAGGATTTGTATTTCTGAATGAATTATCGCTTTTAAACTCCTGGAGGAACACTTGAGAGTAGAGATATACGGTGGATGCTTCACATTCTTAAGCTTCCAGAGGCCTTTTCTTATTTTTGTTTACATTTCCCTGAACTCATTGTGCTTAACCTGTTTTGTTTTATATAATGCATACTCAAAAGTTTGTTCAGTAAGATTTTTTTAAAGAAATTATTAGCTTTATTCAGCAAAAATGCATTAAATTGATTAAAAGTGACAGTAAAGAGATTCATGAAAAAGAATTTCAAATAAATTCTGTTCTTCTGAGCTTTCTATTCATCTGTGAATCCTGAAAAACAAAATGTATAAAAGTTTCCACTGAAATATTGTGCAGCACAACTGTTTTCAACATTGATAATAATCAGAAATGTTTGTTGAGCAGCAAATCAGCATATTAGAATGATTTCTGAAGATCATGTGACACTGAAGACTGGAGTAATGATGCTGAAAATACTGCTTTGATCACAGAAATAAATTAAATTTTAATGGATATTCACATAGATAACAGCTGTTTTAAATTGTAATAATATTTTAAATTTTTTTACAGTATTTTTGATCAAATAAATGCAGCCTCGGTGAGCAGAAGAGACTTCTTTCAGAAACATTAAAATGTCTCATGGCCCCAAACTTTTGAATAATATTGAATAAAACAAAAATATGAAACCAGTCAGATTGCAGGGTAGATCAAAATTGATGAACTACTTCGAACAGCAAGATTTCCTCGGCATTGACTGTGTTCCAAAAATAAATAAATAAATGAATAAATGAAGACGACTGCCTGCGAGGGCCTGTGAATGATGGCTGGCGCCGCTTCCTGAGGAAGTGAGGTGAGATCAGCTCTCCACTGACTTCTGTTTCCTCAGGAAACCCTCCTCAAGAGGACACATCGTCTCTTTGTCCTAGCTTATATTTCTCTTTCTCCTGGGATCAGTGTTCTCATTACTTCAGTGTTTCTCCAACAAAAACTTAAAGGGATAGTTCACCTAAAAATGTGCTCACCCTCATCTCATACACTAACTTGAATCACTTACTTTCTTCAGTGGGACACAGAGAAGATTTCACGTGCTATATATCTCACATTTCTATGCAAGCTTGATTCCAACACAGGATTTAAAAATAAATGCAACTTTTTATCTTACGATTCTGACTTTTTTTTTTCTTCTAGAATTCTGAGGAAAAAATTCGTTTTTATTCCATGGTGGAGATAAAAAAATTAAAAAATTAAAAAAAACGAATTCAGAGACAAAAACTCAGAATTCTGACTTTTTTCGTGCAGTTTTGAGTTTCCATTATTATTATTATTATTATTATTATTTTATTCCATGGTGAAAATAAAATAAAATAATAATAATAATAAAACCTTTCAATTCTGACTATTTTTTTCAGAATTCTGAGTTTGAGTTGTTGTTTTTTTTTGTTTTTTTTCCTCAGAATAGGCAAAATATAAACTCAGAATTCTGACTTTTTTGTCTCGTATTAGTTTATATATTCAGTTTTTTTTTTACCCACTACAAAATAAAAAATAAAAAGAGGTAATTGTGACTTTTTATCACAATTCTGACTTTTCATCACAATTCTGACTTTTCATCACAATTCTGACTTTTCTCACAATTCTGACTTTTTTCTAAGAACTGTGGCTTTATCTCTCAATTCTCACAAAGTCAGAATTGTGAGATGAAGAGTCACAGCTACTTTTTTTATTTTATATCCTGTGGAGGAAACAGGCTTCCATACGTTTCACAGACACCAGTATGACTTGATTATAATGCATAGTGGAGTTGCACACAATTTGTGAGCTGCAATAAAACGTCTGTGCTAAAGAAACTCTCACATATTTTCAAATCCAGCTCGGGCTTCATGTGTGCCCTGCTAATCTTCAGCTGAGATCTACCCAAATGCATATCATCACCTAACAACAATCCTGGCTGGAGACAGGTAAAGGCCTGTAATTAATAGCAGCATCTGGCTGTAATGACGCAGAGGCCGGCTGAGGTTTGACTCACGGCTCACGCTGAGGCCTAAACTAAACAAACCGCCTCACTGTCAGCCCAACAAAGACTACAGTACACCATTAATCTGAAGCTCAGCAGCCATTCGCCTTAAAGACATCAGAGCAAATGACTTCTGAAGGACGTCTCAGACTACTAAAGCTCTGGGGTTATGAGCGGAGAACTGAACTTCGCTGAGGACCTGAGGATGCGTAGATTTTCAGCAAATATTAATTTTTGTGTAAACAATTCCTTTAAGTGAACACCTCAACCCAAAAGAAAGTAGGATTTTGGTCCAAAGCAACAACTAAACCCAGTGATTCAAAGTTCTGGTGTTGTTGTTCTGGCGAGACTCTTTTATCAAGCAGTGAAACATCCTTCCAGAGGAAGTTTATATTGCTCAGAGGTCACGCTTTCATAGTTCAGGAGACCTAAAGACCTACGAAAGAATCGTTGCCTTTCCTGTTTTGACATATTTCTGGACAGAACATTTAGCCAAGGCCTTTTAGCTTTTTTTGTAAATAACTAATAGACTTCAGTTCAAAATCAGATGCTTTCACTCAAAACAACTTTCAGTGTAGAGTGCAATAACCAGTTCATCCAAATTAGGCAGCAACATGAGAAACTGCCTAAATGAATCAAAGAATCCTGAAAAATCAAATACATCACAGTTTCCACAAAAATATTGTGCAGCACGACTGTTTTCAACATTGATAATAATGAGTAAGAGGAAGATGAGGTAGACGAAGGACAGCCAGTTGTACCGGAACAAACATGCTGCGAAATAAAGAAGAATAGGAGAAAATGATGAGCGTGTTTGTCTTCTGTCTCCAGACTGTGATAACAGCACATAAATCAGACGCTTGTTCTAGTACAATCTGTAATTAGAGAGAAGCTCTTCATACACTAAAGGACTGTGATACGGTACATGCAGAGTGTGTCTAAACACCCGCAGGGCTCTGGGTGTGTGAGTGAATATGAATACTGTAATACAGAGCTGCTGCTTTCTACATTCCAGCAGATTGAGCAGAGGATCGCCTCGCTGTCACCGCCTGTGCCAAAACTCACACAGATCAGGTTCAGATCATCTCAATGCAATTTCAGTCAGGCACTTATCGCAGTCACCCGTCAATCAATTATCTCTACAAACAGACCTGCAGGACCTTCACATGCCATTTTACCACTTGAGTTAAATGAAATTAACTGTCTGCTTCAAGTAAGTGAAATAAAGGAATGTAACATAACAAAACAAAACAAAATAATAAAATAAAATAAAATTAAATTAAATTAAATTTAAATACAATAAATTAAAATAAAATAAAATAAAATAAAATAATTTAAAAAAATAAAAATTCAACACTAAATGTATAAATAAATAATAAATAAAAATAAATAAATATATAATATACTGACTATAATACTATAATAATATCATGAGCTATACAAACCCAACATGATTTTTCTTATATACCGATAAAATCTCTTAAAATCTCTGATAATTTATAATAATTATACACTGAAAGAAAGCAAGTCAGAAATGTTTGCATCTGCCGAACAAGACGAGGCTCTTCTTTGCCAGAATGCTGACTGACGTCTCGTGCCAAAGCCTTTCTGTTACTGAGGCTCAGGTTATGGCTAAGTGAGAAGATTCAGCATCACAATGCTGGGAAATGTTCAGTCATTTGCTGAAAGAGCCAAACATATGCTTGTTTTATTAATCTTGTGGAGCTGCCCTGATAGAAACACTAAATTAGTCTTAATTAAATAAAACGCATCGCTTTCATTAGTGTCACTGAGGCCATTTATGCGCCAGTAAACCCTACGACTGCGGCCACAAGAGCGCATACAGGAGCGCTGGACTCACTTCTCTTGGTCTGATGAGACTGTTATGTGTCTGCATCATTTCTTTGGTCTCTTTGAAGACGTGTGCGCTGTGAACCATTGAGTTCCTCCAAACCATCAGCCTCGTTTTCCCTGACAAATTGTGCAGCGCTAATGCAGAAAGAGCTAAGGAAGGACAATTTGCTTTGGTTTGTCTCATTTGAAGCCACATCCTGGCTTTTCCAAGTACTTAAATGCATAATTACACTGTAAAATGGACACCTTAAAATAAAGTGAATCCGGGACTTCTTTTAACAACATGAAAATAAATCTTATTGACCCCAAACAGTAGTGTAAATTTATGATATTTGGGGGAAAATTCCTAATCATGAAACACACACACACACATATATATGCTGAAAACAGAACCTTACAGGAACACGTCTACATGCACAAATAACTGCATCTGTCTCACGCATATCCCTTAAAAAACACACCATGTACCTGTTTGCAGAAACGAGAGCCAGCAGTTTTGGCTGAGGCTGGTTTTGCTGTTTTTAAAGCTGGACTGTCGGTGGCTATGCTAACATCCTCGCGATGTGTTTTATGTGGTCGAGGGTGGGGGATTTTCAGCACAAATACTGAGTCAGTTTTAGATTTCAAGACTGCGTCCAAATAAGCGGCCACTGCCGTATTGTTTGATGCTGGGGATTCTGAATCTGATTATTTAGCAAGTCTCAGTTTGTGGTATTAGCGGGATTAGCTGTCCATTAACACTTCCCAGACAGCAACTTCATACCGAGGCGCGGGACCCTTAATCTTCCGGGTCTCTGGGACACACTGAGTGTTTAGAGTCAAACCCATGGGCTGCCGGCCATCACAAATACACGGCCCCCAGATGAAGTGAGGTTTTTTTTCCTTGCCGCTCATTAGCCGTGTATACAGTGCGCAGGCTTGAGCATGAGCGCCGCAGTTGTATGAAATGTGAGGTTAGGTGTATTTTGGGCGCTCGTTTGCACAGACCATCGCCTCTCTGACGGGCCTGAGCTTAAGCAGCGTTAGCACCTCACAGGAGCATTCTGGGATTGAACAATGCTACGAATAGGACTGCTGTTCCAAAACAGCGGCTGAGATTATAATTGTTTCAGACAGATGTTTAAACTTTGCTGTTGAGTGTTTTTAAAAGAGTTTTTTTTTGTATGCATTGATCAGTATTAGTGCAACATTTGTATTAGGATCATATCTGCAACAGCCGTTATGATATTTTCTAAACCGCGCAATAAATGAAAGAACAAATGGAAACAATGGTGACAAAATGCAATAATGGAGAAAAGCCAAATAATAGGCTACTGACTGTTTTGTGAATGATATTATCAGTCTAGATCACACCAGCATTAGTGTTTCAAACTACTGAGAGATGTAGAAAATAAAACATACACGGGCAAGACAAGACACAGAAAAGACAAGCATCGTAAGTATACAAAATTTTAAAACCTCAGAAAGTACACGCATATTAAAATAAGCTTATTGTTAGTTTTGCCTATTTTTCACATTTGTCAGCTGCAAAAAAGTCATACAACTAAATGGCCACAAGAGCGCATACAGGAGCGCTGGACTCACTTCTCTTGGTCTGATGAGACTGTTATGTTTCTGTATCATTTCTTTGGTCTCTTTGAAGACGTGTGCGCTGTGAACCATTGAGTTCCTCCAAACCATCAGCCTCGTTTTCCCTGACAAATTGTGCAGCGCTAATGCAGAAAGAGCTAAGGAAGGACAATTTGCTTTGGTTTGTCTCATTTGAAGCCACATCCTGGCTTTTCCAAAACTGGAAATTAAACATGTTTTAACTGTACAGGGCAACCTCTTGTCTTTTCCCTCGTGGACTAAACCTGACCGCAAGAAAAACACCATCTCCAGCAACAGAAGCCAAAGGGATTCGACGCTTCTTTGAGGGTGAACGATCATTTCAAGATTCCATGAAAGTAGCATTTAATTTAATGCTTTTCAACAACTACAGATGACTGGATGAACCTAATGAAAAATCACACCAAAAATCAATTATATACTGAGAGATGTAGAAAATAAAACATACACAGGCAAGACAAGACACAGAAAAGACAAGCATCGTAAGTATACAAAATTTTAAAACCTCAGAAAGTACACGCATATTAAAATAAGCTTATTGTTAGTTTTGCCTATTTTTCACATTTGTCAGCTGCAAAAAAGTCATACAACTAAATAAAAAAAAAATATTATGCAAAAACTATATATAACTAAATAATACTGACTGTAATATAAATAATAATACTGAGTATATATATACAAAACTGATAAACTAATTTAATTAATAAATCAATAAATCAAAAAAGCATCAGACATACTAAAAGCTCAGAAAAAAGGTTAGAATCAGAAAAAGCTTCACGTAAATTAAAGAAAGATTACTGTTAGTTTTGCCCTTTGTTTCAAATTTGTCCACTGCAAAAAATAAATAAATAAATACAAAACAATCTAAATATTAAATGTTTAAAATTAAATATAAATTAATAATTACACATTTTAATGATATGTTAAAATTAAATATTATGCAAAAACAATATAATATTGTTTTGATTTGCTATGAAAAATTTTGGTTTGAAAAAAAAAAGGTACTTTAGGAGCATTAGGTTAAAACAATGACATGTATGATGTACTATATTGTACATTAGGGCTGCAACAAATGATTATTTTGATAATCGATTAATCTAACCGATTATTAGAATGATTAATCGACTAATCATCAATTATTTCACTGATTAATAATTAGACTTTGATTGATTATTCAGCTTTTGCAGTTATATTCTAACAAATAAATAAAGATAAGCACTTCAGCTTTTGAAAGTCATATTATGTAATTACAATTATACAATTAATTTATACAAATAAATATATTTGGCACACAAATGAGATGACAGAGAATCTCTCTCATTCACCATTTAATTAGCTAAATGAAAGTCATCATTCTGCCTAACATCTCCTTTCATATGAATAAGAAACAAAAAAAAGGTAAGTGATAAGACGCTTTATTTTTGGATAAACTATTTTATTCACAACATAATCTCTCTTAAAATACAGTATAGGGTTATGATAATCTAAACAGTCCTGAGATAGATCAAGTTTTGATCTCTGCAAACCAAACTATCACTTTAATGAAATAATTTTTTTTCCCCACTAATAAAAATATCATTTTTTATTAGCTAGCTCCACACTGGAGAGCTGCTTTATAACAGAAAATCAAGTTGTAATTTTGTTCAAATTTTAACTGAGCGACACTGACGTTGGTTTTTCATGTTTAATACTGTAAAGCTGCTTGATTTAAGGCTATCTATTGCATAAAGTACTATATAAATAAATGTGACGTGACTGGACTTTACTGGAGTACCGAACTGCAGAGCTCCTGCAAACATCCATATTGCTGTAATCAGATGCTTTCTTAACAGCTGCTTTCTCACCACTGTCAGTTTTTGTTGTGTTTATTTCGTTATTTAGAGGAAAGCGTGCAGCATAAATGTATATATTCATCCCAAACGCCGCTCAGCAGCTTCAGGTTCGGCTGCTTTTGCGCTCAAATGCACTGAATCACTGTGTCTATTGTACTAGGGCTGCACGATATATCGTTTCAGCATTGATATCGCGATGTTTAGCATACTGATCGTTATATTTATACTGATCGTTTTCTTTGCTCACACACAGACTCAGTGTCTACACCAGACGCGACAGCTGTACAGAGATACCCATTTAAATACATTTAGTAGTGGAGCTACTGCACGCGATTTTCAGTGCTGGAAATCCATTTATCCCTTGTTGAAACTTCTGCGTCATCGTGGAGAGCGCAGGTCACGGTTGCTTAGCAACGACAGACTCCACGAAAGCGCAAGCTCCCGAGCGCTTTGGAAAGAAGGCGAAAGCGGCGCGACTGGTGTTTTTCTGTTCACTTCTGCATCTATTTGTGCCTGAAATAGGCTACTGTGCTCTGCAAGTATCCTTGTAAACACAGATGCTTATGGTTTAGGTAAAGGGAGACAATTGAGAAAGAAAATGGATGTGTAACAGTATATTGGCTCACAGCAGTTTAATGTTCCTGTTGCTTTCTCTGTCATGAAAGTTAATCAAACATCAAAACAAAGAAAAATCACTTTTGTAGTTTTAACACAGATTTATTAGATTTAATTTATAGTGAAAACTATGCAGTGTTATTTTACATTTGATTATTCAATTTCTGTACCTGAATACTGTTAGACTTACCTGAAAAATATAAAGCACTGCTTATTTCATTTGTATTTTTTTTTCTGTTATTTATCTATGCTTGTAATTTGTTTATTTCCATGCTGATTTACTCGCCTACAAAATCACCCCAATCATAGATTATTTTTTTTCCAAATAGAGCTATTGAAGTCATCTGATTTTTTTTTCATATCGCAATATATATCGCAGAAAAAAAA
>NW_015548268.1:534725-537336 GCF_001515605.1 Sinocyclocheilus anshuiensis
TATTTTTGTTCTGTTATTTATCTATGCTTGTAATTTGTTTATTTCCATGCTGATTTACTCGCCTACAAAATCACTCCAATCATAGATTTTTTTTTTTTCCAAATAGAGCTATTGAAGTCATCTGATTTTTTTTTCATATCGCAATATATATCGCAGAAAAAAAAATTGCAATGTGAGTTTTTTACAATATCGTGAAAATATCGCAATGTGAGTTTTTTCCAATATCGTGCAGCCCTATATTGTACATTTAATTGTTTTAACCTGACACATTTTTTTCCCCCAAAACAAAATTTCCTAGCAAATCAAAAGAAATTAATTGAGCTCTTTCGTCACATACGAGTTGAGTTTAATGAGTCGTTTTTCACACACTGTTTTCACGGAACTTCAAATAAACCTGTAAATTCTCTTCAAACAAATGCCTGTAATCAAGTACTATTGTTTCTCTCCGTGTGAGTTTGTGTGTTAGTTTAACAAACTGCTCATGAATGCGAACAGCTAATCCACACCATCTTAATCTTCCTCTCAGATGAGAAGAAACCGTCTGAAACTCTTGATTTAACACTCTTTCATTTCATGCTACGACTATCTGTTAACACACATGAATGAAAGCTAATTCTCCATGCAATGGCAGAAACAAATACTTCTTGCTTTATTATTATTACCCAAATTATGTAGCTCCATTCATTTAATTTTTCTAAACCGAATTCTGTGAAAGGGTTGTTTGCTCTCAATCTCATGAAGGACCTTTTGTACAAAGTAATAGGTTGCAAGGAAATATTACAAATAGTAGCATGTATGATTTAAAATAAACAGAAGGGAGATTGTCTTTGTTAAATATGACTGTGACTCAGATGCAAGTGAGCAACATCTGTAAATAATTCTTCCAATGCACAATTCAAAATATATTTCAGTTTGCATTTTGGATGACAAATATCATTAAATGTGCTGCTATAAAGCCGTTTGAGTCCAGCGGGCTGCTTTCGGTTCTCAATGGTGCCCTTCAGTCGATGTGAGTCAGAGTCACGCTTCTGTGCTAAAACAATGTTTGAGAAAATCTCTGCGCTCTCTGGCAGCGAGACAGACCGCTGAGACCTTTGATTTACTGAGTCACTCAGCCAAGCTTGAAGCCAGGAATGAAAATACCCCAAACAGCAGACACACCACTAACCATCTGATAACGGGGTCCAGCCTGACGCAGATCTTCAGATCGTTTGCTCGGTCAGTTTGTGGAGGACGCAAATATAAGAAGACATTCAAGTGCAAACTATGAGGACAGACGGCTTTTTAACATCAACATCTGGTTAGGAGTGCCAATTATTACTTGCCTTTTATGTTCCTGGTCAGTATGAGAATCAATCAATCAATAACAAACCAGGTGAACCACAACATACAAACTTTGATTTAAAGCCAAAAAAAAAAAAAAAAAAGATAATCACTGTAAAAATTATTGCAAATTTAACTATAAAACACTGTAAAAATGCTACAGTAAAAACCTGTTAACTGGTAAACAGTAAGTTTCCTTACTATATATAGTCACAAATTTTTTGTAAATATTTGTACATTTTTGCTGTCTATTTACAGAATTATCCTTCTTCATTGTTTCTGTAAAAACAAATTTTTGTAATCTTTTTTTTTCCATGTAGAAACAATATATTTTGCGTTTATTTCAAAATATGCCTATGCATTTTATGCATATTATATTATGCAATATCATGCACACAAATATTTAAGTAACGGAGCTAAAGAGTTCCTTTGGCACAGTTTGCAGCTCGTGACTCTCTGATTGGTGGAGATTTATCTGCAGAATCATGGGTAATGTAGTCTTTCACCAGGAATTTAGCTGTTGAATATGATTATTTAAAAAAAGAAAGAAAACATTCAAATAATGTGATTAACAACTTCAGAGCTCAGTCAGACTGTCTATAACGGTTTATATGTTATTGTTAAAAAATCAGTTCCCCTAACTGAGATTTCCAACTGCTGTATACTATTAGAGAACATGTGACGGCTGAATGCTGAGATTGTCCAATCAGAATCAAGTATTAAACCATGTAAAAATGTTTTATAACTGTAGTTTTAATTAAAACATACTGTGAATTACACATTGCAAGGCATTATGAACACATTTATAACACAGAAAGACGTTTAGAAGTAAAGGTTTCTTGTAAATTGTTAGCAGGACACAGTGTACTAATCTTAAGCGTGGTGAATGAAAATATGAATACATGTTGGGATCTGGCATGAGCATTTTATTTGGTTAGCTGTTTGATTTAAATGGCCCAGCATTCCTGGCAAGGACTTTTACACCCAACTTAAATAACACTCATGTTGACATTGAAATAATACCAAAGTTGACAAAAATACTAAAAAATACCAAAAATACCAAATTTTATATTAGAACTAAACATTAATGTCAGGCATAAATGTGTCAGTTCAATGATGCTGGGGAATTCATGAGAGTTTGAGAAGACAGAAACCACAGGCAGGAATAGAGAGGTGCGTCTGCATCAAAACCATGTTCCCTCACTGATTAACACACACACACACTCACACACACACACACACACACACACACACACACACACACACACACACACACACACACACACAC
>NW_015548268.1:537450-554649 GCF_001515605.1 Sinocyclocheilus anshuiensis
CACACACACACACACACTAACACACACACTAACACACACACAAACACACTCGCACACACACACACATACACGCATGCACATGCACACACACACACACTAACACACTAACACACACACGCGCATGCACACACACACACACAGCTTCTTTGACTCCTTTTACACCAGTAACTGGATATGTTATTTCTTCTGCTCTGTTTACACTTGGACTGAAAGACTTTCAGATGTCTGCCGTTCCCTCATCAGCAGGAAAGTCTTGTGAATCACACACAAAAGCTCAAAATGCCTCAGTTTGGGCAATCGCTAAGAGCCAGGGGTATTATACTTAACTAAAACAAAAAATTTAATTAAATATAATAAGCTTTGTACTTCAGCTATTCACTAAAGCAAAACTTCTTATTTTAAATTAGCTTAACTTGATGTACAATAACTAAAACTGAAAATAAAAATGAATTTAATAAAAACTGCACTGTTAAATGATGTGATCAATAAGTCATGATAACATATGTTAACCAATTCACATTTTAACTTTTCATTTTAAGTTTAGTTAAAGGTTTAGTAATTTTTTGTGTTTTTTTTGTAATTTTGGTAGATTTATTTATTTTTTAGATTTTATTAACTTGCTTCACTTGCCTATACAAGTCATTTCAACTACATTTTTCATTTCAAAATTACATTAAACTGATTTAAAAAAATAGGGTTGAATTTTGTATGACTTAAAAAAAAGTTGAAATTGGTTAAATTATTTTGTTGAGTTAATGGGGAAAATGGTACATTATACATTATACTATATATGTGTCAGTCTTGTGTTCCTGTGTCTTGTGTTTCCCTCCCTCATATGCCCATTTTTGGTCTTCCTGTTCCTGTCCTCATTATGTTTATTTGATTCCACCTGTGTTTCCCTTGTTTCCTCATTATGTTGATTAATTCCCTCGTTTCCTCCCTTGTTACTTAAGCCCTGTGTTTTGAAGTCTCGAGCGCCCGGTGCTATATGTATTCATGTCCTCCAGCGGTCCTGAGCTATATCCTGTTTTGTGTTATATCATTAAAGTCTATTGGTTTTGAGCAACTCCTGCATCTCCTCGTTTCCGTGACCTCCCAGACACCACTGGACTAAGTTGGAGGGAAGGGATCTTCAGGTGTCTGGGGAGTGTCCGTGCCCAAGCCAGAACCAGCCCGCCGTCGAGCCCGCCGGTCTTTTACCAGTCAAGCCTGGTTAAACTGTAATATTTACAGGTTGTTCTGCAAAGTTGTTTATATTTGTACTGTATTTTTTACCATATTATCCTAGAAAACCACAGCTGCTAGTTTTGTAAAAACAACAGGATTTTTTTTTACAGTGGTATTTGTCAGTTTCAGTAAATGAGTAAAATGCATTGATGTTACACCAAAACAAATAAATAATTAAAAGTGAAAATTAAGTTACTTTTTATTAGCTCCATTTGGATTTTACTTCTGATTTTAAATCTTGGATTGGATTTTAAATCTGAATGAGATTATCCTTGAGAAGCAGTTCAACCCCAAATCTGGTGTATTTTGTCTGTATAATGTGTTTATAATGTCAAATAAAGCTCTTTAACCTCTATATATTTAGAGGTTTTAGTGACAGTAAATGAAACGGGCAGTATGCAGTTTTAATGTCCATCATCAGAGGTGATGTTAAATCAGCATAATTCTAACATGCTTATGCCAACAGCACGTCTACACCCTATTAAAACGCCTTATGAGCCTCATTGTGTTTGAGTAGTTTGCTTTTAATATTTAACCAGTACTGGTTCAAGTACCAGCGGTTCTGTCTGCATTGATGGTTTTGATTGATCATGGCGTGATGGATAACTTTCATCTGAAAAAAAAAAAAAAAATACTGATTAAAAATTATTTTTGTGTTGTATATCCCTGAACCGCCATACAAAGAAAAAAAAAAACAGAAGCAAAAGCCATCATTTAGCAAGCGTTTGGTCTGAACTATCTTGTCAGTGCACACACGCGAGCAGTGAAGGTTCCTGCGTGTTTGTTTTGTCTGCTGATGAACACTCTGCAACCAAAGCTTTCATGCTTCATTCAGAGCGGCTCGCGCCGCAGCAGCGCTCAGTCGTTAACCTTCAGCGTCCGCTCGTCACTTCACACCACCCACAAACACAGCAGGTACGCAGCTGTCCATGACGTGACGCTCAGATGTACAGGTACAACACGAAACCAGCTTCTGATGCACAGCACTGTTCACGCTCATGCAACATTACTGTTTAGAGGTAAACATGAAAAAGTCACAGAGAAGAACAAAAGTTAATGTAATGTTCATGCAATTGCCATTTTTCAGTGTTAGGATATTTTCTCATATTCCAGTTTAATATGCACAAACAACTATAAACCAAATCAAAACATTTCCCTGTTCGCTAAATCAGTTGCTGCCTTGAATTTTTAAGAATTACAGTTGAATAATATATATATATTGTGTATATATATAATAATAGTAATATATACTGTGAAATCCAGGCTAAAGTCTCAAAATCTAATTATGAGATAACCGTTGACATGGCCTTACTCAGTCAATATTAAAGCTATAAATGTTATATTTTCACAGAATGTTCTACACCTTTATGAAGGATGATTTTATGTAGAAAACAGTAAATCACAAAAAAATGACTTTAGCTGGGTTTTCACAGGCAGGGTGACATATAGTTGAACTGGTTAAATTATTTTGATAAGTTAAAGTAATGGAGAAAACATATATTGCCATGACTTACTGATCATATTTTTTTTACACACACAGAAACAGCGACTCAACCAATGGTGTCAGTTTGGGGCGGGGCCTTCTGTGTTTCTGACCAATAGCAGATGGGGGGGAGTGGTTTTAAAGGGACAGTTCACCCAAAACTGACATTTAGCCCATGATTTACTCACCCTCAAGCTATCCTAGGTGTATATGACTTTCTTCTTTCATACGAATCCAATCAGAGTTATATTTAAAAACGTCCTGGCTCTTCCAAGCTTTATAATGGCAGTGAGTGGGTGTTATTTTTCAATATTCCAAAAGAAGTCCAATAAAGCGCATCCATCCATTATAAAAAAGTGTCCCACACGGCTCTGGGGGCCCCTAGGATGCCCTTTAAAAACATGCTTCAAAATAGCCATTATCTTGTATAAATATAATTCTCCCTCAAAATGTCCTGCCAAGAAACAAATTAATAAAATAAATAAATAAAATTAAAAATTAAAAAAATCAAGAGATCACCCAAAAAGAAAACCTAGAATAACTTATAAATAAATTATGTTATATATTGGTGGAAAGGGCTTTGGTGATGCTTAAGAAAAATGTTGCTACTCTTTTTAATTAATGTAAATTAATGAATACCCACAAAGGAATATAATATACTGTATGATGTATATTGCCCTATATCAAGAGTGATATTGCTATATATGTTGCCTATAAGGCAATATATAATTTTCACATACTTTATATAGTTTATACCACATATATATATATATATATATATATATATATATATATATATATATATATTAATGTTTGAAATAGACTGAAATAGACCATTTCAAACAGGTTTCATATGTTTTTACTTCTTAATAATACATGTACATATATTACATCTCTGTAAGGGTAAATCTGATATAAAACAGCCCTATCTGTGTGTAAATGGCACTGAAGGTTAATGTGTTTACTTCTTGAACAGCTGAGACATCAAAAAGTCATTCAAATTAGAGAGAAGAAAAGCTGAAATAAAATCCAAAATGGAGAACTGAAGTAAGGAAGGTTTTATTGACCTGGAAAATGATATGATTTAAAAGTCTAAGCCTTTTTCAGACGTACAGCGGCAGAGAACAGAGAGGGCTTGGCTGGAGTAAAAATGCTGTGCTCTTTATTCTTTATGAACAGCAGCGCTCTGAGGTGTGATGTACAGCGGCTGGCCTTTAATGAGAAACGCTCGGAGTTTAGTTTTTGCTCGGCCAGTGTTGCACAAAAGGCCCTTTCAGGTAGTCGAATGTATTTCAGAGGGTGAGCTGTCCGATTAAAGACAGGAAGCGTTTAAGATAAAACTCCATGAATAGTCCTACTATGCAGCACGAGAAGAAAAAGCAACACGCAGAAGGTATTTAATATAAAACTGGCTTTGGACCATGTCATGACTCCCTCTGGAAATTAAATATGGCATCATACATATGATTAAACGCCGCAATCTCGCCTTGAATATGATGTGGAAAGCTATAAAACACTTTGATATGTGATCTATATTATGCATCATTGTGACAAACGGCCCAAACTGAACATTAGAGGACGTGTGTTTGCGACAGGCTTCGAGGTGAAATCTCCACTGTCTCCTTCAAACTCCAAGACATCATTAACATTTACAGTTGTGCTGTCTGGACGAGCTCATGCAGAACTAAAACGTCTCCTCAGTGGAAGATAGAGTGGCGTGCCAGCTGTGCTACAAATGAAGCTAATTTTCTGCAGGAGAAATCCGGCGATCGCTGATGTTTCATGACTCCTTCAGTTCCTCTAATCCTGAGAGCTTTTGTCTGCTGTCTAGGGCGGCACCCTGCCTGGATTCAGACACAAAGGAGCGTGGAGACGCGAGACAAAGCGCCAGTGAAGCCGCGGAGTCTGACTAAGCCCTGGCTAAATGGAGCATGACTCCAAACGCTCTCTGTGCCATCATCAGTATGAACGTAGCTCCTGACTGACGGAGAGGAGAGGTGTTGAAGACGGACAGAATTAAATCCTGGGATCTCAATAGGAATCCATAAGATTGGGAATTTTGCATGAGGGCAAAAGATTTTCCACGATAGTTAAAGTTAGTGACGTAAAGTTGTTCGAAAGTGATTTCTGTGTGAGCTGTGCTTCATACATCTCTACATGATTGTCAACAGATAACGGACCTTCTCCGCAACTTTAGTGTGGAATTCAGGCTCGTTCACACCAAGAGCGATAACTATAATAATATATAAAACTATGACTATAACTGTAACTATATTAGTGTCCACGGCAATGGACAATAACGTTTTGTTTATTATAGGCACGCTGCAGTTTTGTCGTCTGCCGCTTTAAATGCATTAAAGTGGATTCTGATTGGCTGTCAATGTTTTTATCGTTCATCAACTGGGGAAAAAAAATTATTATGTAAGTGATTCCAGCCAAGGTTATTATAGTTAAATAAAACTAAAATCGAAACAAACAAATAAAAAATAATAAATAAATTCTGTTCTTGAAAAAAAAACAAAAAACAAGTGTAATATAAAATAAATAAATAAAAACTTTGGTAACACTTTACTTAAACCCTTTAAAAGTATTTGAATGCATGATTATACACATTGCACATTATAATGCATTGTATGATCTCATGAATAATTGTAACCACAGTTATAATACATTATCATTACACATTTAGAAAGTATAATGCATTAAAACATGACAAACCACCCTTCAAATATTATAATGCATTTTAACTTTGGTTACAATTATATATGAAAAGATATAATGCATTCTGAATATATATCTTTTTACATACATTATGAATATTTTTTAAATGTATTACACATACATGTTTTAAGTAAAGTGTTACCATAAAGGTTAACTAAAATAAAATAAAAAAAACTTTATTTCCGCTACAGTTGCCAAAGCAACATTTTTAATTTTAATTTTAATTTTAATTCAGTTTAACTTGATGTACTAAAATAACTAAACTGCTAAAAATGACAAAAGAAAAACAAAATTACTAAAATTACTAAAACTAACTAAAATTTAAATGAAAACATAAATATAACAGTAAAATTATACACTAAAATAACACTGATTTCAACAATATCGTTATCGACTCACAGAACTAGAACGACTATTAAAATTTTATCGTTATCATAATCTTTATAGTTATTGCGCTTGGTTTCAATGGCCCTTTAGTCAGCAAAGCAAGAACTGATGTTGAAACGCCACTCACTGGACATTTCACTTTAAAAGTGTCACGAAACGTGCAAGAAGCAACATAACATTTTGCAGAAATGTCGCCATAGGCACGTTTTTCCAATAGGTCTGGGGTTGTATATTATATATTTGATATTCCTCAAAAACTGGGGTGGGTCTTGATTTTATCTTTTGGAAGTGATTGGATTGTGAAAAGAAATGGGCATTGCATTCCAGAATACAAGTTTGCTTAAAATGAGCTATTTGGCATCTGACTGACATGATCTGTAAGGAGAAGTCAGCAGAAAGGTAAACAGAGGCAATTCTGACTTCAGATTTTGACTTTAACAACATGTTGTTTCATTTGAGCTTGGTATTCCTTTACCAAACAAATCATGTTTGCTTTCAAACAACAGTAAAGGCTTCAGATGTACTAAAGTTACAGCCGAGCTGAGCTGAAGGGCACCAGGTTAAATGTGTCTACTAGTCCTCAGTGACTCAATAGTGGGCCATTTAGAGGAATAAGGAAGCGTAATGAGAGCGTGACTGTGTACAGTCGTCTCAAACGACATTAAACGTCTTTTTGACTCTGCAAAGCCACAAATGAAGCAGCTGTCTAACAAAACACCATGTGTGGTTTAACCAGCTCCAAACTCCAGTTTATACACAACCCAGAGACGTGGACTTCTCAAGCAGATCTTCATAGTGTACTTGAGGAGCTGAAACATAAACGTTTCTACCTACGCAAGGTCGAATGCTCACATTGCTATGTTCAGAAGTGTCAGATTGCAATTGATATTTCAACATAACGCAAAGTTTGCATACAGGTAGACGATGTTTCTGGCGTTAGAAAGGATGAAGAGAGTCAGATAATTGATGCTGGAAGTTTAAGTTGCATCTTCGTGCATCACATCATCCTATAAAAGTAACCAACCACTGTTTACTTCCTGTATGCGTGCAAGCAAAATATTTCCCCAGAGTGCAATAAAATATTTAGGTATACCGAAATCTGCGTTCACCTTAGTGACCGTACCACCCGAGAGCGTTTACAGAAATCACTTCAGCTCGTGTTTATGATGCTTAACTTATTGACCTGAGACTGATAACATCTGAAAATCATTCCTTTGGTTGAAAGAGGAAGCCAGTGCTTTATTTGGATTTGACTTTATTATTTACCTGAACCTCTTTGGGAAAGCTGTGCAGCTCAAAATGGATGGTTTGTGTTCACAAAAGTGCAGGATTTGACCTTTACTTCATCCTTGAGAATGACAGAACGATGGAAAGACACTATGTCTAAGTCCAAATAGTGCACTGCCTCGCTGTTTGCTGCCTTCAAACTCAAAGCATTTTTGCAATTACATAAAATGACCATAAGTCATATTTGATATTTCAACATAACTCAAAGTTTGCATACAGGTAGACGATGTTTCTGGCGTTAGAAAGGATGAAGAGAGTCAGATAATTGATGCTGGAAGTTTAAGTTGCATCTTCGTGCATCACATCATCCTATAAAAGTAACCAAACAGAACGATGGAAAGACACTATGTCTAAGTCCAAATAGTGCACTGCCTCGCTGTTTGCTGCCTTCAAACTCAAAGCATTTTTGCAATTACATAAAATGACCATAAGTCATATTTGATATTTCAACATAACTCAAAGTTTGCATACAGGTAGACGATGTTTCTGGCGTTAGAAAGGATGAAGAGAGTCAGATAATTGATGCTGGAAGTTTAAGTTGCATCTTTGTGTATCACATCATCCTATAAAAGTAACCAAACAGAACGATGGAAAGACACTATGTCTAAGTCCAAATAGTGCACTGCCTCGCTGTTTGCTGCCTTCAAACTCAAAGCATTTTTGCAATTACATAAAATGACCATAAGTCATATTTGATATTTCAACATAACTCAAAGTTTGCATACAGGTAGACGATGTTTCTGGCGTTAGAAAGGATGAAGAGAGTCAGATAATTGATGCTGGAAGTTTAAGTTGCATCTTCGTGCATCACATCATCCTATAAAAGTAACCAACCACTGTTTACTTCCTGTATGCGTGCAAGCAAAATATTTCCCCAGAGTGCAATAAAATATTTAGGTATACCGAAATCTGCGTTCACCTTAGTGACCGTACCACCCGAGAGCGTTTACAGAAATCACTTCAGCTCGTGTTTATGATGCTTAACTTATTGACCTGAGACTGATAACATCTGAAAATCATTCCTTTGGTTGAAAGAGGAAGCCAGTGCTTTATTTGGATTTGACTTTATTATTTACCTGAACCTCTTTGGGAAAGCTGTGCAGCTCAAAATGGATGGTTTGTGTTCACAAAAGTGCAGGATTTGACCTTTACTTCATCCTTGAGAATGACAGAACGATGGAAAGACACTATGTCTAAGTCCAAATAGTGCACTGCCTCGCTGTTTGCTGCCTTCAAACTCAAAGCATTTTTGCAATTACATAAAATGACCATAAGTCATATTTGATATTTCAACATAACTCAAAGTTTGCATACAGGTAGACGATGTTTCTGGCGTTAGAAAGGATGAAGAGAGTCAGATAATTGATGCTGGAAGTTTAAGTTGCATCTTCGTGCATCACATCATCCTATAAAAGTAACCAACCGCTGTTTACTTCCTGTATGCGTGCAAGCAAAATATTTCCCCAGAGTGCAATAAAATATTTAGGTATACCGAAATCTGCGTTCACCTTAGTGACCGTACCACCCGAGAGCGTTTACAGAAATCACTTCAGCTCGTGTTTATGATGCTTAACTTATTGACCTGAGACTGATAACATCTGAAAATCATTCCTTTGGTTGAAAGAGGAAGCCAGTGCTTTATTTGGATTTGACTTTATTATTTACCTGAACCTCTTTGGGAAAGCTGTGCAGCTCAAAATGGATGGTTTGTGTTCACAAAAGTGCAGGATTTGACCTTTACTTCATCCTTGAGAATGACAGAACGATGGAAAGACACTATGTCTAAGTCCAAATAGTGCACTGCCTCGCTGTTTGCTGCCTTCAAACTCAAAGCATTTTTGCAATTACATAAAATGACCATAAGTCATATTTGATATTTCAACATAACTCAAAGTTTGCATACAGGTAGACGATGTTTCTGGCGTTAGAAAGGATGAAGAGAGTCAGATAATTGATGCTGGAAGTTTAAGTTGCATCTTTGTGTATCACATCATCCTATAAAAGTAACCAAACAGAACGATGGAAAGACACTATGTCTAAGTCCAAATAGTGCACTGCCTCGCTGTTTGCTGCCTTCAAACTCAAAGCATTTTTGCAATTACATAAAATGACCATAAGTCCTCTATTTTGACACGTCCTGGGCAATGTGGCCAAAAATATTATGACTATATATATATATATATATATATATATATATATACAAAACATTGATATATATCACAATATTTAACATTTAGCATTAATGGTTAAGGAAATGCTTTCCACGTGTTTATTAGACATTGAGAATGAATGCAAACAACTTGTTTGTTCACAATTAAACTCCACAGAGTTCAACTTAAGGCATCATGAAATCAGTTTTATTTTTTCCCCAAATTGTGTATTTTTCATTTTATTTTTTCTGGATTTCGTGTTTAATTTTAAGGATCAATTCTCACTATTAACTAGTTGCTCATTAGCATGCATATTACCAGCATATTTGCTGTTTAATTAGTACTTATAAAGCACATATTAATGCCTTATTTTGCATGACCATATTCTAAATCCCTTAATCTAGAATCCACCCCATACCTAAACTGAACAACTACCTTACTAACTATTAATAAGCAGCAAATAAGGAGTTTTTTGAGGGGAACCTCTTAATTAATATTCACTATGTGTTCCCTATTCTAAAGTGTTACTAAAATATCTTGTCTTATTATTATTATTACTTTGAGAAGTGCATTTTAATATACACAACAGTAATATAAAACCAAACTTTTATTTTGGCGGTTTGTCATCAAGATCGGTGAGTTTCAGTGTATGTTTTTCTCAAACGAAATGCTGTACAGCTGCTGAAGCGACTCTCAGAGCAGCTCTGGGGATGACGTTCATGTCTCATATATTAAGACGAGCATCACGTGTGTTTGAGTTTGTGTATCAGATGAAACTATGGCTCACAGAGACACGCAGACTTAAATAAACGCATGCAGTGACCGCTGCTGTCATGTTTATTTCTGCTGTTCGATTCAATCATATCCAGTAAAAATGCTGCGTCATGTGCGAGACCCTGCAAGAGACACGAGACATGAACACAGTAGTCAAAGACGTCCAGCTAGTGCATGTTTACAAAGAAACAATAGAAAAGCAGTTAAGTGGAATACAAAAATGCATTCTGTATGAGCAACCCTCATGAAACATCTCAAATAACTGAACTGAAACACTCTCACAGCTGATTACAGTAACGTTTCGTTAGCATGCTGCTAACGAAAAAACATGTATGTAACAGAATTAAATGCATATGACCAGCCTTAAAGAAAAAAAATATGACTAACTTTTAAGACTAAGGTCTAAAACTTTTATGCAACCAGCCCCGGCTTTGTCCAGCTTAAACCAGCTAAGACCAGCCAACCAGCTTGTTGCAATGCATTCTGGGATCACCATGAAGTGTTACTGCTTTACAATATGAGTTATCTCAAAAAGCAACATAATTTTATCGCCAACTTCTTAGGTAGGTTTGAAACAGCTCTGTGTTATGTAGGCTGACTGTTCTCTCTCTGATCTGGTTTCAGTTGGGCGTTTTATCACAAATAAACAGTCTTTGGTGTTACTGAAGAATGGGGCGTACCAGTGGGCTGTGGGAAAGCAAAGATCTTGATTGTTAGCGGTCTTAAGAAGTTCAAGCCCTCACTATCTGTGAAAACACTGTGCATGAGTCATGTGAGGCAGATGTTCGACAGACAGTCAACACCATCAGGACGCAGAGGAGCAGAAGAAGGCGTTTCGCTCAAAAACAGACAACTGAGAGTGTAAATATAAAGTACTCTGTCTGTGATCTCTGTGAGAGGGGAGACCCGAAGCAGAGAGAGAGAGGAAGAGCTGCTCGACGCTGATAGACAGAAGCTCTGTTGTCTGTCTCTCTGCTATCAGACTCATGCTTACTTTAGCCGGACAGCGTGTTTGGACGAACACTGAGTGCTGCATTACTCATCTCAGATGAAAAGTTGCTCAACTCAAAAAAAAAAAAACAAAACAAAAAAAAGTGCAACAACAAAAAACATCAAACTGCAAGCACCAATCAAAAGCCAAACAGCAATACAAGTGAAAGCCACAAGAGCTCAAAATAATAATGCTATTATTTTTATTATTTAATAAAGTTAAATTAATTTTGCCTATATTGTTGACCTTTGGCCCACTTGGTAAAAGAACTGTCTGTGAAGTGCAAACGATCGATGAATCAATCATAATTGATTAATAATAGTATCATAATAACCGATGGCTTTTCTAAAACTCCAGAACTGGTGACTGATTACTTCTCTCATTTATATGAAAAGAGCATTCAGCGACTCCTTGTGAACATATAAACTTGACAGGTTTATCTTATTAGACTCTGTACAAAAAATCGCAACATGCATTATGATTTTATTTAAAGAATATACTGAAAGTTAAGCTTATGATGAAGCATATGCTTAGATGATAATGCATTCTGTTATTTACAGTCCTAAAAAGTCGACATACAGTACAGTTAAGCTTCAGTGTGTAGAAATTGATGTTGATGAGAGATTTTAAATAGTAATCACAAAATAGACTAAAATGACTGTTAACTGAATAATACCATACAAATGCCATAGAAATGATCATACAATTAAAATAGATCTCATTCAATAAGCCAAATCTGTTATCATTTATAATCATATTTATATATTTTTTCTAATTTACTAATTAATAATTACACTGATAGTCATTATTAAATATGAGTACAAATGTTTATATTAATATTAATTTAACATTAAATTTAAATAAATATGTATTTTAAAATCATAAAAAGTATTTGTTCTATTATTTTAAAATATCTGTTCATTTAATTTTCTTTTTAATAATTTTATTAATAACAATAATTAGTAAATTAAATTAACTTAATTATATAAAATTAAAATTCATATAAATATATATTTTTTAAATAATAAGAATTATTTATATTATTTAAAAATAAATTAAATATATTCCTTTCTTTCTTTCTAATGAAATTACCAAATTTATATGGGTTTAATCAATATAGTAAACCCAATTCTGCTCGTATCATTGCACATTTCTGTTAAAGTAAAGTAAACAAAGCCTCACCTGCGGCTAGACAGACTGGCAGGAGCAATCTGAATATGAGTCCACACACCACCTCCGAGGCCATCATATCACAATACAAGAGAGATCAGATGCTGAATTGAGAAATCTGCTTAGTTTCTTCAGGTCCAGTGTTTCTGTAGAGTTCGGCCACAGCACATGATCCGCTCCGGCCCTCTGGAGCCTGCACTCAGTTCAGTCTAGTCCTCATAGTAATCAAAGTGAAGCACTTTATAATCCCGAAGATCTGGCGCAGCTCTGTTTGGTCAGGACAGGTTCCTCAGTTCTCCTCAGACATGCTTGAGTCCCCTCAGAGCAGCAGCTCGTGCGTCAGGACTCTTACCTGTTGACAGGAGATCATGGTGCTGTTCCGCGTAAACAGCCGCTTCACACGCCCCACATCACAGCAACAAGTTGCAAATGCATTCGTTCCAAGTTGGCTAGACTTCCTCCGAACCGTGTGGCATGATATATCCCGGTCCTCAGCGAGTTTCCAACTGCACGCGGAGTTTCAGAAAGTGCGCTTTTCTGAGTTATGGAGCGTTTTGACGCGCGTTGACGCCGCACAGCTGTGCCTCTCTGGCATCTGGACGCACTTTTCCTCCTCCTCGATGAACAAACAGCCTGGAGGACCACCCTGCAACACTGACGAATAACTCCAGCGTTCAGGAGTCATGGGCAAGATGAGGGCTGGTGTTTGGAGGGGAAGGGGTGGAGGCTCCAGCGGCCCCAGGTACTGCAGCTGCTCTCTGATAGCAACACAACGCACACAAGCTTGAGAGAAAGAGAGAAAGAAAGAACTAAAAATGAAACTTTTGGTTGTAGGTTGTCTTAGGCTATAGGTCACGTGCATTCAAATGTACACTAAAATGATATATTTTCAATTACATTTTATTGTCAAAAATATTTTTTGTAGCGTTTGAAAGTAATTTTTGATGTGAAATGAAATCAAGAGTATAAGTGGCTGCAGCGCCACCTGCAGACCGTCAAAGGAATCCACCACAAGCTCTTCTATTGGATGCGAATGTGATGCGCACGGTTTTCATACAAGTCTATATATACTGGCTTTAATGCAGAAACGTCTGTGGTGTGTTATTAACAAAATAAATAAACCTGTGTGTGTGTGAAACTTTTCCATTTCATACTAGCATTTCCATGCTTATTATACATTCTTAATTAGTTCTTGTTCTGCAGTAAAAATGCCCATAAAACAAGATAAATTGGCCCAAGAAGCAAATCTGCATACATGTAGTTGAATAATCTATATCTTTAAACTGTTATTTTATTTTACTGTCCATCAGCAATTTTGCAGTATAGAATTTTGTGAAAATGTGGTCCATAATAACTCTTCCTCCAGTGAAAAAGTGTTCTGGTGTGAATCAGGAGAGAAATCTGCACAGATCAAGCAGCGTTTAAACAGCTCTAAACACATATGTGGCTGGATTTTGATGTGAGAGACAACAGCAGATGCACTTTTTCACTGGAGGAAGAGTTATTATGGATTATAGACTCGTATTTTAGTTAAAAGTGTCTTAATGCTGGATTTGTTTCAGCTTTTGTCTTCTCCAGATGTTAACTGATGGGCTGGAGTGCTGTGGATTACTTGTGGATTATTGTGATGTTTTTATCAGACTCTCATTCTGACGGCACCCATTCACTGCAGAGCATCCATTGCTGAGACACTGATGCAATGCTACATTTCTCCAAACCTGATGAAGAAACAAACTCATCTACATCTCTGATGGCAAATGATCATTTTTGGTTGAGCTGTTCCTTTAATGTTACTAAGAATGTGGTTCTGGAGCAGGATTCGGTCAGGAGAAGGGACTAGTCGTAACTGAGGACACTGAGTGGCAGTAATTGTTGTTTCTTCATGGTTTAAGTATATATTAGAGTTGGCAGCTTTAACTGAATTCTGAAAGCCTTTCCAAGGCTGTGGAGCCAGAACGGAGAGTTTTCTGGATCTGAACAGACTGTGGACGGATCGCATAGTGGCTGGGCTGAAGGTGAGAATACAATTCAACTGGAGTTGCCAAACTTCAGCAGTGCATTTCATTTCCAAGAGCTCTTGCATGTGAATTTAAACTAAAAATTGGTTGACCGCTGGAACCATGGCCACTTTTTAAAGAGATCCAGCATAAGAATGAAATCAAAAAATTTATATTCGATGGAAACCAAATGCTGCCACTAATTAGGGGATCTGAAACCACACATAATTAATGACTTCATTAATTATTAAATTAGATAAATGAGGCAGAATGACTTCAAAATCCACCAATATTTGAATACCGAGTAAACTCCTCTTAAATGAAGAAAGCCTGATATAAAAATGCACAAGAATTCATCAAAGACAGTTATTAGAAACCTAATATGGCTCATTTTGGTTGAATAATGACTGGACAGCGTTTATTTTAGAGTATGTTTTTAATAGTTCATACTAGAGGAATTCATACACAGGATTAGAAAGTGGATTTCATCAAGATCAACAGAGCAGGAAACTCAAATCTCCATGTATTTATACAACTATTAGATCTGCAGATCATCCAGCATTAAAAAACATAAAAATGTAAAATACATGTTAAAACTGCAGTGTGTCTGGAAACTTGTATTTGCTTCGTTTGTTATTAGAAACCTAATATGGCTAATTTTGGTTGAATAATGACTGGACAGCGTTTATTTTAGAGTATGTTTTTAATAGTTCATACTAGAGGAATTCATACACAGGGATTAGAAAGTGGATTTCATCAAGATCAACAGAGCAGGAAACTCAAATCTCCATGTATTTATACAACTATTAGATCTGCAGATCATCCAGCATTAAAAAACATAAAAATGTAAAATACATGTTAAAACTGCAGTGTGTCTGGAAACTTGTATTTGCTTCGTTTATGACATGATGAATTTTAGATGTCTTGATTGAGAAATTAACAATTTCAGCTTCTGCATATGATCAAATTACGTATGAACACATAGAATCAGATTTCTCTGTTTCTTCACTGCATTTTTTATTAATCAATATTTTTTTGTCATGTATTCCAGTAGATTAACAAAAATCCTAAACGTGTAAAACAAGATAAGTATATTCTTTTTCTTCCTCAAAATGTTTCAAAAAGCCAATTTGACAAAAAAAAATATATAACTTATTATTTATTTATTTATACTATATGATGTACAATACTTGTCAAAAGTTTGGAAACATTACTGTTTTTAATGTAGTTTCTTTTGCTCACCAAGTCTGCATTTATTTGATCAAAAATCTGAAAAAAGCAGTAATATTGTGAAATATTATTAGAATTTTAAATAGCTGTGTTCTATGCAAATATATTGTAAAATGTAATTTATTTCTGTGATGCGCAGCTGTATTTTCAGCATCATTACTCCAGTCTTCAGTGTCACATGATCTTCAGAAATCATTAATACACAGCTATTTCACATTGTAATATTTCACAATATTACTATTTTTACTGTATTTTAGATCAAATAAATACAGCCTTGGTGAGCATAAAAGGCTTCATTACAAACATTTAAAAATCCTAATGTTTCCTCTTTTTGATAATGACGTTTAGATATTTTTCAGGAAAACGTTTTATTGATTAATTAAGGATTTTAGCAGTTTGTTCATAGAAACCTAGGTCATCTTCAGTTATATCTAAAATAACAGTTTAAGTCCCAAGTGATGATCTGATTAGCTGTGTGTATTTCACTACTGTAATATCTGAAGGAATCATAACCAGCTGCTTTTCTTTGATCAAAAGCAGATATTTCCATTTTGTAATGTCAAATCAAACGGTGCGCATGGAAAATCAGCTGAATTTGGCCTCATCAACATCCTTGCGATTTCAAGGCATCTGAAGCGACTTCCAGTGTTTAACAAGCCAACATTATTTCCATGGATGAAGCAATTTAGTAAACTACAAGGTATAAAAAGTTAAATATGGTTGTGGTTCCAAGTGATTACAATTTATCTTTGTGTTCATCCAGAAATGAAACGAATGCCGTGACTTTAGGGTGTTCCTAGTGACTTAAAATACAAATCAGATGATGTTAAACTGATACAAATGTGAATGTAACGTTTAAAGGACACTGCAGATGTGACGTGGCAGGATTGTGTGTTCTGAGGTAAAAGGCTTAGGATGGGGTCAGAGTTCACTCAGGTCAGGTCGTCTCGGCCGTAGTTTATCGGCTGCAGTTGCTTGACCACATAGTCTGCGATCTGACGCGTCCCAGCGGCCACAACCCGTCTGGACATGAGGTCGAGCGGGCCTCCTAGCACACAATCCAACAAGAACACTGAACTAATGAAGCCACTGCTGATTCTCCAACTCCAGCCAATAAACACTTTGAGAATATATTGTGACCCTGGAGCACAAAACCAGTCTTAAGGGTACATTTTTGGAAATTAAGATGTATGCATCATCTGAAAGCTGAATAAATACGCTTTCCATTGATGTATGGTTTGTTATGATAGAACAATATTTGGCTGAGATACGACTATTTGAAAATCTGGAATCTGAGGGTGCTAAAAAATCTAAATATTGAGAAAATCATCTTTAAAGTTGTCCAAATGAAGTTCTTAGCAATGCATATTAATCAAAAAATTAAGTTTTGATATATTTACGGTAGGAAATTTACTAAATATCTTCATGGAACATGATCTTTACTTAATATCCTAATGATTTTTGGCTATAAATCGCTAATTTTGACCCATACAATGTATTGTTGGCTATTGCTACAAATATACCCCAGCGACTTAACACTGCTTTTGTGCTCCAGGGTCACATATTTGTATTTAAATGACATTTAATGATCTTAATTGCAATTAATTAATATTCCCCCGGGTTCACAGACCAGGCTTAACTCTAGTCTCAGACTAAACTGCATGTCTGGGCTGTTTTACCTGTAAGAAACTTGCACTAACTGATCTTAAAATATGTCAGTGCCATTGTTTTGTCTCAAGATGCACACCAGTAATGTTATTTTCTAAGGCACGTTTATAAAAG
>NW_015548268.1:555411-561388 GCF_001515605.1 Sinocyclocheilus anshuiensis
GTTTTGATATATTTACGGTAGGAAATTTACTAAATATCTTCATGGAACATGATCTTTACTTAATATCCTAATGATTTTTGGCTATAAATCGCTAATTTTGACCCATACAATGTATTGTTGGCTATTGCTACAAATATACCCCAGCGACTTAACACTGCTTTTGTGCTCCAGGGTCACATATTTGTATTTAAATGACATTTAATGATCTTAATTGCAATTAATTAATATTCCCCCGGGTTCACAGACCAGGCTTAACTCTAGTCTCAGACTAAACTGCATGTCTGGGCTGTTTTACCTGTAAGAAACTTGCACTAACTGATCTTAAAATATGTCAGTGCCATTGTTTTGTCTCAAGATGCACACCAGTAATGTTATTTTCTAAGGCACGTTTATAAAAGACACTTAAATGTCCTAATTGAACTATGACCTACACCTGGCTTAACCTAAACCCTGACTGTGAAACCAGGCCATTGAATTGGTTTTGATTTGTACATTAAATGCTTTTTCTGTGTAGATTGTCTGATGTTGTTAAAAATAAAATGCAGAGGAAAGTTATTAACTCGAGCAATCTAATGAAATATGTCACAAATTACTTTTTAAAGCATGTACTTTGTAATCTGTAGTGAAATACATTTTAAAAGTAATCTTCCAAACCCATATAAGACAAAAAGGATTTATATTTTTTATTCATTTTATTTTTTTTAGTTTTTCTTTTTTTCATTTTTTATTTTATTTATTTATTTTATTTTGCACACATATATATATATTGCAATTTGTTTATTTTTTGTCTTTATTTTTATTTCATTTTTATTTTATTTTATTTGTGGTCTTTATTTTTTTTTATTCCTAGTTTATATTAATTTATAGTTTTTTAATATCTTTTTTTATTTTATTTAGTTTAGTTTATTGTATAACTGTGTAAAAGGCACTTTTATTTGACTTTCTTTCTGGTACAGCTATGTCTGTCAGCCTGCTGATTTCACAGTATGTCATCATAACTATATTTTCGACCCAGTTCAATCGTCACGCAAATGTAAGATGACAATCTGGGCATGATTACAATAACATCACTGTATACAAAACTACATCGGTTGGATAACAAAGAACATCTAGACTGTGAGGACATCTTTGGCTTTATTTTAGGACTTTTACGTGGAAGCGATATTCCTCTCAGGACCGCATGGTCACGACCTAACCGGCCTCCCCAACAAAGCCTCTTTGTGTTGCCTCACACACAGGCATGCCATGAACCGTCCCACCACAGAACACACACACTCTCACACTCACACACACTCTCACACTCGCACACTCGCTCACTCACACGCTCACTCGCTCTCTCGCTCACTCGCACACTCACTCGCACACTCACACACTCGCTCACTCACTCGCTCGCTCACTCTCACTCGCTCACTCGCACACTCACTCGCTCTCTCGCTCTCTCATTCTCTCACGCACTCTCTCACACACTCACTCACTCACGCACTCACTCACGCCCTCACTCACGCACTCACGCACGCTCTCACGCACGCTCTCACGCACTCTCTCACGCACTCGCACTCGCACTCTCTCACTCACTCACTCACTCTCACTCACTCACTCACTCACTCACTCACTCACTCACTCACTCACTCACTCACTCACTCACTCACTCACTCACTCACTCACTCACTCACTCACTCACTCACTCACTCACTCACTCACTCACTCACTCACTCACTCACTCACTCACTCACTCACTCACTCACTCACTCACTCACTCACTCACTCACTCACTCACTCACTCACTCACTCACTCACTCACTCACTCACTCACTCACTCACTCACTCACTCACTCACTCACTCACTCACTCACTCACTCACTCACACACTCACACACTCACACGCATGTGCAGACACACACAAAAATCATCAACCACCTGTGACATTTACCATTTTTATTTAATTTTTATTATATTTAATTTTTTATTTTATTTATTTTGGGGTTTTATTTTTTTATTTTAGTATTTTATTTACTCATTTATTTTTTTGTAACTTATTTTATTTTGAGTTTTTATTTATTTTTATTGATATATTTTATTTTAGTATCTTATTTTATTATATGTTCATTTTAGTTTGTATGTAGTTATTTATACATTCATTTATTCTGTACGTCAGACTTTGAAAGCATTTTAAATTATGAGAATTTACTGATCTAATCTGAATAAATAATTTTATGCGCAGTGGATTTACCAAACCTAAAATAAAATGAATAAAATGTTAAAACCACACTTAATATGATTAAATAGCTATAAAACAATAAATAATTAATGTATTGCAGGTGCAACTTTTATTATAGCACTATTCATATGTGACCCTGGAGCACAAAACCAGTCATACGGGTCAACTTTTTAAAATAATCTTTCCATTGATGTATGGTTTGTTAGGATCGGACAATATTTGGCCGAGATACAACTATTTGAAAATCTGGAATCTGAGGGTGCAAACAAATCTAAATATTGAGAAAATCATCTTTAAAGTTGTCCAAATGAAGTTCTTAGCAATGCATATTACTAATCAAAAATTAAGTTTTAATATATTTACAGTAGGAAACTTACAAAATATCTTCATGGAACATGATCTTTACTTAATATCCTAATGATTTTTGGCATAAAAGAAAAATCTATAATTTTGACCCATACAATGTATTGTTGGCTGTTGCTACAAATATACCCCAGTGACTTAAGACTGCTTTTGTGCTGCAGGGACACATATGTATAAAGAACAGTATGCAAACACTGAGCTATATTAACATCTTACAGTACAAACATCCTTTTATGACCGTAATTTTAGTTAGAATTTATATACAATACTAAACTATGTAAGAAATATTGTGTAAATGTTTACATTTTCATCATGCGCTCACCCAAATCCTCATGTTTAGTGAATGGAGTTTCGCTTAGCCCAACACCTTCAAGATCAACATTCGTAACGAAATAATAATCCCAAATCAATCAGTCAGGTGTAAAAGCCCTCATTGTTTAAAATCCTACATTATGAATTAAACACACTCTTGATAACAGTGACCAACTTTGGTGCATTTTCCGCATCCATAACATACTCACCACATGTATAACTCCATGCACACGTGTGTGACTGACCTGTGGTGTCGATGACGTATCCGCCGGCCTCTCTGATGATGACGGCGGCCGCTGCAATGTCCCAGCAGTGCAGACCGTACTGATAATAGGCCTCCGCTGCGCCGCTGGCGATGTGACAGAGCGCTAGCGTCGAGCTGCCGATGATCCTCACACTGCGGGTCAAAGGTGAAATCCTGACCTTTACATACAGTAACACACTGACGATACGAGCCACATCGCTAGCTCCTTATATTACAGCATACACATTTACGGTGCACACAAGTGGATGAGACGAGTGCTTTTCAGACGTACCCATGAGTAGGTGCGCTCAACAATTTCTTCATATTTCCTAAAAAGATATCCAGTGTTGCAGGGTCTCTCTTCGCGCCGATCTCTGTGAGAATGAGGGCCTTCGACACATCTGACATAGAAAACACGTCACATTTAATTATTAAGGAATGAATGTTCGCACTAGACCAGTCTGACATTTTTTTTTTGTATGGTGTGGACTTTAAATATTAAAGATAAAACAGGTAAATCAACAGATTAAATCCATAAAGATATTATTTAAATACACTACCACTCAATTGTTTAAGGGTTTGATACTTTTATTCAGCGAGGACACATTAGATTGTTTAAAAGTGACTAAAAGCATTTACAATGTTTCTGTTTCAAATAAATGCTGTTCTATTGAACATTCCATTCATCTGAGAATCCTGAAAAATAAAATGCGTTTCCACAAAAAATATTGTGCAGCACGACTGTTTTCAACATTGATAATAATCAGAAATGTTTGTTGAGCAGCAAATCAGCATATTAGAATGATTTCTGAAGATCATGTGACACTGAAGACTGGAGTAATGATGCTGAAAATACAGCTGCGCATCACAGAAATACATTACAGTTTAACAGAGATTCACATAGAAAACAGCTGTTTTAAATTACAATAATATTTCACAATTTTACTGTATTTTTAATCAAATAAATGCAGCCTTGGTGAGCAGAAGGTACTTTTTTCAAAAACATTAAAAAAAATCTACCTTTTGAACGGTAGTGTACTGACCAATCAGCATACAGGACTGTAACTATTCATTTGTAACTTTAAACAGTTTTAGTATGCCATTATAAATCATAAATGTGATTACTATTAATTGCAAAATAAGAGATTAAAACACGCAGTAAAACACGCTGACCTTTTTCTTTCGAAACCTGTAGTCGCACACCGTTGCAAAAGGCTCCGTGTCCTTTCCTGGCCGTATACAGCGTCCCGTCAAAACAGTGGTAGATGACGCCGAGCTCCAGCTGAGGGGCAGAAATCTTGTGATTATTGAACACAAACACATGACATCAGTGAAAGCACCCGTAATTCTGGCCTTGCACAGCTTTATCAGTGTTTACCTCTTTCCTTACAGCAAATCCGATGCTCACTGCCACCATAGGGAAACTGAAAATAAAGGAGTGTGTGTTGGGAACTCAAGAATATATTTCTATGATGATTTAAACACAACATATGGTGGCTATGGTACCTGTGCACAAAGTTACACGTCCCGTCGATGGGATCGATTATCCACGTAGGGTCGTCTGTCAGTTCACACTTCACACCAGCAGCAGATGATTCCTCACCGATAAACCTGAGATTATAATCAACATCACATCAACATCTGACACAGAGAACATCTCAATCATACGAGCAGTTATTACAGAAAAAAGATGAATCATTAAACACTTTACATTAACTCTGTAGTGCCCTTTTATGGAAAGGAAAGCTAAAAATCTTCTTTAGGAAAGTAGGTTGATAGGGATGATTTTATGAAATGAATCTTTGTAAAACACTTCTGAGGCGGTACAGCGATGCTATTAGATCTTAATACTGAATTATTATCATATTCATATAACCATGATGTTTACATGGTACTTTAAAATACCACAGTAGACATCAGTGTTACCATGGTATTACTTATTGTATTCATTAATATTTTGAATAAGCTTGCACTTTTATATTTTCAGATCTCATTTAAGATTAAGTTTTAATCATTTTGTTTTGTACTTTAGTCATTTTTTATTAATAATTTAATTATTTTTAAATATGTTATTTAAATCATTTATTTTTATTTCAGTAAAAAAAGTTAACAAAATGAGAAATGTTGCCTTAAATAAAAGTTTAAGGTTTCCTCTAATATTTCTATTTCAGCTTTATTTCAATTACAGATTTTTTTTAATAGTTACTAATTTTGAATAGTTATAGTTTTAGTTGCCAACACCGCTAGACATGGTACATTTCTGGAAAATGAGAGAATGACCACGAAACATGTCCAAAAACACAAGTACTTGTTTGTTAGTGAAGAACATGTTTAGATCTGCTGTAGGTCACATGAGGACACAGTGAGTCGGATGGAGTGAGACTTGTTTCTAAACATATGAGCAGTGATCTTGTCTGTAAGTCTCCTCAAGTGTATTTGTGCGTGCGAGGGGCATTTGTGTGTGTGTGAGGGGTATTTGTGTTCGAGGGGTATTTGTGTGTGTGTGAGAGATATTTGTGTGTGTGTGTGTGTGAAGGGTATTTGTGTGTGTGTGAGGAGTATTTGTGTTTAAGGGGTTTTTGTGTCTGTGTGTGAGGGTTATTTGTGTGTGTGTGAGGGGTATTTGTGCGTGTATGAGGGATATTTGTGCGTGTGTGAGGGGTATTTGTGCGTGTGTGAAGGGTATTTGTGCATGTGTGAGAGGTATTTGTGCGTGTGTGAGGGGTATTTGAGTGTGTGTGAGGGGTATTTGTGCTTGAGAGGTCTTTGTGTGTGTGTGAGGGGTATTTGTGTGTGTGTTAGGGGTATTTGTGTGTGTGAAAGGGGTATTTGTGCATGTG
>NW_015548268.1:561406-571564 GCF_001515605.1 Sinocyclocheilus anshuiensis
GTATTTGTGTTTGAGGTGTATTTGTGTGTGTGTGAGAGGTATTTGTGTGTGTGAGGGGTATTTGTGCGTTTGTGTGTGAGAGGTATTTGTGTGTGAGAGGTATTTGTGTTTGAGGGGTATTTGTGTGTGTGAGAGAGGTATTTGTGTGTGTGAGGGGTATTTGTGCGTGTGGGTGTGAGAGGTATTTGTGTGTGTGAGGGGTATTTGTGCATGTGTAAAAGGGTATTTGTGTTTGTGGGATATTTGTGCGTGTGTGAGGGGTATTTGTGCGTGTGTGAGAGGTATTTGTGTTTGTGTGAGGGGTATTTGTGCATGTGTGAGAGGTATTTGTGCGTGTGTGACGGGTATTAGGGGTATTTGTGTGTGTGTGTGTGTGAGAGGTATTTGTGTGTGTGTGAGGGATATTTGTGTGTGTGTGAGAGAGGTATTTGTGTGTGTGTGAGGGGTATTTGTGCGTGTGAGAGAGGTATTTGTGTTTGAGGGGTATTTGTGCGTGTGAGAGAGGTATTTGTGTTTGAGGGGTATTTGTGCGTGTGAGAGAGGTATTTGTGTTTGAGGGGTATTTGTGCGTGTGAGAGAGGTATTTGTGTTTGAGGGGTATTTGTGCGTGTGAGAGAGGTATTTGTGTTTGAGGGGTATTTGTGCGTGTGAGAGAGGTATTTGTGTTTGAGGGGTATTTGTGCGTGTGAGAGAGGTATTTGTGTTTGAGGGGTATTTGTGCGTGTGAGAGAGGTATTTGTGTTTGAGGGGTATTTGTGCGTGTGAGAGAGGTATTTGTGTTTGAGGGGTATTTGTGCGTGTGAGAGAGGTATTTGTGTTTGAGGGGTATTTGTGCGTGTGAGAGAGGTATTTGTGTTTGAGGGGTATTTGTGCGTGTGAGAGAGGTATTTGTGTTTGAGGGGTATTTGTGCGTGTGAGAGAGGTATTTGTGTTTGAGGGGTATTTGTGCGTGTGAGAGAGGTATTTGTGTTTGAGGGGTATTTGTGCGTGTGAGAGAGGTATTTGTGTTTGAGGGGTATTTGTGCGTGTGAGAGAGGTATTTGTGTTTGAGGGGTATTTGTGCGTGTGAGAGAGGTATTTGTGTTTGAGGGGTATTTGTGCGTGTGAGAGAGGTATTTGTGTTTGAGGGGTATTTGTGCGTGTGAGAGAGGTATTTGTGTTTGAGGGGTATTTGTGCGTGTGAGAGAGGTATTTGTGTTTGAGGGGTATTTGTGCGTGTGAGAGAGGTATTTGTGTTTGAGGGGTATTTGTGCGTGTGAGAGAGGTATTTGTGTTTGAGGGGTATTTGTGCGTGTGAGAGAGGTATTTGTGTTTGAGGGGTATTTGTGCGTGTGAGAGAGGTATTTGTGTTTGAGGGGTATTTGTGCGTGTGTGAGGGGTATTTGTGCATGTGTGAGAGGTATTTGTGCGTGTGTGAGGGGTATTTGAATGTGTGTGAGTGGTATTTGAGTGTGTGTGAGGAGTATTTGTGCGTGTGTGAGGGGTATTTGTGCATGTGTGAGAGGTATTTGTGCGTGTGTGACGGGTATTTGAGTGTGTGAAAGGGGTATTTGTGCGTGTGAAAGGGGTATTTGTGCTTGAGAGGTATTTGTGCGTGTGAGAGAGGTATTTGTGTTTGAGGGGTATTTGTGCGTGTGAGAGAGGTATTTGTGTTTGTGGGATATTTGTGCGTGTGTGAGAGGTATTTGTGTTTGAGGGGTATTTGTGCGTGTGTGAGGGGTATTTGTGTGTGTGTGAGAGGTATTTGTGTTTGAGGGGTATTTGTGCGTGTGTGAGGGGTATTTGTGTGTGTGTGAGAGGTATTTGTGTTTGAGGGGTATTTGTGCGTGTGTGAGGGGTATTTGTGTGTGTGTGAGAGGTATTTGTGTTTGAGGGGTATTTGTGCGTGTGTGAGGGGTATTTGTGTGTGTGTGAGAGGTATTTGTGTTTGAGGGGTATTTGTGCGTGTGTGAGAGGTATTTGTGTGTGTGGGGTATTTGTGCGTGTGTGAGAGGTATTTGTGTTTGAGGGGTATTTGTGCGTGTGTGAGAGGTATTTGTGTTTGAGGGGTATTTGTGCGTGTGTGAGAGGTATTTGTGTTTGAGGGGTATTTGTGCGTGTGAGAGAGGTATTTGTGCGTGTGTGAGAGGTATTTGTGTTTGAGGGGTATTTGTGCGTGTGAGAGAGGTATTTGTGCGTGTGTGAGAGGTATTTGTGTTTGAGGGGTATTTGTGCGTGTGAGAGAGGTATTTGTGCGTGTGTGAGAGGTATTTGTGTTTGAGGGGTATTTGTGCGTGTGAGAGAGGTATTTGTGTTTGTGGGATATTTGTGCGTGTGTGAGAGGTATTTGTGTTTGAGGGGTATTTGTGCGTGTGTGAGAGGTATTTGTGTTTGAGGGGTATTTGTGCGTGTGTGAGAGGTATTTGTGTTTGAGGGGTATTTGTGCGTGTGTGAGAGGTATTTGTGTTTGAGGGGTATTTGTGCGTGTGTGAGAGGTATTTGTGTGTGTGAGAGGGGTATTTGTGTGTGTGTGAGAGGTATTTGTGTTTGAGGGGTATTTGTGCGTGTATGAGAGGTATTTGTGTGTGTGGGGGGGTATTTGTGTGTGTGTGCGGGGTATTTGTGCGTGTGTGTGTGGGGTATTTGTCTTTGAGGGGTATTAGTGTGTGTGTGAGGGGTATTTGTGTGTGTGAGAGGTATTTGTGTGTGAGAGAGGTATTTGTGTGTGTGCGTGTGAGGAGTATTTGTGTTTGAGGGGTATTTGTGCGTGTGTGAGAGGTATTTGTGTTTGAGGGGTATTTGTGCGTGTGTGAGAGGTATTTGTGTTTGAGGGGTATTTGTGCGTGTGTGAGAGGTATTTGTGTTTGAGGGGTATTTGTGCGTGTGTGAGAGGTATTTGTGTTTGAGGGGTATTTGTGCGTGTGTGAGAGGTATTTGTGTTTGAGGGGTATTTGTGCGTGTGTGAGAGGTATTTGTGTTTGAGGGGTATTTGTGCGTGTGTGAGAGGTATTTGTGTTTGAGGGGTATTTGTGCGTGTGTGAGAGGTATTTGTGTTTGAGGGGTATTTGTGCGTGTGTGAGAGGTATTTGTGTTTGAGGGGTATTTGTGCGTGTGTGAGAGGTATTTGTGTTTGAGGGGTATTTGTGCGTGTGTGAGAGGTATTTGTGTTTGAGGGGTATTTGTGCGTGTGTGAGAGGTATTTGTGTTTGAGGGGTATTTGTGCGTGTGTGAGAGGTATTTGTGTTTGAGGGGTATTTGTGCGTGTGTGAGAGGTATTTGTGTTTGAGGGGTATTTGTGCGTGTGTGAGAGGTATTTGTGTTTGAGGGGTATTTGTGCGTGTGTGAGAGGTATTTGTGTTTGAGGGGTATTTGTGCGTGTGTGAGAGGTATTTGTGTTTGAGGGGTATTTGTGCGTGTGTGAGAGGTATTTGTGTTTGAGGGGTATTTGTGCGTGTGTGAGAGGTATTTGTGTTTGAGGGGTATTTGTGCGTGTGTGAGAGGTATTTGTGTTTGAGGGGTATTTGTGCGTGTGTGAGAGGTATTTGTGTTTGAGGGGTATTTGTGCGTGTGTGAGAGGTATTTGTGTTTGAGGGGTATTTGTGCGTGTGTGAGAGGTATTTGTGTTTGAGGGGTATTTGTGCGTGTGTGAGAGGTATTTGTGTTTGAGGGGTATTTGTGCGTGTGTGAGAGGTATTTGTGTTTGAGGGGTATTTGTGCGTGTGTGAGAGGTATTTGTGTTTGAGGGGTATTTGTGCGTGTGTGAGAGGTATTTGTGTTTGAGGGGTATTTGTGCGTGTGTGAGAGGTATTTGTGTTTGAGGGGTATTTGTGCGTGTGTGAGAGGTATTTGTGTTTGAGGGGTATTTGTGCGTGTGTGAGAGGTATTTGTGTTTGAGGGGTATTTGTGCGTGTGTGAGAGGTATTTGTGTTTGAGGGGTATTTGTGCGTGTGTGAGAGGTATTTGTGTTTGAGGGGTATTTGTGCGTGTGTGAGAGGTATTTGTGTTTGAGGGGTATTTGTGCGTGTGTGAGAGGTATTTGTGTTTGAGGGGTATTTGTGCGTGTGTGAGAGGTATTTGTGTTTGAGGGGTATTTGTGCGTGTGTGAGAGGTATTTGTGTTTGAGGGGTATTTGTGCGTGTGTGAGAGGTATTTGTGTTTGAGGGGTATTTGTGCGTGTGTGAGAGGTATTTGTGTTTGAGGGGTATTTGTGCGTGTGTGAGAGGTATTTGTGTTTGAGGGGTATTTGTGCGTGTGTGAGAGGTATTTGTGTTTGAGGGGTATTTGTGCGTGTGTGAGAGGTATTTGTGTTTGAGGGGTATTTGTGCGTGTGTGAGAGGTATTTGTGTTTGAGGGGTATTTGTGCGTGTGTGAGAGGTATTTGTGTTTGAGGGGTATTTGTGCGTGTGTGAGAGGTATTTGTGTTTGAGGGGTATTTGTGCGTGTGTGAGAGGTATTTGTGTTTGAGGGGTATTTGTGCGTGTGTGAGAGGTATTTGTGTTTGAGGGGTATTTGTGCGTGTGTGAGAGGTATTTGTGTTTGAGGGGTATTTGTGCGTGTGTGAGAGGTATTTGTGTTTGAGGGGTATTTGTGCGTGTGTGAGAGGTATTTGTGTTTGAGGGGTATTTGTGCGTGTGTGAGAGGTATTTGTGTTTGAGGGGTATTTGTGCGTGTGTGAGAGGTATTTGTGTTTGAGGGGTATTTGTGCGTGTGTGAGAGGTATTTGTGTTTGAGGGGTATTTGTGCGTGTGTGAGAGGTATTTGTGTTTGAGGGGTATTTGTGCGTGTGTGAGAGGTATTTGTGTTTGAGGGGTATTTGTGCGTGTGTGAGAGGTATTTGTGTTTGAGGGGTATTTGTGCGTGTGTGAGAGGTATTTGTGTTTGAGGGGTATTTGTGCGTGTGTGAGAGGTATTTGTGTTTGAGGGGTATTTGTGCGTGTGTGAGAGGTATTTGTGTTTGAGGGGTATTTGTGCGTGTGTGAGAGGTATTTGTGTTTGAGGGGTATTTGTGCGTGTGTGAGAGGTATTTGTGTTTGAGGGGTATTTGTGCGTGTGTGAGAGGTATTTGTGTTTGAGGGGTATTTGTGCGTGTGTGAGAGGTATTTGTGTTTGAGGGGTATTTGTGCGTGTGTGAGAGGTATTTGTGTTTGAGGGGTATTTGTGCGTGTGTGAGAGGTATTTGTGTTTGAGGGGTATTTGTGCGTGTGTGAGAGGTATTTGTGTTTGAGGGGTATTTGTGCGTGTGTGAGAGGTATTTGTGTTTGAGGGGTATTTGTGCGTGTGTGAGAGGTATTTGTGTTTGAGGGGTATTTGTGCGTGTGTGAGAGGTATTTGTGTTTGAGGGGTATTTGTGCGTGTGTATTTGTGTTTGAGGGGTATTTGTGCGTGTGAGAGAGGTATTTGTGTTTGTGGGATATTTGTGCGTGTGTGAGAGGTATTTGTGTTTGAGGGGTATTTGTGCGTATGTGAGAGATATTTGTGTTTGAGGGGTATTTGTGCGTGTGTGCGAGAGGTATTTGTGTGCGTGAGGGGTATTTGTGTGTGTGTAAGAGGTATTTGTGTTTGAGGGGTATTAGTGCGTGTGTGAGGGGTATTTGTGTTTGTGAGGGGAATTTGTGTGTGTGAGAGGTATTTGTGTGTGTGAGAGGTATTTGTGTGTGTGTTTGTGTGTGTGTGTGTGAAAGGGGTATTTGTGTGTGTGTGAGAGGTATTTGTTTGTGTGTGTGTGAGGGGTATTTGTGTGTGTTTGAGGGGTATTTGTGTGTGTGTGTGAGAGGTATTGGTGTGTGTGTGTGTGTTAGAGGTATTTGCGTGTGTTTGAGGGGTATTTGTGTGTGTGAGGGGTATTTGTGTGTTTGAGGGGTATTTGTGCGTGTGTGAGGGGTATTTGTGTGTGTGTGTGTGTGTGTGAGGGGTATTTGTGCATGTTTTTTACCTGCGTGAGGGGTATTTGTGTGTGTTTTTACCTGTGTGAGGGGTGTTTGTGTGTGTGTGTGTGTGACAGGTATGTGTGTGTGTGACGGGTATCTGTGCGTGTGTGGGAGGTATTTGTGTTTGAGGGGTATTTGTGTGTGTGTGTGTGTGTGTTGTGTGTGTGTGAGAGGTATTTGTGTTTGAGGGGTATTTGTTTTTTACCCGTGTGAGGGGTATTTGTGTGTTTTTTTACCCGTGTGAGGGGTATTTGTGTGTTTTTTACCTGTGTTAGGGGTATTTGTGTGTGTTTTTACTCGTGTGAGGGGTATTTGTGTGTTTTTTACCTGTGTTAGGGGTATTTGTGTGTGTTTTTACTCGTGTGAGGGGTATTTGTGTGTGTTTTTTACCTGTGTGAGGGGTATTTCTCCCTGAGTGTGGAGATGATGAGCTCCTCCACCTGATGGTCTGCCTCCGTCACCAGGTCTGTCGGAGTACTCTTGCTGCTCACCTGCTTCTCCTGCTTCACCGCCGACTGAACCACCTGATGGAGAAAACACAGCCATGCTAACACATGGTAATACTATGGTATTTTCTGGTGCTAGTAGAGTGATACGGGGATTGTTTATATATATTAGGAACATTAAATATTACCATCACCGATACATCAATGTACCATAGTCCAATATCTAGTGTTGTTATTGTTAACTATTAAAAATCACTACCATTAAATGAAATAAAGCTGAAATAAAATCAAATATAAATATTAGATGATAATATTATACTTAAAAATAAATAAATAAATAAATAATTAAATAATGAAAATGATCAATTTTGCCTTAGCAGCTAACTAAAATAAAATCAGTTTAATCTGACATACTAAAATGACTAACACTACAATAAAAATAAATTAAAGCTGTTAAAAAAAGAACAAAAATGGCAAATAGACATACCAAAAATTATATAAAATATAAATACTAAATGAGATACCTAAACAATAACATTTAAAATTAGCAGCTAATTGAAATTTACTAAAACTAAAATAAAAATAAATTAAAGCTACATAGCAATATTAAAAAAACTAATAACGACAAAAAACACATAGCAAAATTACATAAAATATAAAAAGTATAAATAATAAAGACAAACATAATAAGTATAAAAAATAAACAAAAATGAAAAATCTTGCTTTAGCCACTGAAATAAAATAAGTTTGCTTTTTATTGCACTAACATTACCAAAACTAAAATACAAATAAATTGAAGCTATCTAGAAATTATTAAATAATAATAACAATAATAAAACAACATCACAAAATGACAAAATCTTAAACTAAAATTTAAATAAAAATGAAAAAAGCTCATTAAAAAAGTTAATGGAAAAATACAATAGCAGATAAACAGTACTAAAATAACACTGAACACAGTATTTTGTGTAAGCATTACTAGAAAAAGAACATGATGGAATTACTATAGTGCATGTCCAAACTATGATATTATCATATTATATTATTAGACATTGTATACATTTTATAAAGTGTGTTATTATTTAAAGAGTTGCATTAATAAAATCAATATAATAAACCAAAAAATAAATAAATAAATCATAATAAATAGTAAACAGTGCTAACAACACTTTAATAATAATAATAATAATATGCTTTGTCCTAATACGTTTCTACAAGCTACACTGTAGTCCATCCTGGGCCAGATATGTAGCATCGTCAGAGATACTTTACTACAGCGGCAACATGAAACCCTTATTAATATGACCGCGTTTAGACTATAATCGAGTAAATATCAGTGCGGACTCATATATAATAGATATGATAAATCATGCTGTCAGGATCGGTGTAGATTAACAGTCCGTCGACACGAAACAGCATCAAACTGCGCTCTGTGTTGATCGTGTGTTAGTTGACGCTACATCACATCCTGTCGTGTTCCAGCGTTAGTTTGTAGCGAACGAGCCGGTTAACGTGTCGCGGTGCGTTACCTGTCCGGCCCTGAGCGCGATCTGCACGGCCACATCCAAACAGTGGCTCCAGTCCTCCATCACGAACAGACGCGTCTCATCCTCTCCGGTAACGGGGCTCGGCTGACGTCCGGTTCCGTCCTGGCGGAGCGTGTTTACGGGCCGCGGCCTACAGCACACATAAATGACCTCTAATCGATCAAATCGATCACGGCGACCGGATCCGTGCCGCGGCGATCACCGGCAGCTGCTGAACTCAACACTGATAGTATGTGCTAATGATGCGGATGATAAGCCTGTTTAATACCGCTTATCTCATTGTTTACGTTTTTAAAGTTCTATAACATTTTAAAACACCTTTACCGATAGTTTAATATGTGTGTATATTAAAAAAAAGCGAAACAAAATAAATGTTTGCCGTTTAAAACAATTACATAGAGTCACCCAGCAGAGGGCGCCAAAACCAAGGCAATTTCTGCATTAGTGTCTACATGCTCGGACCGCTGCTTTCTTTAATGATATGAACGAAATTTATTGAGCTGCTGTGCTTAAAATTCAAAAGCAATTTTACACGCGTATATTTTCATAAAAATGCCTTAAAGACTAACATGGACAATTAGATGAATTGAGGACAAAAATAACAAATAAAAAAAAAGCTCCAATAATTATTTTAAAAATGTTACATAGTTGTTAAATGCTTAATTTACTGCCATCTTTTGGCTGTTCAAAGCACAACCTGATGATCAACATCGAGATTATAACAGTTGAACAGCATGCCACATTCGAGTTTTTATTTAGATTCTTAAGTATTAATAATAATAACAACAATAAAGACAGAGAGCAACAGTCGAGACAAACTTTTATTTACAGCATCAAGACAGCCACTTTGAAATTTGTTGCCATTAAAAATATTCTTTATAGTGACAAATCAATTTACAGTTATAACTCTAACATGAGTTCCACACACAGAAAGACACACGTTCTTCATATATATATATATATATATATATGAGTGTAAATGGGAGTGTTATTGCTGTGGAATCTTTACCGGGAATGACAGCTCAACATACACATGGCTTTTTTAAACAAGACATGGAAATACTCTTAAAATAAAACTGGATTAATTTACATTTAATTCTGCTTGCCTTCATGTCGCAGAAAAACCAACAACATTCATTTTGTACAAACATGGCAAAAGAAGAAAAGCAACGATCACAAGCTTGACCCTTATCAAATATTTAAGCATGGCACCAGAAAAAATATCGAAAGAGAAAAATGAGTGAGAGAACCACAGCAAGGCTTCAGTAACTTAACCATGAAAACACAAAGCAGCACAAACAGAAATAACACAAACAATGTGAAATGCAACAAAACCTGTTTGGCTTACAAGTTCAAATCATAAGGAGAGGAGAGAGAAGAGAAGGGCATTAGTGTGTGGATCAGTAGATGAACTCTCCAGGAACCTCCTGCAGCGCAGAGAAGGGCTCCTCAAACTTGAAGCGTTTGGAGATGGCCTTCTGATCCGGGGTCAGGCTCTCTTTATCAGACAACTGGCGGCACTGGCCGAGGGTGTAGGAGGCCATCACGATCAGCTCCTCCGTCACCGGAGCGCTCTCCTCCTCTGCTTCTTCATCAGGGCTGACGGGCTCCGAGTCGTCCTTCACCTCGGGCTCCTCCGTCCGAAGCCACTGGTGTCTGAGACAGTCTTCTGCGGTGGCTCGGCTCCTGAGGAAACCAAATCCACATCAGAACCGTCTAAAGCTGGGCCTTTTGATTTTTAATATTAATGTAATCTTGAAGGGATCGTTCATCCAAAAATGAAAATTCTGTTATCATTTACTCGCCCTCAAGTTTCTTCAGTTGAGCACAAAAGATGATATGTTGAAGAATGTTGGGAACCAAACGGTTGACGGTAGCCATTGACTTCCATAGTATGCAAAAAAATAAAAAATGCTATAGATGGGTACCGTCAACTGTTTGGTTTCCAACATTCTTTAAAATATCTTCTTTTGTGATCAGCAGAAAAAAAACCTTACAGGTTTGGAACAACATGAGGACGAGTAACTCTTTAAATTTTGGGTGAACTACCCCTTTAAGAGAAAACCTGCCAATTATTTAAGAAATATTCTAGGTGTTTATTCATTTTTTTCCCCCTTCATCTATTTTTTTTTAATGTTTTTTCGAAAACTGTTTGAACTTGTGATCAGTGTAAATGTTTTTTATTTTTTTTAATTGTGTGTGTGTGTGTGTGTTTGTGTGTGTGTGAGAGAGAGAGAGAGAGAGAGAGAGAGAGAGAGA
>NW_015548268.1:571598-573733 GCF_001515605.1 Sinocyclocheilus anshuiensis
TGAGTGTGTGTCTGTGTGTGTGTGTGTGTTTGTGTGATATACATTTAACAAACAAAAGCCAGTTTCTTAATGACATCATAATCCAAGATGTGATATCATTTTGGAGGAAATACATCAGTGGAAACATTAGTAAATATTAACAAAAACTAATTAATTAAAAGATTTAAAACAACAGCAACAATAATAATAATAATAATAATAATATACACTACTGTTCAAAAGTTTGGGGTCAGTAAGATTTTTTAAAATGTTTTTGAAAGAAGTATCTCATGTTAATAATAATAATAATAATAATAATATACACTACTGTTCAAAAGTTTGGGGTCAGTAAGATTTTTTAAAATGTTTTTGAAAGAAGTCTCTCATGTTCACCAAGGCTGCATTTATTTGATCAAAAATACAGCAAAAACAGTAAAAATTCTGAAATATTATTGTCATTTAAAACAGCTGTGTTCTATGTGAATATATATTAAACTGTAATATATTCCTGTGATGCGCAGCTGTATTTTCAGCATCATTACTGCAGTCTTCAGTGTCACATGATCTTCAGAAATCATTCTAATATGCTGATTTGCTGCTCAACAAACATTTCTGATTATTATCAATGTTGAAAACAGTTGTGCTGCACAATATTTCTGTGGAAACTGTGATACATGTTTATATGAAACAGAAATCTGTTGTAGCATTATACATGTGTTTACTGTCTCTCTCCGGTCTTACTCTGGCTCTTTGATGAGCAGGGATTTGATGAAGTGGACGGCGGCTCCATCCAGATGCTCCAGCTCCTCCTCAGTGTAGCTGATGTTGATCTGAGAGATGTTGAGGAAGGTCTCCTGCTTATCGTCCCCCAGGAACGGCGAGATCCCCGTCAGCATCACGTACGCCAGGACACCGATGCTCCTGTCAGACAGAGGAGCCGCATGCTGAAGCTCACACAGCAGGTGACAAACAGACTTTTCTCAAAGCAGTATTGCTGATACAAGACTTTAGGGCACAAATGTTCTTGCATTATATATCCTGAACAACCAACACTCTGAACCAGCAACAGTGCGAGAGTTTTAACAGTGAATAAACTGTTTGTTTAGAGGAAATCACACAATTAGACTTGAGGCTAGATCTGAAACATGATAAAACTGACCAGAAAGCACCAGAGAAGTATTTATTGTGTAATAATGACCTTCAGGAGGACACATGAGGTACTGTGGGAAAATAACTCACCACATGTCAGTCGCTGTGCTTATTGGCTCATAATTCAGGATTTCTGGTGCTGTAATGATAAAATAAATCCATTACATAAGTTCATTCCAGTGTGTCCAAACGTTTGACTGGCTGTGTATGTAAAGCATATCTGATCAGGGCCTAAAATGTACACTCGCCAAGCGCCAAACACAAGTAAAGATCAGTATGAAGCGTGAGAATGCGAGCTGAAACTCATTCTCCAGTCGTCTGGTAATTTTTTTTTATTGATTACAACATTCCCTGAGTAGGTGACATAGTAATGTGATAGTATAGTTTAGATTTATAGTTTATAGGGTAGTACACGCAAAGCATGCAATGACTGTGGCAACTTTAACATCTGAAAGGATACTATGACAAAGTTATCGCTTTTCTTATTCAAACTGATTTTTTTTTCATGAATATATGATTGACCTGAAGAATGAAAGCTGTATCATACACTTGGAAAATTATGAGCTATATCACCACTTATCGACACTAGGGGTGTGACAATACACTTAGCTCACGAGATGAGACAAAATACAGATACTTGGTTCAATAGAACTTAGGGATGTAACGATTACCGGTTTGACGATAAATCATGATAAAATTCCCCATGGTTAGTATTACCGTTTCATCTTTTAATTATCATTAAAACCGTATTAGATTACCACGATTTGAACAACTCGTGATAAATAAACTGTCCAGCATAAAGCACAGTTTTAAGTAACAGTCTCAAGAATTATTTATGGAGCAGATAAAATACGTATAATCATTTATTAATCAATTATCATTTTGACATATCTTTTTCTTTATTTAAAGGCTGAAATGTGAGGTTTACCTTTTTATGAAACTTTTTCAAAGCTTTATTTGAACATTTACATTAGATATTTCAACATGCTATTAAACTGTTGTCAGTC
>NW_015548268.1:573791-574184 GCF_001515605.1 Sinocyclocheilus anshuiensis
TTTAGTGATTATGCAAACAAAAAGTCATTTTATTTGTTGTTTGTTGATTTTTAAATATAAAACTTGAAGTGATTTATGCGTCTTTACTTTTTGAACATCTCCAGCACATTTTAATAATACTGTGATAATACTGATAACCTATAATCGTGATAATAAATTTTCATACCGTTACATCCCTAATAGAACGTGACAATATTTTAATACTATTTTTAAGACATTTTCAATGACAAAATATTTGTCTTTTAATTACAAAAAGTAAAACAATGCAGTTGTATTTAGAAATATTTTAACTAATCTAGGGCTGTAACTAATGATTACTTTGGTAATCAAGTAATCTACTGATTATTTTGACAACTGAGTAATCTGATATTTTTTAGTAACAAACAAACCAAA
>NW_015548268.1:574357-574601 GCF_001515605.1 Sinocyclocheilus anshuiensis
TGGCCTATTTAGACATATTTATTTAGATGATGTATTCTCCTGTGTTGGCAAAGGTTTATAAATGATTTACGTTACAAATCTAGTGAGATAATGCACACTGTTTTTCCAGATGAACGTTAAGCAATTCAAATTCACCAAATTCACGGAGGAAGAGTTTAGGCCCTTTCACGCATACAGTACTGGTAAATTACCGGTAAGTTACCATAGTTACCATTAGTGTGAACAGGACCTTTTCAAAAATCCC
>NW_015548268.1:575600-580853 GCF_001515605.1 Sinocyclocheilus anshuiensis
AGGGCTGTAACTAATGATTATTTTGGTAATCAAGTAATCTACTGATTATTTTGACAACGGAGTAATCTGATATTTTTTAGTAAACAGACCTAAGTGAAAACCAGGCTTTAGCATGACTATTTATATATAAACTAACGATGAGGCAATAATAATTCGCTCAAATAAAATATCAAAACCAAGAAATTACATGATTGTATTGAACAACACCGTTAAAATACATAATGTAATATGCCTATACATAATATGAACATAACCAACTTAAGTGCATTATATATTAAAATAAATACCTGCAGAGGGCGCCAACGGCCTGGTGACGTTTCACTTTACAGCGTGATTAAACAATGTTTAAATCTTTTAAAATTTTAATATTTGGCCACATGCAGAAACTTTTATTTTGAAATCGCGATGTACAATAAATGGCATATTTAGACATAGGATGATGTATTCTGCTGTGTTGGCAAAGGTTTATAAATGATTTACGTTACAAATCTAGTGAGATAATGCACACTGTTTTTCCAGATGAACGTTAAGCAATTCAAATTCACGGCATATGCAGAGGAAGAGTTTAGGCCCTTTCACGCATACAGTACTGGTAAATTACCGGTAAGTTACCATTAATAGATCATGTGTGAACAGGACCTTTTCAAAAATCCCAGTAAATTTGTTCTGGCAATCATATCGTTCTTATGGAGATGGCATGATTACTCTGAGCTGTTTACAAAGCTCTCACGGCGCCGGAGAACTTTAAGCTCTGATATTAGCATTATAATTAATAATAATAATATAAATTACATTTATTATGAAACACTTTACATGTACACTTTACAAAAATATTTTAGTTACATTTTCTTATTGATTCCTTATTAATTATTTTTTAATTCATACAGTAAATAAACAAACAAACAAACAAACCTGTTTCCCTGCTGTTTTCAACCAAAATAAAAGCTCTATGGTTTAATGTTTTAAATAAATATCAACAGTACAATTACAATACTAATATTTATTATTGTTTTTATTTATTTATTTGCTTTCAAACATTAACCCATACAGCTTTTATTTTTGTATACAGTTCAATGGTATTATACTGATATTTCTTCAATCAATAATACGTTTCTTTTTAATTAAATAATGCACATACAGTTTCTTGTTTCGGTAAAACATGTTTATAGCCACTAAACGTTTTCTAGTTCCCAGCCATCGGCAGGTGTGTCATAATGTTATTTTTAGGCCCTGTATATGATGTCTGAATCCGGTCTGGATTGGCTCTTACCCACGTACTCCGGAGTGCCCATGATCTCCCTGATCTCCTGACTGCTGCTCACCAGCCTCGACAGACCGAAGTCCACCACCTTTATGTCCCCGAGAGGAGACTCGCTGGTCAGGAGGATATTCTGAGGCTGAAGGACAAAACACTCTCAGTAAAACTGCCAAACAATAAAGAATACTGCTCACAGAAACCTATAATCATGACGGGGATATAATTATATGTTTGTAAGTCTGCTACTATAATCACACACTTGTAGCTCTGGTGAATAAAGCAAATGTGACCCTGGACCACAAAACCTTAAGTGTCAATTTTTCAAAATTGAGATTTATACATCATCTGATGAATATGATGAATAAATAAGCTTTCCATTGATGTATGGTTTGTTAGGATAGGACAATATTTGAAAATCTGGAATCTGAGGGCGCAAAAAAATCTAAATATTGAGAAAATCATCTTTAAAGTTGTCCAAATGAAGTTCTTAGCAATGCATATTACTAATCAAAAATTAAGTTTTGATATATTTACGGTAGGGAATTTACAAAATATCTTCATGGAACATGATCTTTACTTAATATCCTAATGATTTTTGGCATAAAAGAAAAATCTATAATTTTGACCCATACAATGTATTGTTGGCTATTGCTACAAATATACCCCAGCGACTTAAGACTGCTTTTGTGCTGCAGGGTCACAGATGTATTCAGCCCACAAAAATGTCCAGTCCATCAAACACCGCCCTCACGCCTTTAAAGACTTTTATTTGATTTTCAGCATTGCAGTATCAAGCAAGAGTGACCGGCGCTTTATCCTGACGTACTTTGAGGTCCAGATGCACCACGTTGTTCCCGTGAAGGAAGGAAACTCCCTCCAGGATCTGCTTCATCAGCCTCTTCACGTCTTCCTCTTTGAAGGCCTCGTCTCTGTCTGCCACACACTGGTTAAAAATCTCCCCTCCGGCAGCACTGGACATGCAGAGAAATAAACATACATTCGTCTTAAAACATAAACGTTCAAGAAATGGCTCACCCAAAATGTCACTATTTACTCACGGTGATATTTTTATGTGAAACAGAAAAGGAGAGTTTTTGAAGAATCTTTACGCAGCTCTTTTCCATGTAACTTTAGTTAATAGTGATTATTCCGATTCTGACTCACGGTTCTCAAGTTAGACACCCAAGTCCATTTGGGGTTAGAAAGATATCATTAAATTAATACTTTTATTCATCAAGGACGCATTAAATTGACAATATTTTGACTGTAAAGACATGTATAATGTTACAAAAGATTTCTATTTCAAATAAATGCTGTTCTTTTGAACTCTATCCTGAAAAATAAAATGTATCACAGTTTCCACAGAAATATTGTGCAGCACGACTGTTTTCAACATTGATAATAATCAGAAATGTTTGTTGAGCAGCAAAGCAGCATATTATACTGATTTCTGAAGATCATGTGACACTGAAGACTGGAGTAATGATGCTGAAAATACAGCTGCGCATCACAGAAATACATTACAGTTTAAAAGAGATTCACACAGAAAACAGATATTCTAAACTGTAATATTACATATTTTTGATCAAATAAATACAGCCTTGGTGAGCAGAAGAGACTTGTTTCAAAAACATAAAACAAATCTTTAACACAAATTTTTCTAAACTTTTAATTTATTCATTTTTATTACTATAATTATTATTTTTATTATATTATTATTACAATTTTTGATTCTTCAAAATATCATATCAGAGGAAAGCAAGAAATGCAGGCTTGGAACAACAAGGGAAAGTAAATGAGATATTTTATTGCATCAGTCTTTAAAAAAAATGCAAATTTTCCCTTTTACACAACCTGTTTTTCTTCTAAATACGCAAGCTTTTCAGTTCACCAAACCGTATCAGTATTGTGTTTATCCTGAGTTCTAATGACAGCAAACGGAAGATCAGCTGTTTAATCAGAAGTGATCATCATGTTCCCGGCCAGTGCTGGATGTGATTTTAAACACAGAGGAGCTGGTTTACCCCGAAACAACAAGGCAAAGGGCTGAGCAAATAACATTTCTAAAAATGTTTCTACAACCATGTGATTTCAACTACAGCACATTCAGAACAATGAATGCTCTCTCTCTCTCTCTCGTGCTTGAGTTCGGGACATGCCTGCAAGCTAAATAAACACTAAGCTTGTTATTTTGATCAACGCGCAATATCTAAATATAATAAGCTACATCTAATGTCTGATCCATACCTGCTTTCTGCTTTGCTCCTCAAATGTCCATAGAATAGCAAATTAAACAGTGTTTTAAATAGTGTGTTTTAAATGTTTGAAATGTCCCACAGGCTGAAAAAAAACCTAATCCAATGCGTTAAGCTTGATTTAATGTCAGCACAGGTAGCGGCTCATGTCCTCAGCATGCTCCCTTTCACATGTTGGCAGACGATGCCAACATGATGAACTCGATTAGACACACACAGGGAAAGACAGAAGCCTCAGGCCAGAGTGTGTGTGTGTGTGTGTGGAGTTGATGTGAGGATGCTCTAAAGTCTGGCTTTCAAGGACACAATAAGATAATAAAACACACCGAGTTGGATGCCATGTTGTTTTGACAGCTTCAGTCTCAGCTCTCTATAATGTACCGATCCCTCCTTCAATGCCCATCTACAGTCGGTTCCGGGAGTAAAAATGCCATTCATTTTCTCGATAGGGAAATGATTTTTTAACGACAACTGATAACCCTTTAAAGACAGACTTACTGTGAGCTCTGAGGTTAACTGATGGTATATGCTTTAGTTGAATCCATCCGTTTGCATTATTTCAACTTATGCTTAACAGCGGACTCCCTGGTGAAAAACTACATTACCCATGATGCTCTAGAGAGAATTCCACCAATCAGAGAGCTGCAGAAATGAGTGCTAAGCTCTGCCCACTCCTATGAAGCACTGCAAATGACGCACTCGCAAAACATTTAAATATATATATAAATATATATATACTTACTATATGCATATTTTGCAATAAAACTTGAAATATATTGTTTCTATATATACACAATCAACCACTTTAAATGACAGTTTTAAATATCTGCATTATTATGTCCTTTGCAATGGTTCATGGGATTGTAGTTCTTCACTAAAGCCGTTAAGTACACAGTCTTGTATCTTTGTCTTTTTGTCTGATTTCCAAATACTGTTTTTTGTATTTTTGCTTGAGTCAGATTCTGCACTGTTGTGATTCTCCTCGTAGCTGGCTGGTTTGGTTCATGGATTATAATGCTTTAACAAAGACGCTTATTTATTTTTTCCAAAAAAATGAATGGAAAAAGTACATCCAGAACCCGCTGTCAGGCGGCTGCTTTCAAAGGCTCCTGTATTTGTGTGAGGTTTCTATTTACGTGTTTTTGCAGCTTTGAGCATAGTAACCAATTACAGATGTTTGTTGAGTGTCTGAACACAATATTTGGTATTTTGTTCCAGTCCGAATCCGCTCAATGCACCAGAGTCGTTGAATCATTTCACTATAACCAATATATAAACACTGTGTACTGTGCAGTACAGACAGATTTTTTGATTATAATGGGAGTTTTACTGGTATTGGTTGAGACAACTGAAGTTTTGGTACTGGGACAACACTAATAACTAATGTGAAGAAAATCCCATAATATCAGCACACCTTTGCTCAAATCCCAATCCCTCAAAATCTCTAATTATGAGCAACAGTAACACTGATGCTCTAAACATCAGGCTTAACCGGCCATATCATTAACACAGCATCATGTTTTTCAGAGGCTTTACGATAAGCTCTGTATGACGGCAGAGACGTTTGTTTGTGTGGGATTAGACTGCAGACGTCCTCAAGTGTCCAAAACATAAGCCTGTGTGCGTGATTCTCCCTGTGCTTCCTGTAATCCCATAGGCTCGGAGATGCTTAGACTCACACTTACTGATTTCACATTTTATATATATATATATATATATATGTGTGTGTGTGTGTGTGTA
>NW_015548268.1:586072-591444 GCF_001515605.1 Sinocyclocheilus anshuiensis
TCATGTGACACTGAAGACTGGAGTAATGATGCTGAAAATACAGCTGCGCATCACAGAAATACATTACAGTTTAAAAGAGATTCACACAGAAAACAGATATTCTAAACTGTAATATTACATATTTTTGATCAAATAAATACAGCCTTGGTGAGCAGAAGAGACTTGTTTCAAAAACATAAAACAAATCTTTAACACAAATTTTTCTAAACTTTTAATTTATTCATTTTTATTACTATAATTATTATTTTTATTATATTATTATTACAATTTTTGATTCTTCAAAATATCATATCAGAGGAAAGCAAGAAATGCAGGCTTGGAACAACAAGGGAAAGTAAATGAAATATTTTATTGCATCAGTCTTTAAAAAAAATGCAAATTTTCCCTTTTACACAACCTGTTTTTCTTCTAAATACGCAAGCTTTTCAGTTCACCAAACCGTATCAGTATTGTGTTTATCCTGAGTTCTAATGACAGCAAACGGAAGATCAGCTGTTTAATCAGAAGTGATCATCATGTTCCCGGCCAGTGCTGGATGTGATTTTAAACACAGAGGAGCTGGTTTACCCCGAAACAACAAGGCAAAGGGCTGAGCAAATAACATTTCTAAAAATGTTTCTACAACCATGTGATTTCAACTACAGCACATTCAGAACAATGAATGCTCTCTCTCTCTCTCTCGTGCTTGAGTTCGGGACATGCCTGCAAGCTAAATAAACACTAAGCTTGTTATTTTGATCAACGCGCAATATCTAAATATAATAAGCTACATCTAATGTCTGATCCATACCTGCTTTCTGCTTTGCTCCTCAAATGTCCATAGAATAGCAAATTAAACAGTGTTTTAAATAGTGTGTTTTAAATGTTTGAAATGTCCCACAGGCTGAAAAAAAACCTAATCCAATGCGTTAAGCTTGATTTAATGTCAGCACAGGTAGCGGCTCATGTCCTCAGCATGCTCCCTTTCACATGTTGGCAGACGATGCCAACATGATGAACTCGATTAGACACACACAGGGAAAGACAGAAGCCTCAGGCCAGAGTGTGTGTGTGTGTGTGGAGTTGATGTGAGGATGCTCTAAAGTCTGGCTTTCAAGGACACAATAAGATAATAAAACACACCGAGTTGGATGCCATGTTGTTTTGACAGCTTCAGTCTCAGCTCTCTATAATGTACCGATCCCTCCTTCAATGCCCATCTACAGTCGGTTCCGGGAGTAAAAATGCCATTCATTTTCTCGATAGGGAAATGATTTTTTAACGACAACTGATAACCCTTTAAAGACAGACTTACTGTGAGCTCTGAGGTTAACTGATGGTATATGCTTTAGTTGAATCCATCCGTTTGCATTATTTCAACTTATGCTTAACAGCGGACTCCCTGGTGAAAAACTACATTACCCATGATGCTCACATGTTGGCAGACGATGCCAACATGATGAACTTGATTAGACACACACAGGGAAATACAGAAGCCTCAGGCCAGAGTGTGTGTGTGTGTGTGTGGAGTTGATGTGAGGATGCTCTAAAGTCTGGCTTTCAAGGACACAATAAGATAATAAAACACACCGAGTTGGATGCCATGTTGTTTTGACAGCTTCAGTCTCAGCTCTCTATAATGTACCGATCCCTCCTTCAATGCCCATCTACAGTCGGTTCCGGGAGTAAAAATGCCATTCATTTTCTCGATAGGGAAATGATTTTTTAACGACAACTGATAACCCTTTAAAGACAGACTTACTGTGAGCTCTGAGGTTAACTGATGGTATATGCTTTAGTTGAATCCATCCGTTTGCATTATTTCAACTTATGCTTAACAGCGGACTCCCTGGTGAAAAACTACATTACCCATGATGCTCTAGAGAGAATTCCACCAATCAGAGAGCTGCAGAAATGAGTGCTAAGCTCTGCCCACTCCTATGAAGCACTGCAAATGACGCACTCGCAAAACATTTAAATATATATATAAATATATATATACTTACTATATGCATATTTTGCAATAAAACTTGAAATATATTGTTTCTATATATACACAATCAACCACTTTAAATGACAGTTTTAAATATCTGCATTATTATGTCCTTTGCAATGGTTCATGGGATTGTAGTTCTTCACTAAAGCCGTTAAGTACACAGTCTTGTATCTTTGTCTTTTTGTCTGATTTCCAAATACTGTTTTTTGTATTTTTGCTTGAGTCAGATTCTGCACTGTTGTGATTCTCCTCGTAGCTGGCTGGTTTGGTTCATGGATTATAATGCTTTAACAAAGACGCTTATTTATTTTTTCCAAAAAAATGAATGGAAAAAGTACATCCAGAACCCGCTGTCAGGCGGCTGCTTTCAAAGGCTCCTGTATTTGTGTGAGGTTTCTATTTACGTGTTTTTGCAGCTTTGAGCATAGTAACCAATTACAGATGTTTGTTGAGTGTCTGAACACAATATTTGGTATTTTGTTCCAGTCCGAATCCGCTCAATGCACCAGAGTCGTTGAATCATTTCACTATAACCAATATATAAACACTGTGTACTGTGCAGTACAGACAGATTTTTTGATTATAATGGGAGTTTTACTGGTATTGGTTGAGACAACTGAAGTTTTGGTACTGGGACAACACTAATAACTAATGTGAAGAAAATCCCATAATATCAGCACACCTTTGCTCAAATCCCAATCCCTCAAAATCTCTAATTATGAGCAACAGTAACACTGATGCTCTAAACATCAGGCTTAACCGGCCATATCATTAACACAGCATCATGTTTTTCAGAGGCTTTACGATAAGCTCTGTATGACGGCAGAGACGTTTGTTTGTGTGGGATTAGACTGCAGACGTCCTCAAGTGTCCAAAACATAAGCCTGTGTGCGTGATTCTCCCTGTGCTTCCTGTAATCCCATAGGCTCGGAGATGCTTAGACTCACACTTACTGATTTCACATTTTATATATATATATATATATATATATATATACATACATATCTATATATTGTGAATATATAATGTAAATGCAAAGTATGTCTTTTGGTTTTGACATTGTGTATTACAGGATTAAAAAAGGTAAAGTTAATCTTTAAATAAATAATAATTCATATTAATTTAAACTAAAATACTTTTCTTTTATTATACTGTATATTAAAATGCAGAGATGCCTAAGTTGACAACACAAAATTCGCGATGATATGCAACTGTACAGAATTTCAATACTGTCCATTTATGAACCTTTTTTTTGTAAAAATAATGAACACAACCTTAGTCACTAAGAAATTGACAGGTTTATTATTGATTTATGGATTTTTTTTTAATCTAAATTAATTTAACTTTTAGTTTTAGTCATTCCAGTACTTCAACATTTCTAATATTTAAGTTTTACACGTAACATTTACACTATTTCAGCTTTATTTCAATTACTGATTTTTAAAAAATAGTTTTAGTTAACCATGACCACAGATAAATACTCACACACACAAACCCGATTCTATTCTGTGAAATCTAAAGCAACGCTCAGGGTTTATAAAACAGTAAACCAGGACCGTCTTGTGACCCTCGTAACCCGAGCGAGACTGTCATTAACACCCGCACAGCTGTAAAACATCAGCTTTCAGAGGCTCTTCTGTCTGCCGTCCTCTAGAGACACGCGAAACTATAGGCTGCTCTGTGCTGAACATCCAGCGGTGCCAAACCCGCTCCACAGCCTGCAGAGAAACATAGCAGAAAAAAACTGACATCCAGCCAGTGGATAACTAGGTCATGTTTTGGGGCCGGATGAGGGTACGTCTGAGCGATCACTTCACTAATGCAATGCAGGGGTCAGCCCACACTAATCCACACACACACACACACACACTCTCACTCACACTCTCACTCATACACACACTCACACACACTCACTCACACTCACTCACACTCACTCACACTCACTCACGCACACACACTCACACACACTCACACACACACAATATTTTATTATTATTATTATCACATTACAACATTATTATTATTAAAAAGTATATACATTATAATAATAATACATAAATAATAATAATAATGGCTACTAATACATAATAATTTAAAAAGTAAAATAAATTAATTATTATTACTACTAATTCAAGTAACGTATTATTTATATTAATAATAATAAAATACATGCATTATCTTACCATATAAAACATTTACACATTATTATTTATTATTGTAAATAATTTAAATGTAAAGCTGTACTACTACTACTAATTGTAAGTTATTGAAAATTAGTAATATCAACAACAGAATATTGTATTTTATTACCATAGATACCATTTGCACATTATTTATTACTACTAATTACAAATTATTTAAATTAGTAACAGCGATGATAATAATAAAATATTGTATAGTATTACCATATATACCATTTGCATATTATTATTATTATTATTATAACTAGTTTAAATAACATAATAATAATAATAAAATAACCATCACTTAATTTCTAACAACAAAATATTGTATTTTGTTACCATACATACACCATTTGCACATTATTATTATTATTATTACTCATTTAAAAAAACGTAATACTTTGAAACACATAAACAGCAGATTGTGCACTTGACTACCAATAGATCTACCATGTGCTGTCTATGTCTGTGTAAAACTGTTATTATCGTTAACTAAAACAGGCTAGAATGCATTCTTCATTTGCATTTATTTTTCAACATTTCTCGATTCTTTCATCTAGTTTCACTTGATGTATTAAAACTAAATAGACATCTGAAAAAATAAAAATACTAAAACTTTACAATTAAAATAAAAACCTGAATATATAAAAACTAATTCAAAATATTAACTATACTAGTATCTCAGCGATGCTAAACACTAACATGACTTGAAACAAAATGTGCATGTGAACCTGCCACAAAAATGTTTCTGTAGACACTGTTTAATAAACTTTAAAATATAACTCCGATTGGATTCGCCTGAAAGTAGAAAGTCATATACACCTAGCAATAGGGCTGTCAAAATGACTGAAACTAAATTCGAATTTTCCACTTAAATATTATAACAATTCGAATTATATTCGAATTTAAAAGGCATAATTTCAGTTAGGGGGAAAAAAATCATGAGATACAGTGGGATGGGGAAAACCGCCATAACGTCTTGAGACATGGTTTTTAAAAGTTGAACTTACATTAATTTTACATGGCTTTCTAAACATGCGGCTCTCTTGTGCGAGACGCGAGTGCAACGCTGATAGATGTCCCTCTAGAAAATGTGATAAATATGTGTTTTGTGTGAACAGCTTGGTTTCAGTTTTGACATAAAAACAACATCTTCTCCACACTGATGCTCTCGTTTTCCGCAATATATTGAATGAACAACGTAGCAGCGCTGC
>NW_015548268.1:591463-605733 GCF_001515605.1 Sinocyclocheilus anshuiensis
TCAACTGGATAGGCTAACAAAAGCATTAAAATGCAATGACACTTACATTGTCGTCGCATTTCGTGCGCCACTGATAAGGCTGCCTGACAGCTGACGCAGACCTAAAAATGTGGATTTTTTTTTTTTATTCGACATTCAAATTTTATTTTTGACAGCCCTACCTAGCACGGCTCGAGGGTGAGTAAATCAGGGGTAATTTTCATTTTTGGCGGAACTATACCTTTACTTGTGATCACACCACAAAGGTACTGTTCTTCCTTAGTATTTTGTCTTGTTTTCCAGTGAAAATGTCTAAAGATTCTTAAATCAAGATACATTTTCTTAAAAAGCAAAATAACACAAAAGAAGTCTTGAAGTCAAATTTCTCAGAAAACAAGAACAAATATATCCTAATGGGGTCAACTTTAACTTAATTTAAAGGGAAAACAGTTTTCATTCCCCATTAACTTAATATTAAGTATTAAGTTCTTGTTTTAAGCATAAACATGCTTTTTTTTTTTTTTAAGAAAATGGGACTTAAGGATTTTAGAGTTTCGTCCTGAAAAACAAGACAAAACTACAAAGGAAGATATTCATTTTATGCAATACATTTTTAAGGTCTTAAATTGTGAAAGGGCAAATTAAAACTTATGTTATTTCCACACACACAAAGTGAGGGCTGGCAAAGCCAAAGAGCGGAGAATCTCACTTTAACTATAAAAATTCCTAAGAAAACTAATTGTTCTGATTTGTCCGTGTATTGGCCAGTACAGTCAGCCCCAAATTACTGGCTCCGGTCTTCAAATACATATTTGTGACTAGGGTTGGGTACAGTTCACATTTTAACCAGTACGGTACCGGTATCGGTACCTGAATTTCGGTTTTGGTGAATATTCCTTTAAATAGGCTAATAATTGTATTATTTTTTTCTACAATTAAGTGATTAATCTGGTTGTAATATTTATTTTTATCATTTAATTGTTTTATTTAAATTTGATAGAAAATGGAATATTTAAAGATGTACATTATACTTTACAAAAGTAATACAAGAGTAATATATTTCTGTTACATGTTAAACCATACTGTTATTTTGACAGGTTGCCATGAAGTTTCTGTGTGTAAGGGAAGATGGAAAGAAAAGAAAAAGCTGTCGGCTACAACTGGCTCTTTCTGGATTTCACATGCTAGATCAGAGAGAGCGAGAGAGAGAGAGAGAGCGAGAGCGAGAGCGAGAGCGAGAGCGAGAGCGAGAGCGAGAGCGAGAGCGAGAGCTCCTCTATCATTCCAGCCAGACCCCCATCCAAAACCACAACCCCTCCTTCAAACCGTCCCAGTGCCCCGAAATATCCCTCACCCGGGGGAAGATGGAAAGAGCTGTCGATTACAACATGTCACATGCTGAGAGAGAGAGAGAGAGAGAGATGCATTACGCTCTACTTCCCCACCACAGAAAGAGCACTTAAACGAGCGCTATTAGCGGATAGTGCTGATGGGGAGAAAAGGGCTAATTTCAGGCACTTTACTCAGAGCTTCAGCTTTTGCAGCTTCCGTATCATGTTTTTGATCTTACCCCTAATAAGAGCTCAACAACAGGCTGAGGTTTAAGACAATAAGATATAGCAATTAAAGAACAATTAGGCCTAAAGAGAGATTAAACACTAATGCAGGACCCCAAAAGAATATAATCTTTCCAAGCGGACCTCAGATGATTTAAAATGATTTAAACTGTATAGTTACACTACCATTTAAAAGTTTGGGGTCAGTTACAATTTACAGAAAAATTGGTGTTGAATTATGAAGAAAGCTTCCTGATCATTTTTATTGTTTAAAACAGTGCTGCTTAATATTTTGGGGGATTCTTTGATTAATTGAAAGCTCTAAAAAACGATTGATTAAAAAAAAAGAATAAATGAAGTAAAATAATTTGCTAAGCAATTGCTATTTGTAGGGTAAAACATTTTTTTGAAAAACCCTGTAATCACAAATGACTAAAAATACATGTAAATTAATTGGTGTAAACCCTGATGATTCAGTTATTGAAATTTTATTATTTGAATTAATTCTATTTATTTTATTGAATTATGTTATTATATTGCCACTCCGTAAATAAAGGTTAAAGCTTTTGAAATTAAATATTGTCTTTGATAATGGGGGCTATGAGTCAGAAAGGTTCTACATTGTTGGGTTACTAGCTTGTTAATGCAATCAATTTTGTAAACCAAGTCTGACTAGTTAGTTTGCACTGTTTACTAAAAGTCTGTATCCATTTAGTCTGGCTCATGATGACCTTATGTGGCCTCTTCGGACAGGTTTATAGACCACAGGTGAATTCATCTGGAAAAAATGCTTATCCTGGTTATTGGGGTCAAAGTTGAACATTTGCTTGAGCAGCAGGTTCTTGGTCTTGTCTTAGGATGCTAATCTGCCGGTGTAATCTATTATCTGCCTAATGGCCCGTCCGACCCCCCGGGGTCTTGGCAAGATGCGGTCAAAGCAGATTTACTGCACCATATGAAGGCAATCAGGAGCTCACTGACAACTGTCGTCTAAAACAGGGCCGTGGATCGCTGCTCCAAGTTATTACATTTCATCAATTACTTACTGATAAAAACTCAGTGCGGTTTTAAATAAGATCCTTCTCGGTCACGCCCACCTTGCAATTAACGGCTGGACACTCCATACAACAAATCAAAATCCTGCCAGTTTGACACAGTTATGCTCGCTCTGCATACACCAACTGCTCCAGTTATATTTATATTTATTTATTTGGAAGCAATTTGACTAATCTACTGCAGATTTAGGCTTTGCACAGCGTGTGTGACCTAGCGTGCATCACAAATTATATTGAGCCTTGCTGTTAATGGGATGGGTTTGTATCGACTGCCGGAATTTGCTAGGGTTGTCATGATTCCACAGAGCTTGAACATGTGACAACATGAGCACCAGTGCACTTACACTTAGGCACGAGCAAACGTGTCTAATTAAAGCGGTGTCAAGAGAAACGAATAATGTGTAAAGTGATGAGACAAAACAACAAACTACTGGAGATGGCAACAACAATCGATGCATGCAACTAGTTTAAACAAGCACAAAAACATTTCTATCTGTCATAAATACTGGAGAAAAATAGTGCAAAACACTGGACAAGGACGAAACTTTCTAACAATGCATTGTTTTAAGCGCCAGTGGTTGTGCACGCTATCAAGTGGAGTATAATTTGAAGGGATTTGTGTTCGTCTCTACTAAGCTTACATAGTGTTCATTCATACATCGATTACATTACTTCATTTACTTTTTTTTTATAGAAATAAGATTCACAAGTCAGATTTCACTTATAACATGAATAGGAGATAGGGCTGCACAATTAATCGAATTTCTAATCGCGAGTACGGATGTCACAATTACGTAATCGATCCAAATTGGCAATTAATCATTCAAAGTCCACTAATGTTATTCTGCGTGCTTAAGATGTTTTGTTTTCTTTCTACAGGTTATCTTAAAGGTTTTTCCATTGTTTTAATTTAATTTTAGTTTTAGTATAATATTAGGGTTTGGGTTAACCATGCATATTTTTACTTTATTTAAAGAACAAACAAAGTATAAACAGCATTCAATGTAAATTGTGATAATCGTAATTAATAATCGCAATTACAATTTCAAGGGAACAATCGACAGTTATGATTTTTGTCATAATCATGCAGCCCTAATAGGAGAGATGACTGACAAGACGATGGATTTGGTGTTAAAGCGAAAAGCAATCGCATCTATTTTTATGTGATTGTTTAATTGTTGTTGATTTCATTAAAAATAATAATGAACCACAAACTAAACATTTGTTTTAAAGTAAGGGGAAAATCCAACAATCTTTTATGTATATTTGTGTTGTGGAAATACGGATCCCTGCACATGATATGTGGGGGAAAATATATCGTTGCCCCAAAATAAAAATTTGTTCCCACGACTTATTAACTCGTTCCCTCGCTTGAATAAAATTGTGGGAATTAAGGGAATTAAGAATAGTTCCCTTGTTTTATTAAATCATGGCCACATTGTACTAATTCATTCCCTTATTTGAATGAAATCAAAATGAAAATCAATGGCCACGATTTAATAAAATGGGAATGAATCCAGTCGTAGGAACGAATTCTTAATTTCTGGCCAAGGTAAATATATTTTTGTTGCTTGTTACATGCAGCTCTGTACATCCCTCATCATATTTTTACTAATAACATTTCTCAGTTTCATATAAACAAGATTGCCTCTGTACTATTTTATTGTGGTGTTTTTCATTAAGAATAATAATGAATCCACCATTTTCAAGCATTCATTCATTTGGTGGTGTGATCAGTAACCCTGCTGTTTAGTTTATTAATCAGTGGGAACATTTCCTCACTATAAGCATTTGGTTTAAAACAATTTGGACTTTTGATGCGTGCACAATGGAAATAGCAAGAATGATCTTAGCAGGTGAAAGTAATAACATCTGTCTTGCTTTATAAAGTACATGAACAAACTGTAAAATGTAGTTATGCATGCAATAAATTCTGAACAATATTGGCAAAAGTGGCAGAAAACCCCGACTGATTTTTAAGAATGCATTCTGGAAATTCCCCTATTCTTTCATTCAGGCTCTGGCTTGCATGTCCAGAGACAGCTGCTGGTGAAGGACAGCCGTGTGGGCAGATGATGAGCGATCTGAACACATGCTATTGCTGGTGGGTGAGAGGAAACGAGAGTGACCTCGCTGCTCGTCCAAACCCAGTCGATTGATATAGGTCAGCCTGCAGGGAGTAGCGGGAAAGTGGGATCGGTGTTTACCAACGAACCCGTCGATACGGTCACGCATGCCGCCAGATAATCAACTCTTCCTCATCACAGTCGATTCTTTCATGGCTTCTCTCGTGCTCTTCCTCAACACCACTCTTTGTAAATGCAGGCGTCTCGTCAGTTTCCATGGTTGGGAAGAGTCTATGGGCTCTGTGTGTTTGGAGGAGCAGATTAAAATTCCTGCGCTGACCCTCTCCCCGCCGCGAGGGTCAGTCCATTCACGCCGGACACTGGGAACCGGGTCAACCGGGACAGAGGCAGCTGCACCAACCAACACGGTCCACTCGCTTTATACTGGAGGATTTGCATTATATTCCGATGCCAAATGCTTTGACATACGTGTAGGGATTCAATTCACATTCACAATAAACCCCAAGAATTAGCTGCCGCTTGATCTTTTGAAAGATACGAGCGCAGAGCCATAATGAAATAATGCAAATCATCTGCTTCAGATTTTATTAGTCGATGGATCCATCAAACTCTAGATCAAAACAAAATGTCCAACGAGACGGAGTCGAATCCCGTCTGCGCTCATTGTCTGGGAGAGGATATTGTTGAGTGGAAGCCAGAAATGTGTGACCCACTTCATGTCAAATGAATTAAACTGTCAGTGTGGCCTTTCTAGAACATCAAATCTGCTGCGTATGACCACCGACGGGATGAAAACATTGGCTGAATTGCACACAAACAGATATTGAGTAGGGTGTGCGATATTGACAAAAAATTATATCTCGATATTTTTTGTGATTTTTTTTTTTTTTTTTTAAATAATAGGTTAATGAGTGATTCATTTAATCAAACGATTCATTCAAACTGATGAAAAATGAAGCAAGTGGCTGACTTATGAATGGATTATTGAATCACTGACTCATTTGATTCATTCAAAAACAAATTAATTCAGGAACGGAACATGCCAGAGTTTCTCTCAGCTTCACAAATGTTCTGAATCGGCTTTGTTTGGAACCATTTTCGTTGGCGAAACAGGAAAAAAAACATTGTGTGTAAAATGTAACCATATTAAAGCAGCACTATGTAACTTTTTCTGTGCAAATTCTCAAAATTTGCAAAACGTAAATAATGAGCGAATACATCATGAATTCATCTTCCAAACCGCATTTTTGTCTTATTCCGAATCACTACGGTACACTTATAATAAGTACTTATATTTGGACTATTGTAGGCTGGTCGGGTCGTCACCGCTGCGGAGTAACACACACCTGCGTGAATCGCCATAGACATAAACTTAGAGAAGTAGCTCCGGTTGGAATGTTCTTCCGCGGGATGTGTGCAGTTCTGTTTATTAACCACTAGAGAGCCAAAACTTACATAGTGCTGCATTAACTTCATGTTTTTTTTGAACTGTTGTACAAGTTACTATTACATTCGCAATATACCGTATATTGATATTGACAAACTAAATGTTTGTGATAGGCAGGGCTGGTATTATTGACAAGGTTTCTAGGTTTGATTTGATTCGATATTGATTCATTTCAAAATACTTCCGCTACATTCCAATTTTTCTTATGGAGAAAAAAAAAATCTCTAAATGATGAAAATACAGAAAATTAACAACAGAGCCTAAACAATTAAAATTCAATTTCCATTTAGTCTGTCATGGCACTAAATGACTGGCAGTAGGTGGTGGAAAGTCCCTTAATGAGTGATTAATGAGTGATTCATTGAGTCATTCATCAAACGATTCATTCAAAACTTTATGAATGGATTATTGAATCATTGACTCAAATGATTCATTCAAAAACAGATTCATTCAGGAACGGAACACCTCTGTGTTTCTCAGAGATGCACAAATGTTCTGCTCCGGCTTTGTTTGGAACAATTTTTGTTGGCAAAACAGAAAAAAAAGACAATATTTTGTCTAAAATGTAACTCACTCGATATTAACTTCATGTTGTTTGAACTGTTGTATAAGTTAATATCACATTTGTGATCACACTCGTGCTAATATTCAGGAAAACAGCACTCTTGCTTGTGTGATATTACTCAACTATATCATATCTTATAAGAAACAAAAACCCATGGAGATTTTTGTTTTCATAACTTGAATTATAAATGCATTCGAACTATATTCTAACAGGCTTCATCAGGCAGTGAATGCTTTTGGACTCTAAAGACGCGTTTTTGTTTGTTTATTACAAAGCAAGTGACTTTCTTGATAACGTCAGCTCGCATATCGTTAAACCAACATATCGTTTATCACAGATGTGTGTGTGTGCTGATCATTGCTGGAATAGCAAGTGCTTACTGTTTCGCTTTGGGGGTTTATAGGTGGATTAGTGCTCTTTGGTTTTCACCTCGGGTCTGCGGTCTGAGCTCAGTCTTGATGTACTTTCTTAATTGGATAGGATGGGATTTCACCTCAATATTTTTGAGCCTGACGTGAGCCTGGCCGTTGATTACGGATTAAGGCAAAGCACAGTTTATATTCACAAGCCTGCAAAATCACTAATGCAGTGACTGAATGAGATCCTAACAATACAACAGACTCGATAGCCAATGACTTTTGATGTCACCAAGATCAGACCTGCTGAGAAACATCATGTTTGAATATATACAAGATATTTGAGAGCTACATTTTTGTTGAGAGAGACCTGATGACATGAGAGAGAGTGAATAATGTTTGGGTGAATTTCAAGGGCAATAAATATTGATATTGACAAACTAAATGTTTGTGATGGGTAAGGCTGGTATTGACAAGATTTGAATTGATTCAATACTGATTCAACAACAATAAAAAATTCTCTAAATGATGTAATGATTCATGTTTAGATACAATAAATCAACACCCGAATGAAAACTGAGCTATATACAAACTTTTAAATGCTTTCATATCAACTTTCTAATGATATAATTAATCTTCAACTCCAGTCTGTTGTTGAAATAGAGATATAATTACTAATAAAGAAGAGATCTGTTCGCATGGCGTTTGAACTGAGGCAGATAAAGCAATCTGTTATGCCACATTAAATTGTTTGATTTTCATGAAATCACATTTTGAAAGCTGAGACTTTGTTTCTTATCAAGTTTAAAACACTAAGTTTATTCTGATTATTTGATACGAGACGCTCTACAAATAATGTTTAGTGAAGTTTTATTCGCACATCAACTGAAAAGCGCATAGCCTAAAAGATCAGTGTTGGGATTTAAGAAATGATATTTATTTGTTAAAACGAAGACAATTTTTATCCTAGTTTCCAGGTTGGGGAGATTACGTAAACAACTGGGCAGAAAAAGTATAAATTTAAGAGAAAGATTAAAACTCTTGAAATCTGGCAACCGCAACCTTGAGCACGTGTGTAGGCTCGTTACCAATGCAAGATAATGCAAATGCCAAATTAAAATAAAACATTTAGGATAAATGGGCAATAACCAGTCGTAATGAAGGAGAATGAATAAGTCAGCCCTCCAGGATTTCGTGATTTTTTTTTTTTTGCAATCAAATTTACAGATTTTTTTTTAATAATTAGGATAGCACACTTACCATTATATAAATTATGTTAGATAACAGTCATGCATGACAAAGAACAAACAAAGTGCATAAAGTTTATTTTGAAAAGAAACAATAATAGGACAAATAAGTACAACAAAGATCAACGGTGCTTAATTTAGGCAATTTTTATTTGTGCTGCAGCTGTTATTGTTGTTTCATTAATATTAACGACACTAGCAGACCTACAGTAGTGCGCAGATACAGTGCTGACACACGTCCCAAACTATTTTTCCCCAAAAAGGTTTGTTCACTTAAGACATAAACCGACTGTGTGTTTACATGAATATTCGCCAAGATGGATACTTTGGCAAGCGCATGCGGCAAGATGGGAATTATGTGCTTTTTATTACTATCAAGCATTTCATACTTTTTATTTTGTCATTCATCCATGTTTCTTAATCGCTCCAACGTGTTAATCACTTTAAACAGTAGCCGTCTGAAAGCTGTGAGGATATATAGGCTACATAGCCTTGATATAAACAAAATCTCTGTCGATTTGACACTTACATCGTCACACCACCCAGCCATATAAAACAGTCATCACCTTGCTTACTTTATTTCGCTCATGTCATAAAGTAGCTATCTCAGACATCGTTAACTGCTCGCATACATATGTTGGATGGTATGGTCAACAGTAGAATGTATTTTATTACAAGGACTACAACACAATTTACCCCCGCTCTGGTGTAATGCATTAGGATATTCATTAGCCGGTCCGTAATGAGAGACTCCGGAAGTTTCGCTTTGTTTCACACTCACTGACATCTCTATCCTCATGCAAATAATCCATTCTACCTTTAATAAAATTAGGGATAATTAAATTAGATTTGGTTTTTGTGAGACCTTAATTTTTGTGATTATTTTGCGGCGAAATGACGAATTATGCAAGATTGCAAAAAAATTAAAATAATGTGATTTTGCATTGGATTCAGCGATTACGGAATAAGCGTGACTAAGCCTTGGATGTGTGATACTCACTATTCCAGAACGAGCACCATTTCGTTGGCCGTCTCGTAGACCTGGTGGAGATTGATGACTCGTGCACAGGCCGCTGCCAGCTCCAGCACAGCGATCTCGTGAAGGATCTCCGTTCTGCAATCCTGGCCCTTCCTCCTCTTCCTCATGTACTTCGCTGCATATGTTTTCCCTGTGCTCTTCTCCACACACTTCCTCACCACTGCAAACTTACCTCTGATGGGGAGAGAAAACCAGAGGAAGAACGCTTGTTAGCAGTTAGAATATCTCACAGACATCATATCGAGATTGTGATGATGATGATGATGATGATGATGATGAGGACATGAACTTCATCTCCAGAGCTGCTCTGAGAGTCACATCAGCAGCTTTACAGCGTTTACTTTGAGAAAAACTACCGTCAAACACACACTGAAACTCACAGATCTTCACTACAAACTGACAAAATTAAAGTTTGGTTTAACTTGAAATTTTACAATATATGTGTTCCTAATGTATACTAAATGTAGTTTTCAAAGTAATAATAGGAATAAGAATAAAATAATATAAAATAATAATAATAATAATTTATAAAAAATAAGGAATATAATATAAAATTAAGAAATATCATACAACGTGCAACATCTTGTTTGAAAAATAAAAACGTAATGTTTTGTTGTAAATTTTACATTTTCATGTAATTGCATTTTAAAAGCTTGATTCATTTATTAAAGATTTATTAATTAATTTCATTAGACACTATTTTTGTATTAAATTTGAATTAAATCATTAAATACAGAATCCAACAAACAAATAAATAGATAAAACTGAAAACAGAATTTAGGGAAATAAAATGGATTTCATGGGGCCTTGAATTGAAAGGCATCTACTGTGCTCTCTGCAGTTTCATTGTAAACAAAGTTATGCTTACATTCATTCTCAATGTCTAATAAACATGTGGAAAGCATTTACTTCCCCATTAATGCTAAATAAATATTGTGATAAATATCAATAACATATGATAGGGAAAACAATATTGGGTAATATGTTTGGCCATATCGCCAAAAATCGGATTCATTTGACTGAGAACCAGCTACTTAGAAAGGGGCCATCTACATGTAAAACTAACTAGTGATGCTTAGTGGCAAGAAAATGAGAAAGAGCACAGAGTGGAATATGCAGGTGCTTTTACTGCACCAATCTGCTTCAGATATACTGTAGTAGCAGGGCTCACATTTCCATGCGTGCCATGAAAGAGCGTGGGCCACAAGCACACACACAAAACAACTCTGTTCAGGGCCCCTTTTCATTTGATTGAGAGAAAGGCCGGAGCTGGAGGGTTTGAGGGACGTGAAAGGGTGCAGCTGGGAGGGTGCTGTGTGTCTAAAGATGGCACACTTGTTATCACCGCGGCTGAACGTGCTTTTGTCCCGGCGGCATATTTGTAGGATGAAATCATCGCCAAGCCCAAACTGACCCTCTGTGTCCCACTTTCAGCGCTGAACTTAAAGATGCAGGGCAACACGATGAGAAAAAACTCACGTCGCCTGAGGGGATTCTTGAGGAAAGCGGTGTATTGAAGCGACACCGTCCCGCTGAGCTGCGAACACATTCCCTACAGCTCAGGGAGTTTTGATTTGGGTCACACAGGCAGCGCGTCCTAGCTTACATCTGTCTTGAAGATGTATTGCACAGATGTAGGATGTACCAGCCCTAGCAGGACTTTTATACTATGGACAAACAGATAACCCCATTCTCAAACCCATGTTTTTGGTTCAGTTAGAAGCTGACATGACAAACCATTCAAACGGAGACATTTTGGCAAAAAAAAAGAAAAGCGAGTGATTTAATTGCTATTTAATTCAAATCAGCCAAAGACGAGAGAGAATTCTTTATTTACTCAATTCCAAACTCTTGTCCTCCCCCACCCCAACCTGAACTACTCTGTACTGAAAAATGTGCACAGTGAAATCAAAATGGCAAAAACATTATTATTATTATTATTATTATTGTATTTAGTTATTATAAAAATAATAACAAAATAAAAACATAATAATAGCCTTTTATTTGTAATTATTATAAAAACAATAACAAAATAAAATGTATAATAATAATAATAATAATAATAATATTTGTCTTATTTTCATTGTTATTATAAAATAACAAAATATAATTAATAATAACAAAGGCAAATGTCTTATTACATTACAATAATAATAATAAATACATTTTACTTCACTACTATTATTATTATAAAAATTAAAGACAAATATTATTAGATATTTACATAAATAATTTTAAATAAACTGAACTGTAATACAGCAATTTCAAACTCAATTCTTAATTTATGATAATCTGAATGTCATGTTTGACAAAAAGGCGGCTGACTAAAGAGTAGAGATGGGCATTTTTCAAAAATATTGTATATCTGGGCTCATAAAAACGAATATTCTAATATTTGTTTACTTAAATGGCATTTAACGAGAAAGAAGTTATTTTTTAATAATCATGTTTTTGGTCACCATTTCTAAACAAGCTTATGATTAGGCATAATACACACTTACACACAGCAATGTTCTACAACAACGTTACGTTATACGTTACTTTTAGTTGAAAACGTGTAAACAAAATATATTTAAAAGCATTCAAGCTCAAGCGGAGCACACTTACATGCAGAACGTACATACACTTGAGTCGGCCTATGTTTATCGTGTTTAATAATTAATATTATATATAAAATAAATATTCACATGTTAATGTTGAGAAAAACAATAATATCCACATGCTCGGGTGAAAGTCGGCTCCTCAGTCTGATAGCAGTAAGAACGCGCGGCGACACAGACGTTCCAGAGACACAAAGATAACACTGTGCTGAGCAGAGTTTCCTGCAGCGCTGTGTGTTTTCTGTTCTTAAAGCTCTCTCACTCCAGGAAACTTAAAGAAAGCGCATGTCTCCAGATCATTTGGCTGTTAGATCAGCTCTGTTCTCGGCTCACTCTGCAGTATGAATGCAGTGATGGACAGATGTCTTTCCTCAGTCACTGCTGTCTGGATTTCATTTGATTCTCATTGAGTTGGTGATATTATGATCACTCAGATTCACTGATTCATTTGATCAAAAGTAATTCAGATTTGTAAGATCATTTAGATCAAAGTAATTCCAATCTTCACGCGGCAGACGACAACATTCTATCATCAAATACAATCAAATACAATCAAATCGTTAACACGCTCCACAGCGCCACCTAGTGCATTTAGATATAGCTGACTTTTAGTTTGAGTGCTTGGGAATCATGAATTCCCTGCATTTGCGGCCAGCAAAGCAACACGTAGTAAAATTCGATTAGTGTTTTTATTTTTCAAATAATAATTGCATATCGAATATTTGAATATTCGACTATTTGTGCACCCCCCTACTAAAGAGCGCCTAGACAAATCCTAAAACAGATTCAAGAGTGATTTAAATGCAGCAGGTGAGGTCTCAAACACACCATTAACAGCGACTGCAAAAAAAAGTACTGCAAGATCAGCAGAACACCTTGAGCATAAACCAAAGTGAAAGCAAGGTGGATCTGCTAAAAGCATCTGTGTTGGTCATTTCAATGGATGCATGCTCTGCTGAAAAACACAAGTCCATGCAGGAATATGGTAACGGATAGAAAACCTGTGCAACGTTCTCTCACATTCAGCCCGAAGCATGGCATCTGATGAATTCAAAGGACAGATGAAGAAAACTACTCTTTTGTTTTAATTGGCTTGTATCCCTGAACTCAGACCTGTAAAGTAAACTAAAATGGCTGGGTTGACAAAGCTCATGTGAGAGTCACGGGTTCAGAAAAGGAAGTTTTCTTTATTTCCATCCCCATTCTGTCCAGATCTCCTCAGATTTACTACACACAGCTGGGACTGCCTTCCTCCATTCTTCAAAAAATGTGGAGATTAATGGGGAAGTGGAAAACAAATGTCCTGTTCTGAGCTGGCCCAATAAAATCTGGCTGTAAAGTTAAGCAGCTCTGTAATGGGTTTCTTCTCGACTGGAAGATTTTCATTTGGTCAAATGATATGCAAACAAAACCGTCTAACATGTGAACCATGGAACAATCAAGATTCTAGGGCTGGGTTTTGACACAAATTTCACGATTCAATTCACAAGCTTGCGATTCAATTTGATTACCAATTCGATTAGATTCAATTCAATATCGATTATTTTGTATATATATATATATATATATATATATATATATATCAGGTACAGTAAACTACATGCCAAATTTTCTCAAGGAAAAAAAAATCTCTCAACTAATGCTGTAAAATATACATGAGAGTCAGTTAGTACTAGCTACATTACTATAATATTGAAGGTTAAAACTGGTTTGTAGGCTACACAACTGCTAAAATTACACTTAATGAAGTTTTAAAATAATAAAGTTATAATTACATAATATTTCTACTTCAATTAGTTTTTTTTAAATAGGCTATAAAAACATTTAAATGGTGGCTGTCATAAAACTTGATAAGTTTATGGTCACCAAATATGAGGTAAATGTGACGTTACGTGACATTGTTTACAAGCCGTTATATAGACGTCTTTGCGCGGCTGAAACACTGATTGAGAGATTACACGAGACCGTAAGCGCTGCCGCGTCTGTTGAACTGCGCAACAGCGATCTGTCACTCCAGATTAAACAGCGCCAAAACTGCATTTATTGTTTGAATTCTGCAATACAATGAACAGAATTAAAAATCTGAGACTTTGTTTCATATTAAAAGTACCAAAGCACAATGCTTATTGCGATATATTTAATGGGAAGTGCCCTTCAATGTTCCATCCATTAATTGAAAACAGGCTAGAATAATCGATTCTTGGGATTTAAGAATTGATATCGTTCCGTAAAAATGAGAATCGATTAATATCGAGATATCGATATTTTTTACCCAGCCCTACTGTTTATAGACCTGCTTTTAGTTGCTATGGTTATTTCGGGATTGAGCATCTATTTTT
>NW_015548268.1:606566-630181 GCF_001515605.1 Sinocyclocheilus anshuiensis
GGCTAGAATAATCGATTCTTGGGATTTAAGAATTGATATCGTTCCGTAAAAATGAGAATCGATTAAAATAGAGATATCGATATTTTTTACCCAGCCCTACAAGATTCTGCTGTGAAAGTGCAGGAAAGGATCAGTGATTGATTCAAAATCAATTACAGAATCTCATTAAAGGGAAAGAAGAATCTTTCAGCTGTTTTCTATCCATTCAATAAGAGTCAGTGCAGTCCAAAATTTTCAGGCTCTGAAAATGACATAACGGTAGCGTAAGATTTTTTTTTTTAATGTTTTTGAAAGTCATCTCTTCTGCTCACCAAGGCTGCATTTATTTGATCAAAAATACAAAAACTGCATTTAATTGAAATGGTATCAACCCTCATTTCTTCCTGCGTGTCATATGACTGACATCATGCAACAACCAATGAGGTTTTATGTTACTGACATATCACCAAATTGAATTTTGGCATGCAATATCCAATATCGGTCAACAATATAGTATATCGTGCATCCCTAGAATATACCGTATTGACCCGAATATAAGACGATGTTTTTTTCTTGGAAATACATCTGAAAAAACGCAGTTGTCTTATATACAGGGTCTAGACTTTGACATGTCAATAATACACCCACAACAATAGGTGGCGCCAAATACGCATAAAACGAGTGTGCCATGAAATACGTAATGTAATGCGTGTTGTAAAGATCGCGAGTAAAAACAAAAGAAGCAGAAAAGCTTACAGCTGCATGAGTCGTGACTGTCACGTTAGCCTGATGGGACCAAACTCCCTTTGTGATTTTAAAACGTAAGACAGTACCCAGATTTGAAGACTACAGTAAGATTTAACTTCTACTGTTAATAAGATTTTGGTAGGCTACTATTAGATGGATAGCCTAAATGTCCTAATTCAGATGGGCTACCTGTTTTTTTTTTTTTTTATGGTATATCAAAAAGTGAATATTTTTTAAATGTGATTGTTGGTACATTTGACCAGTTTTTACCATACTTTCAAAACAAAAATTAAAATAGGAAAAATATGCAATATGAAAATAATTGAAGACAAAATGTGTTTTACTGAGAAAAAAACAGATTTGGTTTTTAAAAAGCCTTTTTCCAAAAGGTACATCTGGAAAAAGGGGGGTCGTCTTATAATCAGGGTCGTCTTATATTCGGGCCAATATGGTAAGTTAGCTGCCTAACTATAGGTATATTGTGTAACCAAATTAGTGACACTAACACTGAGCTCATCAGAACTTTCTGCCAGCAGCGTCCATGTGGCAACGTTAGAAATAACTCTCTAACTGTTTAAACAATGCTTCTTAAAGCCAAAGCTGTTTTAGGTCACAGGGATGAGCTGCATTTAACAGTTCATAAATTGACTAGCGATGAGAAACATAAAAATACAAACTTGCAGATACAGGTTGCTGGTGATTGAGCCACATGACTCGGAAGCCAGCATTCATAAAATCCCAATGGTCTCGTAATCGCTCTGATTGAGACTGATTCAGAAACACTAAAGCACCTTCCACTCCTTTGAAAACCTAATAGGCTTTAACTGCCCTTGACTGCGTGGCTTTGGCATACCTTCATTTCCATGGTGTCGCGTTAATCTGGTCCTGCTGCTCAAGATACGAATGCCATGAGGTAATGTGATAAAGAAACTCTAATCTCCTCACATAATACCTGCCACTCCAGAGGACTCCAGCCATCCAGCCAAAGCATGGATGTCGCATGAGTCTGTAACTAGGGCTGGGCGATAAATCAATAAGGATAATTATCACGACATATTTTTCCCTTGATAGGATGGTGCATTTACCAGTGTTGGTGAAAGTTAATTTTAAAAGTAATGCATTACAATACCACGTTACTCCCTAAAAAAGTAATTAAGGCTGGCCACACATGAAGATTTTAAGGCCGATTTGCACCCCGAACGATCAGTGACGACGTTTGCGTGGCCTGATTCGAGGCTTGTCACAAACTATATTTTTGTCCAAGAAAACCTCTATTGTGTGGTGTCACTACAATTATTTAACTGCTTCCGATCAAGACGGAGCGTCCCCAAACTCAAATCGCATCAAACATGTTTGATATTTACGACACTTGATCGGGCTCCCGTGATAGCCAATGAGAGCCAAATTCTACACGGATTTTTAAAAAATCTGCCAATACTCAGAATTTTTGGTATCGGATTGGATTGGTTCTGAAAAAATGGTATTGGTGCATCCAGTAGCGGCTAGTGCTAAAAAATTTTGGGAGGGTGCAAATAACCTGAATCACACTGTTAATGCAGACAGCACAACTGAATGCAATTGTTAAATAACCATTTAAAAAGTGACATAATAATGTATCATTACTGCTTAGCTAAAAAATGGAAGTTCAAAATTCAACTATTAAAGCATGAAATAAGATCCTACAAATCAGTGAATTTGAGTTTAATGTGGGTGTATTGTTAGTAAAGTAATCATTAAACGTGTAATCATTAAAAAAAAATCAGCCATTTATATTAATGTGATTCAGAGATGAAGGCCATAATACTAATGTTGTCCACACGAGGGAGCCACAGGATAGCAAATCATTTAAGATCTCAGTTTAAAGACTGTGAAAATGGTTCAATAAATTGACTTATAGTAAGAAACAAATTCATTATATTTTCATAAAGTTTAATATAGCCCAATACAATAAGCATGCACAAACTGTAATCTCCTAAATACTTAGACCATCTTAATTTTAATGGTGACAACATATTTGTCAAGTTGTCAGACATGACTGAATGTATGTCCAATTGAAAAAGGGACACTATATTATTTATCTACTTAAATATTGTGCATATAATAATACTTCCATAAGGACTCTAACTATATAATCTACACAAGCCATTGTGCTTGGACCGCGATGATCGCCTCAAGTTAAACTACGTTGTTTCAGTTTCTTTCGGTGTCGCTGTCCACAATGCTTCAGTGACAGGACTTTGAAATAACAAACAGGGAAAACAATAAAAGGCATGACCTACATCACATCCAGCTAGCCAACTCCGTCCAAGCTCCATGATCCGTATTTTTCTCCCTTAATTTAAATGCCTTGTGAAAGGATTTTTTGAAAAGAATAAAATCGAATTTACTTTCATCTTGGAAGAGATATCCAATCACATGAGGCCAAAATATATAAAAACGATACTGATTCGCTAAAATCAAAAGCGGGAGGGTTTGTCTGAGACAATCTGAAGCATTTTGTGATTTCGTAATTATTTTGCAATATATATTTAACTTATTTTTTACATGTTGAAGTAGGCTTCTTCACTGGCTAACTTGAAGGCGCCCCCTATTGACCAGCCGCCACTGGGTGCATCCCTAATATCGACTGATATGAAAAAAATTGTATCGTGATCATTTTTTGGTCCATATCGCCCAGTCCTATCTGTAATTAATCACTACAACAGTTTGCAATATGAGCAGATGATTTACAAATGAAATTTTACCAACGATCAATTTTCAGGTCACATTTGCCATGATGTGGTGCAGATGTTTTGTCAAATATGACTTCTATTATTGTATGGAATTCAAAAAGCTGTGTGGTTAACCCAAGACGAGGGCCTTTGAGTTCTGAAGCTGCTGGAAGGACAGACTGTGATTTGGAGTCTCTTTCTGCAGCCATGTCAGCACATTTCCAGAGCCTCTGGACTCAGACAACACCCAAGCGCAATGGCTTTCATGTGTGCAGGTCTAGGGTTGACGGCAGGGTCACGGTTTATGTGAAATAGTGGCCATATCAAGAGCAGATGGTCTGTCTGAGTATGAGGTTTATATGGTCAGCAGTCGGCCAGCTCGCAGGAAAGTTAGAAAGTAATCAGAAATCCTGAGACTGTGAACACAAGTAGTTTGTCCAAATAAGAGGGTTTTAAATGCATTCATGCTTGTCTATCTAAAACCAGACACTGAATTCACGGAATAAAGAATATAGATGATGATGTTGAATTAAAATATGGAGTCTTCGAGAGCACTAGATTTCAGTCGTATACTCGACATGTGTCAAGTATTATTTTAGCTATACAGCCCTTGCAGTGGTATATTAATGTATTTCTATTAAAACAACAATAAGATCATGTTTGGATTTATTACAGTTCGTCAATGAGAAGGTTTGATGGCAGATTTAGTCGCAGCTTCCAGCCTTGTGATGAATAAACACATATGGCTTACACTTTCACGTGAGCAGAATATCTCAATAGAGATCACTGAACTCAAACTTACATCTTGGTCTATGTTTTCAGATCATCAGCGCTTTTTCTGTAGTGCAGAGAGAGCAGATGGTTGCCAGTTTGTGATGATAAAGTAAAACACGGGGAAGATTTTAAGACTTTTAAGCTCTGATTAGGGGATTTAAACTCTTGGCAAATGCAAGCATGGAAACTCGTGAAGGTCTATTTTTCACCTCTTTTTTTGATGATGAAAATATAGAGAAATGTTTGGATATATAGTTTTTAATCTTTTAAACTACATTTTAGTCTCGTCTTTTTTTGTCAGCGATATTGCATGTTGATATAGTCACAGTTAGCGTTTAATGACATCAGTGTCATCTCGTCCTGGTCGTGAAAAAAAGGTGTCAGTTCTCGTTAGCGGATTTAGAACTAATAAGTCATACAAATTCTTACGGCAAACCCATTGACCATTTGGACAATGTGTAAAAATGACAAGGATGGTGGTTTGTCGGGTCCAGAAACACTCACAATGAAGAAACAATTCAACAAAATGCCATTATTCTTTCCTTATGATCAATGCAAAACATAAATAAAGCTCAACTGTGCATTTAAAAGAAAGTCGCCAAGCAAACACTAACTTCAAGTCTTCTTTGGATGCATCATTTACACAAAGCTTTCAAAAAAAAAAAAAAAAGTATGCATTTTGGCCATTCATTTTGCTGCATTTTGGGGGCCTGAAAAAACAAACTTTTTAAAACGAGTTTCAAAGTGCAAGTTTTTGAAAACGCTACCGTTATCTCCGTGTGGACTACAAAAATGCAAATTTGTTAAAACATCATGCATATTTCTTTAAAAAGTGACATCACCAACAAGATGCCATTATTGGGTAATTTGAGGTAAATACCTTAATCGTCTTGAGTCTGAGCTTTTGTCTGCTAGAAGGTGACATCACGGATTCAGAACAAAAGTAAATCAACAATACTTCCTCTACCGAACGCTTAAGAGGCCTTCACACTATGAAATAAATGGGAGTCACCAAGTTACACATTCATTGCACAAAAATCAATATTCCAATACAGCTTAATGCGATAGTCATGAAGGCTGCAGATTAATTAAATATATGCACTGAATGTTTCAGAGGGAAGCGCAGCACTGTGCTCATTTACACGTGTGCAGCTCATGATCCGGAGTTTCAGGGACTCAGAAGTGTCTCGATTCACAGGAACTAACCAAAGCCGCTCTGAGAAGCTGAAAAACCAGATCATGCGCTGCAAATGATGAACACGTAGGTCATATATTTGTTTGCCAATGGTTTAGCACTTGAAAATTAAGAAATTAAGACGTAAATATTACTTTACATAATAAAAAAAATCACAACTCATCATATTGTATAGTCATGAATGGGTCCAACAGTGGGTATTTGACCAAGTGGAAAGGGGTGTTTCTTTGTTTAGTTTTTTCTTTTTTACTTTATTTTGTTCACTTTGTTGTTAAACACCCAGATTTTTCCAAAATTGTTCAACCCTAAAAGGACAGATCACACATAAATAATAAATGAATAATAGTGCTGTCAAATCACGATTAATTGCATCCAAAAAAAGTTTTTGTTTACATAATATATACTTGTGTACTGTGTGTATTTATTATGAATAAAAAAAATACACAAACATTCATGTATATATCTTGCAAATATTTACACACATACATATACATATACATATACATATACATATACATATACATATACATATAAACAAAACATTCTTAAATATATACACACATGCATGTGTGTGTATTTATATATACACATAATAAATATACACAGTACACAAACATATACTATGTAAACAAAAACTTTTATTGTGGATGCAATTAACCGTTTGATAGCACTAATAAATAAATAAATAATAATAAACAATAAATAATTATAGTTTATTTTATTTTCAGTGCAGATTCACTCCCCACCAAAATCACCCCAATCATTCTAGAATTATTAATTTTACTTTTCAAAGATAGCTATTCAAGACATCGGACCAAAAATCCCGGATTACTTCATATTTCAATAAATATCACAATGTCTTTTCTTCTGTTCAGCCCTAGTCTCTGCGTCGTGTTTGCATTTCCACAGTTTGATCTCTGCACTCTGTCGCATCCCCAGTGGTTTCTGTCACTCATGTTGCCTCAATCTGGCAACTCTCATTGAAACTGAATGATTTCCGGTCGCTTTGTGTCTTCAAATCACTGTCAGTGGGAACATCACCGCAGGCCGCTTCTCATCATGAGTGACAGTTTAAAGAGCAAAGTAAGGCTGGGATGGACTAGGACATCATAGCTGCCTTACTGACAGCCTACAGCCCTTAAAAAAACCGTGGTGAAAAAGGCTTTAAAAAAATTTTCCCCGTGTACTTTCTGCCACATTACATGAATGTGTTATATGAGGGCAGCAGCACTTTATTTTCTGCCAAGTGAGCAAGTGTGTACTTTAGCTAAACATCAGCTTTTGCTCAGTTTCTCAGGGTAAAGTGCTGCTTTTCTGTGCTGCATTAATCAGCAACAGGCATCTAGAGAGAGCGCAGGTAATTAGCCTCTGACAGGAGCTAAAGCTCTTAAAGGCAGGGAATGAAAACAACATATGACTAAAAAGTCCCATCAGCGCACGCACGTTCACAGAAGGGTGAAAAAGGCTGCTGGAGTGAAAGCGGAGGCCTGTTTGTTCTGTGTCTGGGACATGCAGGAATAATGAACTCTGACATGTGACCCCGGCACGGAGCGGAGCGAGGGGCCACAGATACTGCAGAAATATCCAGGGAAAGAGCATTGCCTCATCTGAAAGCATTTACTCTGTTTTTTTAGACCTATGTCCTTTCAGCACCTCGCTTTTGTTAAACGGTGGTAATTATGCACAACACAGATCTGGTTTGCTTGACATGCCTTACTGCAGACAAATATAATAACGTCTTTACAAACAAACCCTATTACCCCAGTTTGGGCTGTAGTTCAGAAAACATGGAAAATTACACAGAATATACACGGAAAAGTTTACAAAGAACAGCATTTATTCAAAATAGAAATTGTTTCTAACAATATAATCTTTATCACTTTTTTTTTTTTTAACACGTCCTTGCTGCATAAAAGTATAAAAAACTGAACTTATTTAACTAATTATTTATTAAAGAATCCTGAAAAAGTAATCACAAAAAAAAAAAATATTACGCGGCACAACTGTTTCCAGCATTGATAATAAATCAGCATATTAGAATGATTTCTGAAGATCATGTGACACTGAAGACTGGAGTAATATTGCTGAAAATACAGCTGCGCATCACAGAAATAAATTATATTTTAAAGTATATTAAAATTGAAAACCATTACTTTAAATTAGGGCTGCACGATAAATCGCATGCGATATTTAATGCGCATCTTGTAATGTTCTTTTTAGCAACATCACATGACCCCTTTAAAAATCTTACTGATCCCAAACGTTTGAATGGTAATGTGTACATACATACACATATTATATATATTCCTTTTTTGAAAAAAAATTGTGAAAAACTCACCATTTTTTTAAAAGATACATTTCTTAGTAGTAGCACAAGCTGCACAATTTGACATCAATAATGTCAAAGTTGAATACTTTAGTGCTTTGTTCTATTCTAAAAAGTTTGTAAAAAAAGTTGTTGATGTGGCGGCGATTGGTTAAAACGACATATTTAGACAAATTTACACTAACACTCTTGGCCCAGATCATCACTGCCTCTTTCTGAAACTCAAGCACTAAAATGGCTTCAATAACAAACTTGGCTTTCACATGACATCGCCGTCACCCGCTCTGTTTCCATGGTGCACAGCAGATGTTGCCACTGGGCTTTTAGCCCCATACGACTTGAATGGCACGACAATGATGTCATGGTATCCCACTCGGCTGTTAGAGCCGGAATTTTCTGGGAAAGAAAGCGGAAAAGTGATGGGAAATACAAAGGGAAAAAAAAAATATATAAATCACGCTGCACAGATCTGTCAATCAAGCAGCGGAACTCACCCAGAAAGGAAAGAAGGAGATTGATGAAAGAAGGGTGAGAAATTCCCAGCTGATGACATGCTGTTTAAGACAACAGTGAGACTATGGTGTCAGCCATATTTACGCTGCAAACACATCCCTCCCAAATGTACGAGCTTAATTAAAAAATAACAAGGGTTCACAGAGCTCAGTACTGAAGCTGAACTGTGCAAAAAGTGTGTGATCAAACAAACATTCAGAGCAATTTTCATTTTTAAGCAAATTCTGCCTTTATTTGCTGATAATGTTCTCATCCTCCGGTCATCCCAGATGTAGATGAGTTTGTTTCTTCATCAGGTTTGGAGAAATGTAGCACTGCATCAGTGTCTCAGCAATGGATGCTCTGCAGTGAATGGGTGCCGTCAGAATGAGAGTCCAAACAGCTGATAAAAACATCACAATCTGAATCAGGAGAAAAATATGTATTATTACAGTGTACAGGAGAAACGTGTTATTATAGACTCACATTTTGGCCAGAAGCAACGGTTTGTGATTAAAAACGTCTTGATAGATTTGTTTCTCTTCTCCAGATGTTAACTGATGGACTGGAGTGCTGTGGATTACTTGTGGATTATTGTGATGTTTTTATCAGCTGTTTGGACTCTCATTCTGACGGCACCCATTCACTGCAGAGCATCCATTGCTGAGACACTGATGCAATGCTACATTTCTCCAAATCTGATGAAGAAACAAACTCAACTACATCTTGAAAGGCTTGAGGGAGAGGACATTTTCAGCTAAATGTCATTTCTGGGTGAACTATTACTTTAAATCTTTATTGTAAAATGCATAAGTGGCATGCATTTCAGTTTATAAATTTAGGGTTTTAAATTACATCTTTCCTTTTTAACACCAGCAGAACTGTAAATGGCACGCTGCCATTACCAGATCTGTGACACGGCATTAAGAAACTTGGCATTAGATGCAAGAAGATAAAACGTCGCCCAAATGTTTGAAAAATTACACTTCTCATTTTACATGGCACTCTTCCCATCAAATATCTCAGGCCTAATCTGCAGCGTGCAGAATGTGTTCCCATACATGCAAGGCAAAGACATTTGTTGATCTAAAGCATTTGGCTGCCGTCCACACACACAATGGTAGAGTACTGGTTCTGATCCGTCAGGACTGGGTGTTCACAAAGCACAGTGGCTAAGGAATGCAGTGTGGCGGCCCTGCAATTATCCACATTTGAGCATCACACAGCACTGCTCCGATTTCACCTCATACACTGAGACACATCTTTAAAGCAATAGTTCACCCAAAAATGAAAACCTGATGAAAATATACTCACCGTTAAGCCATTCAAGATGTAAATGAGTTTGTTTCTTCATCAGATTTGGAGAAATGCAGCATTGCATCAGTGTCTCAGCAATGGATGCTCTGCAGTGAATGGGTGCCGTCAGAATGAGAGTCCAAACAGCTGATAAAAACATCACAATAATCCACAAGTAATCCACAGCACTCCAGTCCATCAGTTAACATCTGGAGAAGACAAAAGCTGAAACAAATCCAGCATTAAGACATTTTTAACCAAAATACGAGTCCATAATCCATAATAACGCTTCCAGCCACACATTTGTTTAGAGCCGTTTAAATGCTGCTTGATCTGTTTAGATTTCTCTCCTGATTCAGACCAGAACACTTTTTCACTGGAGGAAGAGTTATTATGGATTATGGACTCGTATTTTGGTTAAAAATGTCTTAATGCTGGATTTGTTTCAGCTTTTGTCTTCTCCAGATGTTAACTGATGGACTGGAGTGCTGTGGATTACTTGTGGATTACTGTGCTGTTTTTATCAGACTCTCATTCTGACGGCACCCATTCACTGCAGAGCATCCATTGCTGACACACTGATGCAGTGCTACATTTCTCCAAATCTGTTATAAAAAAAATCATTAGGAGTCTCTGCCTTTCCTAATCCTGATTCGTTCCTCACTTATGTGAGGTTTTATGAATGATGCCTGTAGCTCTTTACAAGTTCAACATTTTTGCCACTCTTAAAACCTGTCAGTCTAAACCTGTTAGTCCATTCTGTAATCTAGACTATTTCCAGCATTGCGCTACATTAAATAAACGGACGCAAATATTTGCCATGTGCAATTTCTAACAAAAAAATACTCTAAACAAACATCTGGTCTAAATAAAACTACTCTCGAAACGGTCAGTGATAATCAAATACCAATAGTCTTGACTCTTGTGAGAAATAAGACTACATATACTTGGGCTAACTAGACTATAAATGGCAATATCTAGGCTAATGTGATTCTCAGAATGGAAATCAGAATCATAACTCACTGAAATCGCTCACTGAAGACTGAAAATGGTTCATCTCCACAAGCACAGGCATCAAAATAAAACCAGCTGGAGCAGCCAATCACATCCCTGAAATCCTGAGCCATTCAAGTTCACCTTTGGGAAACGGGCTGAGACATGCTGGACATGAACTAGTCACTGATTTGTCTTTTCTCTTGCTTTATTGTACTCAGATGAAATGGCTTGGTCTAAACGGTGGTGGCAAACATCCAGATAGTTGCACTTTCAAACCTCTGCCCATTAATCTTGATGTGTTTTGCAAACAAACGGATCAGATAGCCTGCTGATATTACATGTCTGAGAGTTTGTCTTGTGACTAATACAGCCGTGTGGGCTGTCAGATAATAAACCATTAAAAAAAAAAGACACTCTATTGTAACTTGTACTTTACAAGTGTTCAACTGGAGTTCAAACTTTGGTCCATCATGCAAAAGCTAAATGTCCCTATTCATCATCTCAACCAGCACTTTGTTGATATTGGACACATAAAAGTGACTTTTCTGCTAGTTTTGCACAGGCGTAAAATGCTACACAAGCCCAAATCTTTTTGTGTGTGCACTGCATATCCTCGGTACAAACAAGAGTAAGCGCAGTGAAATCAGAGCAATGTTTTCATAGTGCTCAAGTCCTACAGAGGCTTGGCAAAGGCTCGCTGATTTAAAAACCACTGAGCCCTGGCATCAACACAGTGTGCCATCAAACGGCTCGGTTTTCCAATCATGTGATCCAGCTTTAATGCACTGCATGCAAAAGTTTATTGGGTGTTTCATTAAATGTCCATATCCATGTATCTGAAAGCCATCTGAAAGACAAAGCAATGCCAAATCACACTTTAAAGCAGTGTAGATGTTAAAAACTGTGATGCATGACTTAAACTGACTGAACTGTACGCAGTGTAAGCGATAAATGCATGCACTATCCACAACGATTTGGGGAAAAGCGGAGTCTGTTCATATAGAGCAGATGGAGATCAGAAAATTAGGCTGATATGTATTTATGAACATTATTAATTACAATATATTTATTTTCATTAACAACTGAATCAGTTTGCATTGCAAGTAAAGGGTTTTCATGACTTTTTACACATTATCTTGAACTGATCCATGTAAAATGCATCAATGCAAGCCATCTAAATGACAAAGCAATGCCGAATTACACTCTGAAGCAGTGCAGATGTTCAAAATACTGTGATGCGTGACTAAATCCTGCACATGTATTGAACTGCAAGCAATAAATGCATGCAATATCCATATATAAGAATGCAGATCCATATAATAACGCACAGGGAGCCTTGAATGTATAAACGTTCAATGCACAATGCACGTTAATACAAGTAGGATATAACATGCCAAAACATTTACTAAGCATGCTTTACTTTGACCACAGCACTTATTAAAAGACAAAACATATGGCAAGACTTCAAAATTAGTACTTTTTTAAATCCAAACCGATTCAGAGTGCACGGCACATACACACAACGCATATGAAGCACATGCATAAGATAAATAAGACATAAAAACGCGCGGTACAGCTGACACACACACAAAGGTAAAGGTGCGCCTCACCTGCCCAGCTCTTTGCCGGGGATGACGTCATAGCGCTCGGTGAACGGCTCGCTCCTGACGGCGGTCCGGATCTCGCGCAGCAAACCGGAGCGGTTCTGACCGGATTCACACCGAATGCGGCTTCTGGGCTCGGGACACTCAGGAGTCATAACGGCTGCTATTAACGTCAATTCGTTTTATTGCTGTACCTACAGCCGCTTTTACCTGCAGGTGAGCAGATACCGTGCGACGAATACTATCACGCTACCTCACCTCTCGCTGAATTTTTACTTGACATTAACAACATTTAAACGTGTCTAAAATATGAACTGTTTTCATCTTCGATTAAAAAAAAGCGCTTGAGTTTGACTGCTGCTCTCCTCGACTCGTCTGCTGTCATCCGCACCGACGCAACTGAAAGCCAAGCTCAAGCTGTTCCTCAGACTTCAGTTGCCAGGGCGGTGGGCGGGAGGAGGTGGTCCTTGACGGTGACATTTGACCAATAAAAGGTGACCAATTAATTAATTAAATAATTATATATTTGAGATGGAATGACAATGGAATCGTTTAATGTTTACGGGACCTTTAGACACCCAAAGACTATTATCCTCTGTGATTTGCATTTATATTTAACATAAACATTTACCTATAATGATAAATATAATTTTTATTATATATATATATATATATATATATATATAGCCCTGATTACAATAAAATAAGAGTGTCCCTTTTCTGATTATTATTATTATTATTATTATTATTATTATTATAAGACTGCTCTTATTCTGGGCATATTTAAATATTTTTATCTCCCCATGAGAAGCAAAACATTCACACACATATTGAAGAGATTCTTCTGAGGCCCTCTAGTGTTTGGACTGTGTAAGGCTGAGAGTGAACTTTTGTGTTTATGAATGTGTGTGAACCCCATATTTAGTAAGTGAACATAATTAATACAACCTACTACAAAGAGATTGTTTATTGACATTTATGTACAAGGATTTGGGGAAAAGCAAAGTCTGTTCATGTAGAACAGATGGACATCAGAACATTAGGCTGATGTAGAGTAATTTATGTTCATAATTATATTTACACGTGTATTTTCATTAACATCTGCATCAGTTTGCATCGCAAGTAAAGGGTTTTCATATGCAATTTCATTTTTTGCCACATTATCTTGAACTCATATACAAAAGGAATATAAAATACAAAACTGCCAACAAATAAAAATGATAAAAATACATTATATCATCATCAACTGAACAGTGTACAGCAAATGGTCAGATAGTCATTTCACAAGTTCTGTCAGTGATAAATAAAACAACCTTGAGTTGACATCCTTCCAAAAAACGTTCAGAGTCATCGGGAGCATGTTTATTCCCCGGGGAATAATAAACAATAAATGCAACACAGTGATAAACACCATCATAAGAGCCTGCATGCATTAAATGATGGCCTGGCTAAACATCAGTGAAGATCCATCCATGAACTAGTTCTCTTTTGATGGTGAGGTGAGAGGCGTTTGGCCAACAAAAAATACAAATATAAAGACATAAAAGCACCACTTAAGATATTTCATACTGAATAATAAAAAAATCTGGGCATCTGGTTTTGTCATCTGTGGTTATGAACAGTAATTGTATTAATATTAGAAGACAAAGCCTGTTTGCATTTACAGTTTTACAGATACGAGCGACAAACCAACTCATATTTGTGTGACTGTCGCTATGGAAGATGTGCATCAATAAATTAAACAAATAAATTATTTAAAAAGATGTATTTTAATTAATAAAGACATACGTATAATATACAAGGTGGATTATCCGTGGCAACGCCCACAAATTTACAACAAATCACATTATACCAAGTAGGGTGATATACGTCCTTTTTCCCCCCTTGACTTCTAAATTGCCTAAAATGTCCATTTTGGCTTTGTTTTCATATTTTTTTTCACACTTGCTGAGGGCAATGACTGAAAAGTGGTTTGACCAATAGCATGCAGGCATTGTACGTATCAACCAATCGTAGTGTGCAAGAAGGCGGGATCTACAGACAACAGTCAAAGCAATGCAAATATACATACATATAATGTATGAGGACTGTAGAGAGATTGTCAATAGGAAAATAAAGCCAAAACCCAGACATTGTAGGCAATTTAGAAAAATCCATCCAGGACATGTCTGGGAAAAAGAGGACTTATGCCAATCTGGGAATGAATCCAATATCGTGCCATTGCCAGTGTCATTATTAAATGCAGCTCATCCCTGTGACCTAAAACAGCTTTGGCTTTAAGAAGCATTGTTTAAACAGTTAGAGAGTTATCTCTAACGTAGCCACATGGATGCTGCTGGCAGAAAGTTCTGATGAGCTCAGTGTTAGTGTCACTAATTTGGTTACACAATGAAGTGGCTTACATCACTATCAAGTGAGCTTCCAAGTGTGCTTCCTACCTAAAGCTTGAGCTCATATTAGTGAGAGTGAGGTGACAAACTTGAGTTTAACCATTTCTGCTCCAAAAACATAATCCGTTTTTAATGACATTATCAACAGTATTTGAGCCACGTGATTAAATCAGGCAAAACAGTTAATCGGAATCATGTAAAGGCAAACAGTTGCTGTGGTTTGGAGTTCAGCCGATGACATGTGCATTAATTTTTAAACTTTGATTTTGATTTAAAGGGACCGTTCACCCAAAAATGAAAATGTGTTGTTAATTTATCCCTCCTAAACTCAGGTTTGCTCAGCGGCTATGTTCAGAATAGCATACTAGCATACTATTCATACTATTTATGCAGTATTCATAACATGCACAGCATAAATGTTATCTGTATGCACACAATACCTAGATGATGTTTTACATATCTAGAGTATTGTATCCCATAATGCAATGTGCCTACTTAATGCAATACCAAAACTAGACTTATTATGTGATCATTCACACATTAAAATGCAAAACAACTTTTATTTCTGATATGAAAAGTGGGCGACACATAATTTTTAAACATGCAATGTAATGAGGTCGTGTGACAACTACATTGCATACTGCACTTGGAAGTGTTCATTTGTTACATATGGTTCACATACTACAGAACTTTAAATGTGGGCAGTATTAAGTACAGTATATACTGTGCAGTATTCAGTAAGCAATATGTTAGTATTCCGTTTCAAACATAGCCAGGTGTTGAAAATTACACTTTACCACGTTTTTAGGGAATATCCAATCAGAAAGGAGATGTACTGATGCCTAACCAATAGCATGATGCCAAGGACAAACATGAGTAGGATGCAATAGGCTGCAGCAAGGTTTTCATTATTGCATACATGATGCTTCTGACCCCACACTCCCACAAAGTACTACATATCTTAGATTTTAGTGCAGAAACATGCTATTTCAAGTTATTTTAAACAAAATTCTCAGATGAAGTTTAAAAAGTCTCTCATGGACTGAGTTATTGAAAATGTTTTCGCAGTAAAAAAAAAAAATTTAAAATCAAGTCTCACTTCTTCACTCCAGACCAAAGGTGCTGGTCTCCTCCACAGCGGTGAGAAGTTTCTCATACAGCACAGGGTACGACGGATAGGGAGGCAGATCCAGACGGTTGAAGCATGTGTGCGCCCTGCAGCAGACGAAAATACAGAGGTCAAAGGTCAAGAGGGAGCTTCTATCATGGCCTCTGACTAAATAGGTGAGACGAGCTCTACACTTCTGTGAGCCACTTTGCTGTAAAGTGCAGCTTTCCCCAGCAGAGCATGTGAAATTCTGTATCTGAGTGAGGCATCTGTATCCTTTCCATCACATTGGCCTTATTTAGCTCTGGCTGCTGATGCTGTGCACACACAATGACAAACTCCGAGCCGTTCTCACCCTGACAGAGAAATATGAGCCTGTACTTTAGTGCTGACAGCGCCAGGCTTTGATCCGCAGCCCCTTCTGTTTGCCAGAACAGAGAGAAATGATTTTCAAGGTGAACCACTGGATGCAAATTGAGCTTCTGAGTCTAACAGTTGGTTTTCAGGATGACACATCTCGGGTAGCTTTATTTACAAGTCTAAACAGTAAGGCGGTTTCTTTGCTGTTGTGATTGAATTGCACAGTGTGGAAGAACCATGGCAGGTAAACAAAACAGTATTTGAACAAGCTTCACACAAAGTATCTGCTTGGGTTGTCCTAAATACATCCATTATTTCTGCGTTTTGCACTCTGTGTTTTTCATTTCATGACTGTTTTGATATCAAATATAAATTGAAATGTAAGGATCTCAAAGCCCTGCTTCAATCTCATGATTGTTCATAAAATGAGACATAATATTAATTATATGAAATATAAACCATGAGCAATATGAAATGAATGTGTAATGGTAGAGAAAATCCTTTGGTTTTTAATATTCAGCCCAGGTCTTTGAGATCCTGAGTCTTTCTGTGTAGCATCTCTAATCTAGCACATATGCAAGCCATCTATATGGTAATGTGCTCCAAAAAGTTGACAAAACAAACTTTCAGCAATATATGCACATTTAAAATATCCTCTCTAGGGAAAATGCACCAAAAATATTCATAACATCACACTTTTTTCTCTAGAATGAGAATATCCCCTCCTCCTAATAGCATCTTTCAGTGACTAGCATTAGCAACTAGCCGTTCATGGTTTAGCAAGGCTAAACTAAAGCTACTGAGTCCTGCTCCACACCAGCTTCCTGTTTCAGGAGGAAGTGCCAACAAAAGAAAACTGTGCTAATTTGTCAGTTTTATTGGGTCTTTTCAGGGTTATTAGAGTTAACTAAAACTACCACACACACACACACACACGCACGCACGCACACACACACACACACACACACACACACACACACAAACATATGCCAACAAAAGAAAACTGTGCTAATTTGTCAGTTTTATTGGGTCTTTTCAGGGTTATTAGAGTTAACTAAAACTACCACACACACACACACACACGCACGCACGCACACACACACACACACACACACACACACACACACACACATATACAGTGTATATATATACATACATACTGTATATTCAGCCAGTTGCCAAGGCAACACCTGATTTAGTTAAACCTGATGTACTAAAATAGCTAGAACTAAAACAGAAATTTAAATTAATTAAAAAAAATAAACTATATTCATTAAAAAAAAAAAAAAAAAAAAAAAAAGACAAATACTAATAAATCCTTGGAAAATTGGATACATTGTTCTACCTCAGCTAGCATAGAGCTTTCCCTCTTGATGAATTAGCCTTCCTCAAGTACTAAAAAGTCATCAAGAGTTATATAAAGCTGTGTTTAGCATTACTTTGGGATATGTGTGATTCTGCAGGCAGAAAGAGTGTTATCTATAACAGTATACCTTGGTAGAGAGGTAATCTTTCCCCACTTTTCAATGCAGAAGCGCCGCAGGCCGTTGCTCCCACGGAGCACTGCGAAACCCTCGTAGGGGACACTGGACGTTCCCGTCACGAACTGCAGCAAGCGCAACCTCTGCTCATTATTGAAGCGCTCCACCGCATCCCAGAAACAACGAATCACAACGTGCCCATCATGGTAACCTGGAGGGTGATGAGGAGACTTGTGAAATTAAACACGAACATGTGGATGTTCAGTGCATTATGAGGCTCTGTCTAAAACATAGAAAGCTGTCGACTGCCTACACAGACAGCTAATTTCTAAGGTAGCGTCCTAACTCCTCAGGAGAAGTGCAGAAGAGATTCCAACAGAGCAGGAATATGTCCAATCTTGCTCCGGGAAGGACACTTTCTCGCAGAGTTTAACTCCAACACACCTGCCGGGAAGTTTCTAGGTTCGCCCCCTATTCCCTCATTCACTGTTCCCTACATTACTTCACTTTAATACACTGAATGAGTGAATGAAAACAAGCGAACAAAAAGCACTGTGGATGGCATCTTTGCAGGAATCAATTCAGAATCAACTCTACAGTGCACAGTTGTACATTCGTTATTGAAGTGCATTATAGGATTGAATAAGTGCACTCTATATGGTTTCAGACGCTACTACAAATGACTGAACCCTCAAAAAGTGCACTATAAAGGGGGTGATTTCAGACAAAGTCCTAGTGATCCTCGAGATCTTAGGGGCTTTCGCACCGGGTAGTTATAGGAACTCGTTTATAGGAACTAGCCACCAGGGCAGTCCCCGAGATCTAAATTTTCCCCTAGGGCCTTATTCCTGGTTGCATTTGCACCGGAATTAGGAACATTGAAGTGACGTAAGCCAGCCAACAAGCATGGTAACAACGTCAACAACTGAAGGATGAAGGATGGAGAAATGCCTGGACTTCGGCGTCGATCCATCTATTGCTGTTTTTCATGTTCATGGAGTTAGTTTCTGGAGTAAGTTTATGTAAACTCTGTGTTTACATGGCTTTTTAAAAATGGCAGGTGCCGGTTTTTAGTATGGCATGCCTTCAGCCAACCAACATTCACTTACATCACTGGTAGTTTCTATTGTGTTGGGTTAGACCCTACTCTAAAGTAGGGGCTAATTTAGTCCCCCCAAAAAGCATTCTTATAACTAAAATCATTCCCAGTTCATGTGGTGCAAACAAGTCAAAATGCAGGTACTTCCACCAAGAGTTACAATATAGGAACTATGAAAACGTTCCTCCAGTGCCAAAGCCCCCTTTGATTAGCTGGTTCAGGTGTGTTTTATTGAAGCTGGAGCTAAACTTTGCAGGAAAGTGGCCAATCGGGAGCAGGTAACAAGCTTATTTAAAGTAGCTAAAGTATAAGAAGAAAAGAAAATGCGTATCTGAATGTGCATAGGCTGTACAGGAAAAGTCAACAGAAGACTCCAGAGATTCAACCGAGGTTATCTCGACACCGTGAAACCACAACCACACAGGGTTATATGAAATTCTACAGGGGTCACGCTTTCAGTGTTATGAACTGCAATCTAAACAGATGGGATACTTGTTTTGGCATTAGCTGTGGGATACAATCCTGTAGACCCTCCATAGTAATTCACAGCAGAGGACCTGAAAGAAAAGTGAGACCACTCCACATGGAACAAATGCTAGCCTGAACAATCAAGCTTCTACTCACTGATGAAGACCACTTGAGCATTTCTCTTCAGTAATGAATGATTCATTGATCGTTTTTGCAGCAAAATTGACAATATTACCCAGCAGCTGCCATTAATTTTTAAAGACAAAGCAAGCATTCGCTCACCCCCTCTATATTCTGTATTGGATCTCCAGTCGTTCAAATCGATCTCGGCCGTCCCTGCAATGACCAACTCCAGCTCACGAGCATCGAACACTGAAACCAGGCGGGAGTCTACGACCTGCATTGTAAAGGAACAGTTTATATATGACATTCAAATCACCTGAATCGGATTAGTAAGTAATTGTTTAACTAAACCGTTGTGTTAGTGAAACTGCTATTCAAGCTAACGTACCTCATAGAAACCTCTTACAAGGGCTTCGGTCTGCTGCATAACTCCCCTCTCCACCCTCCATCTAGCCATGCGCTCAATGTATTCCTTCTTGTTCTTCTCCGTCACTTGGATATTGGAGCCTCCCGACTTCAGTTCCCTTTCTATCACCTGCAAATGACATGAAAAGTTTTAAGGGTTGGTACAAACCTTTGTCGCACCAGAATGTTTGCAATTATTAGTAACATGGCACCTAAAAAAGCATGGATTCATCCTGAGCCACTTTTTTGTTGTTGTGTGTAATGTTAAAATATTTATCCCAAGCCAGGCGTGTCCAAATCTGCTTCTAAAGGGCTAACGTTCTGTAGAGTTTAGATCTAACTTATCCTAACACACCTGCCTGGAAGTTTCTAGTGATCCTGAAGACACTGATTAGCTAGTTCAGGTGGGTTTAACTGAGGTTGGAGCTAAACTCTGCAGGACGGTGGCCCTCCAGGAGCAGGATTGGACACCCCTGAGGTAAACCATTGATGAGTTGATCTCCCGAGTGTAAACCAGTGTTTCCCAACTCTGGTCCTGGAGCTCCCATTGTGGTTGTGGTTGCAATGGAATTGAGAAACACTGGTGTAAACAGCGTGGCTTGGTTTGCATTGGTGACCCCGACGTGCCAACTTTTCCAACATTTAGTACAATGTGGAAAACTGGTAAACAGGTTTGGCTTGCTATATGTAATGCCTGAGCATCAATTTTCTTAATCATTGATCATTATTATTGTTGGTATTTTGTTAAGACACTAGGGCTGAAACGATTAGTCGACATTATCGACAACGTCAACAACGACAAATATTTTTGTTGTCGAATAGTCGTTTGATCTCATATGACCTAATGTAAGGGCCTGCAATAACGCAGTTTGACCAGTTTGTGGCGCTGTAGAGCAAGACTGTAATTCAGCCCTCCTGGATGTAACCTAATAGAAATAAACATGCTTATGAGACGTGCAAATGAAGATGAACCAGTAGAGTGTGGGAAAGTTTTATAAAAATGCAAACAAAAAATGTTGTCATTTGTACGGCTATGATATACTGATGGCAAAGTTATTTTTCGTTCTTCTGTTAGGGGTAAAAAGAAGTTTGATATACGCAAGCAGGGGTTTACTGTTTGCGAACACCTCGAATCTACTGAGAGCGGCATTTAGATGAATATGTAAGCATGCTGCATGCTTTCCCCTCAGTAACAAAATAAACAAAAAATGACAGCGTGGGAAAACAGCAGTTAATAAAGCATCTGATCATAGCGATGTGGATATGTTTGAAGCAGCTCTGCAGTCACATTATGTTTATTTATATACAGGGGCGCACATATGTGGTACGCAGGTGCGGATGTGCGACCAAAATAAAAATTGCACTGTGTAAATAAGTTCAGATCGCTCATTTGCATACCGACATGGTTGACAGCTGCAAATGCACAATTACAATTTTAGATCGACAAAATGTGTTACCTTATAAGATTTCTATTCGAACTGAAAGCATAAAGCTAGGTTATCCGCTGCCGGATAATGCAAAGCACAATGCAAAACTGCAAAACTGCTCTTCACTCGGCAGCGCATATACTTACTTGCCGGCAACCCGTCAAAATAAAAGCTTGCTGATTTTAAGTTTGAAAATGATGAAAATTCATATATAAAAAAGTCAATATTATCATTTTGTATTTAAGTTTACCCCCCAATAATATTGTATTTTTTATTTAATACTCCCTTTTTATATTAAAATATAATAGTATTATCACACTTTATTATTTTGTTTATTTACTTTTTTTTATTTTTTTATAAAGTGCAATAATATTATTATCACTATTATTATTTTTTTATAGTTATATTTAATGGGTCACACTATGTGCAGTGTGAGGACCAAACCAAATATCCATGTGCTCTTTTGAGAACCAGGCTGAAAGACTTATGTGCACCCCTGTTTATATAGCACTTTACACAAAAGCAAGCAGCTTTACAGTATTTACCATTAAAAAACAGTGTCAGTGTTGCTTTCAGTTATAATTAAAACTTCATATTCTGCTATAAAGCAACTCTATATGTATGAATGTGTATAGAATATGTATAACTCAATATTTTAACATTGTAAAAGCTGAATAATTGATCAAAGCCTACTGATTAATCTGTGAAATAGTTGACGACTAGTCGATTAATCAGTCTAGTAATTGTTCGATTAATCTATTACCAAAATAATAGATTAAAAAAACCTCCTTCAAGGTGTTTCTGAATTATCCAGCACCTGTCCGAAGACCTCCTCGTTGACTGTAAAAGTCAGATCCAGGATATCCGTGATATCGTTGTCCTTCATCCACTGTAAGCTCTGGTGGAACTCCTCATCCAGGTATTCCAAATCACTCAGATCTGTCACTCTATGGACCACACAATACAGACATCCAATCAAAATCCATCATTCGAAACTCACTTTATGATGTCATCTCCACTGCAAAGAAGCTTTGAGACTCACAGTCTGAGCAGGGCCTTGTAGAACGGTCGAGTGAAGAAAGCATCCAACAGATACTGGTGGATCAGAGCCAGACCCAAAATACGGCCACTGAAACGGAACCTGTGAGGGTCCAGCAAAACATTTATCCATGTCATAATATTCTGTGCATGCTCCAATATAACACAGATCCTGTTTTTGAACCAATTATAGGCTTTTAAAATGTTCTACCTTCTGGATAGGGCTTGAAAGTCAGACATTGTGACTTTGGCCAGCATTTAAATTCAATTAAAAGTTGTGAATCTGAAAGCTGATGTTCACGAGACGTGTCCTCTCCTTGGATGAAGTTCAAGGAAAATGCTGAGAATTTGTCTTTGTATTTAGTTTTGTAACTCTATAATTTACTCAACAAGAGGCAGTCGAAATCCCGAAATAAGAGACAAAACAAAGACGTAGCGTGACCGCTTATGACCAGAAGGCATGCGATTCCTCAACCGCATGCCACATCAACCAGAGAACTACAAAGCTGAACTTCAAAAACATTCCAACATTCCAAACAGCAATAATTAGAGATAAAGAGAGATAGTAAGGTAGAAAACGGAAGATCTCTCACCATTCCAAATGGTTCTCTACAAATGCAGACATGGGGCTGATCTGCACCGTATACGTGTCATTGGCTGAGTACTCAAACAGACCGTAGTAGGGGTTAAACAGCTCCTGAGACAACAGGAAGAAGAACTCCCGCGATGGGCCGCTGTAATCCAAACTATGGGGAACGTGAATGCAACATTTTAGATCAGTTAAGATTCCAAATTTAGGTTTGTATGTCTGGCAATAGCATGCATGTGAATGAGAACACAGTCGACTGACCCTTCCTCCCCTACAAAGGTGATGAAGAGCTTGTTTCTCTGGAGCTCTTTGCGTGAGTAGGCCATTACTTGATTAAAGGTGCCCTCCAGTAGATGTTCCCTTCTGATGATGAGCCTTAATAGCAACACAAAATTAAACCAAATCAAAATGTAAAATGTAAAATCTATCTATCTATCTATCTATCTATCTATCTATCTATCTATCTATCTATCTATCTATCTATCTATCTATCTATCTATCTATCTATCTATCTATCTATCTATCTATCTATCTATCTATCTATCTCTCTATCTATCTATCTATCTATCTATCTATCAGGGGTGTTGAAATTAATCGTTGCATCGATGCAGTACTAGACCATAATCGATTATAGCCTACACTGTAAACAAAATCTGTAGTTTTAACAAAATAATTTTGGCAGCTGTGGTTGCCAGAATAATTTTGTAAAAAATACAGAAAAACTGTAAAAACATTTACAGAACAAACTGTACATTTTACAGTATAAACTGTAATTTACAAACAAGAGAATTTGAGTGTAAAGTAGTAAATTCAACAATGCACACTGCTACTAAAATCTGTTTTGTGTCTTTAACAAATGTTGACAACCACCACAATAATGCAGGTGGTAAAAGAGACAGCAATATGACAAATCAGTTCATCACAAGTAGCTTTTCCACAAGCTGGAGTACAGTGGGTACGGAAAGTATTCAGACCCCCTTAAATTTTTCACTCTTTGTTATATTGCA
>NW_015548268.1:630196-630524 GCF_001515605.1 Sinocyclocheilus anshuiensis
TTAGCAAATGGCTGCAATATAACAAAGAGTGAAAAATTTAAGGGGGTCTGAATACTTTCCGTACCCACTGTACATACTAACAGAAGGTGCATTCACGCAAACACTAAACACCATCATGGTAACACACATGACACTTAAATAATGCAATAAACATTCATTAATCAACCGAAGATGTAACATAAACCCAAATGTACATAACTGATGACAAAACTATTAAGAAACATGATTATTTCATCACAAGTAGCAATTCCTCGAATCAAGTTCAAGACATTGATGCTTGCATATAGAACAGCCACAGGCTCAGCACCCGCCTACTTCCACTCACTAC
>NW_015548268.1:630562-631067 GCF_001515605.1 Sinocyclocheilus anshuiensis
TAAATCAATGTATGGGAAACACTGGTAATGTATATCGAAATATCGGAAATGTGTTTAAAAATCATATCACCGTTATCGAAAAGAATTATATCACGATACATATTGATATTTAATTATTGTCCTGCCCTATGTTACACCTCTCTTTATCTCCTTGCACTGGCTACCAGTTGTGGCTCGCATCAAGTTCAAGACATTGATGCTTTCATATAGAACAGCCACAGGCTCAGCCCCCGCCTACTTCCACTCACTACTACGAATCTACATCCCCTGCAGAAGTCTGAGATCCACTAGTGAGCGACGCCTCGTGGTACCATCACAGAGAGGCTCAAAATCACTTTCCAGAACATTCTCGTTCACCGAACGATCTTCCCGGTCTCGAACATGAGCGATCTTCCCACCCCTATCCGGAATTCTGAATCCCTGACAATTTTCAAGTGACAGCTGAAAACTCATCTCTTTCAAAGCTACTTGACTTCATCATCATCATTATAAAAAAAATAAATAA
>NW_015548268.1:631077-640658 GCF_001515605.1 Sinocyclocheilus anshuiensis
AAAGCGTCTGCAAAATGACTAAATGTAAATGTAAATGTATTTAAACAAAATACAGTTTTTTACTGTAAATTATACATTGATTTGTTCTTTTTTACTTCTAAAAATTGTACAATTAACAGCATTTTACTATAAAATGACATGAAATGTCTGGTTAAATCTTTTACAGTTTTTCCCTCTATATAGTACGGGAACTTACTGTTAACCTATTAACAGTTTTTTTTTCGGTAGCGTTTTTACAATATTGTTCAGTTTTTACAGTGTACTGACGTCATTTGCATATGCTCTTGTCACACCCACTATTTTTAAATCCGAGATCTGGGCACATTTTGGAAAAACCAAGCTTAGTGCAGGAAAAACATGCTCTGAATCGATTCTGAGCATGGCCTTTTCCTCCATATGGCATGTGTGTGCACTAGAGACAATTGCGGCGGGGTTACTGTAAATTATACATTGATTTGTTCTTTTTTACTTCTAAAAATTGTACAATTAACAGCATTTTACTATAAAATGACATGAAATGTCTGGTTAAATCTTTTACAGTTTTTCCCTCTATATAGTACGGGAACTTACTGTTAACCTATTAACAGTTTTTTTTTCGGTAGCGTTTTTACAATATTGTTCAGTTTTTACAGTGTACTGACGTCATTTGCATATGCTCTTGTCACACCCACTATTTTTAAATCCGAGATCTGGGCACATTTTGGAAAAACCAAGCTTAGTGCGGGAAAAAAACATGCGCTACAGACAATCGCGGCAGTCTTCATTGCACAGGATAATGCACTTATAACTTATGATAACACACTTACTTGATTTTTCCTGGTCCCTGGCCGTAGCCTTTAGCCTCCAGCTTCCTGTAAAAATTGCGAAGCTTTGCCTCAAAGTCTCTGCGGTACGGAGCAGGCGCTCTGGCCCTCTGCAAGCCTGTCAAAATACATAATACCGCTGCATATAATTACACACTGGTCTATATTTGAACATTTCCTTATTTGAAAATGTCATACAATATATTCAAATGAAATAAAAGTGGGCAAAAGCCAAAGAAAAGCTACATTTAGCATTACATTTCTGGGTGCCTCAATATGAAACAACAAAGCAAATGGAGCAGGGATGTCAGCACCATGCTGTAAAATAATTTGACTTATACTCTGAGTTTCTCATCAAGCACTAGCTATCACAAGCATGCCGAACAGGTTCTGAAAGAACCGTCCTGACGCGAGGAATGACCTGTGATTTGTTTAAACATGAGGGAAGTGGTAGACTGGCCAGATTGCAACCGCAAGCACACTGAAGAACTGATGCGGGGAGTGATTGCTCTCGCTGCGTTATAGGGAAAAGGCTTTGCTGGGTTTTGGCAAGCGGCGCTACACACAAGAGACCGGCTCATGTTTCCACAGACTTTTTAAAGAAAGCCTTAGAAGTCAGTATGTGGATGTTTGTTACTGAGCATGTTTTATAAGATCCTACGATAATAATCTGGGTAAACAACACAGTTAGATCGTGTCTTCAGCATTTGAAATAGTTGTCCATTTGTAGCTTTTAATTCACGTCTTTTAGCTTTGATGCACTCTATCTGCTTGTGTTATTCTAAAAGTTTTCTAAAAGCACTTGTATAGTCTTTCTGAAAATACTGATTCCTCATCTTGAATACACAGCTGATTTTTGTTGGTTGCTAGAACTAGCAGTAGTTTCAAAGCTAAACTAGGGGAATCATTTTTGTCCAACTAAATGAGCCTAAACAAACCCAATGATGAAAGTCTTGCTTTTACAAAGTAATATGATCATACCCGGTGAACTCTGAGGCGAGGATCCGGGAGAGCAGCGTGGAGAGAAGCTGAGGCCGGGGTGGAAAGAGTGAGATGGGATATACGACATGATCTCCTCATCAAAAAGACTGAATGACAGAGAGGAAAAAATATTAGAACGCATGCAAAAACATGTTTTTATATTTGTATTTATTTTTAAATATTGCATAATTAATACAAATTAAACATGTCAAAAATGAATTAATAAAAAATAATAGCTAAATAGCTGAACATTCTGTTTACTGTTTAGTTTAAATTGTTAGTAAATTGTCACTGTACCTTAACAGCATGACCAGGTCTGCGTCACAGGACAGCTTTTCAACGCCCTGAGGACCTTCAGTTCTGATGTAATGGATTTTCTCCCTGAGAGAAAGCATGCACGGAGCACGTAAACATCCACACAATCTCACATTTCCACTTTCCACACTGAGTAGCTTTTAAAAGGTCTGAACAAATGGAATGTTAATTGTTTTTAAGAGTAACAGTAAAGCACGTCACTAGTTTAATAGAATCATAGAGCACATTCAGGAATGCTTGGCGCGCTGCATTAGTGCCACTGTTAATGCACAGTTAACAGTTAAATGCTGATTCACTGACACAAACTTTGTTTTCTACATGCATTAACAATGTTTCATGCATCTTTATTGTGTCAGACTGTAACTCTATTGCTTTATGAGCTTAACACTCCAATGTTAGTCGTAACTCAGTGATATTTTAGCATTTATAGTATTTATTAATATTTTGAATTGGCTTTTATTTTTATATTTTCAGATTTCATTTTAATTTTAGTTTAAGTTTTAGTAATTTTGTTTTCTGATTTTGTCATTTTTATTAGAATCTTTTTTTTAAATTTCAGTTTTAGTAATTTCAGTACTTCAATGAACTTATTTTATTTCATTAATTGCAAAGGATACATTTCATTGCTGTTAATATTCTTATTTAACTTTAATATATTTATATTTCAGTTTTAGTTTAATTTTATTTTAGTTAGCAGCCAACATTTCTAATTATCATTATTGTTTTTTTTTTGTTTTGTTTTTTATTTCAACTAATATTTACATTTTATTTTATATCAGCTTTATTTTGTTTAATTTTGACATGTGTTTTCGCCATTTTTATTAGTTTATTTTATATTTCAATTGAGCAATTTATTTATTTCAACTTTTTGTTTTAGTAATTTTAGTACATATTTTATTTCTGTCAATGGTCAAGGCAACATTTATAATTTTCATTCATTCATTCATTGAATTTTCATTTAATGTTTTCCATCTAATATTTGTATTTTATTTTTTATCAGCTTTATTTCAGTTTTTAGTTATAGAAATCCTAGTAACTTTAACTCATTTTATTTCTGTTAGTGGCCAAGGCATCATTTCTAATTTTTATTTCAATTTTTCCAAGTTAAATTTTTTTTCATTTAATATTTATATTTAATTAATTTAATCTTTATTTATATTAACAGCAATCATTTTTATTAGTTTTTTGATGACAATAATAGCACTGGTTCCACTTAAATGAGTCATAATGGATTTATGTATCTCTGTACTCCCAGAATAAACTCCCAGAATGCAACAGTTTTTGCTTGGCATTAAACGACTGTCATGTTCTGCTCACCGTCATTTAGCATGACATATATAACAAAAACAAGTGTGCTTGAGGAACTCTAAGTTAATAATCCAACACTACTGATGATGAGAGACGGCTCACCTGAGTGTGTGATTCCTGGCGAGACTCGGCTGTCGTTCCTGCAGCAGGTCCAGTATGTTCGGTTGCCGCAGGAAAGCCACAATCTTATCATTGTAAGCTGAGGGTCAAGAAAACAGATGAAAGCATAATAAAGAATGATTGAAAGTTCATATTGAACGCATAAGACTGTATTATGAAGACTCCAAAATAGGTAGAGCACAAACAATAATATGCTCAAAAAAGTACAATAAAACAGTAAAACTGTGAAATATTATTAGAATGTAAAACAGCTGTGTTCTATGTGAATCTCTGTTAAACTGTAATGTATTTCTGTGATGCGCAGCTGTATTTTCAGCATCATTACTCCAGTCTTCAGTGTCACATGATCTTCAGAAATCATTCTAATATGCTGATTTGCTGCTCAACAAACATTTCTGATTATTATCAATGTTGAAAACAGTTGTGCTGCACAATATTTTTGTGGAAACTGTGATACATTTTATTTTTCAGGATTCACAGATGAATAGAAAGTTCAGAAGAACAGCATTTATTTGAAATAGAAATCCTCTGTAACATTATAAATGTCTTTACTCTCACTTTCCATCAATTGAATGTGTCACTGATGAATAAAAGGATTTTTTAGTATAGTTTTTTTCTTTGATTCTGTAGGTTTGACTGACCTAGAGGCACTGAATCGGGCTGGTATTGATTCCTGACAGCTGATATTAAACCGTTTCCAGGTCTGCTGAGCAGAGACACTCCTCTGTTTCGGGACACTTCTGATGCCTGAGACACAACACATAACATCAGCAACATTACAGTCATGGCTTGAAATCTGAGAGCATTTGCATGTGTGTGTGTGTGTGTGTGTGTGTGTGTGTGTGTGTGTGTGTGTGTGTGTGTGTGTGTGTGTGTGTGTGTGTGTGTGTGTGTGTGTGTGTGTGTGTGTGTGTGTGTGTGTGTGTGTGTGTGTGTGTGTGTGTGTGTGTGTGTGTGTGTGTGTGTGTGTGTGTGTGTGTGTGTGTGTGTGTGTGTGTGTGTGTGTGTGTGTGTGTGTGTGTGTGTGTGTGTGTGTGTGTGTGTGTGTGTGTGTGTGTGTGTGTGTGTGTGTGTGTGTGTGTGTGTGTGTGTGTGTGTGTGTGTGTGTGTGTGTGTGTGTGTGTGTGTGTGTGTGTGTGTGTGTGTGTGTGTGTGTGTGTGTGTGTGTGTGTGTGTGTGTGTGTGTGAGAGAGCAGGGAAGCTTCTGGAAAAGCTATGTGCCGAGAGAAATGGCTGCACCTCTCCGGCACTGTAGCTGCGCAGTCTCTGTAAGTGTTGTCTGTGTGTGAGGTGACTCGGCAGACGTCCGTTCTGAAGGGGAATCCTGGGGTCGATGAAGGTCGTCGCACGACTGTTGTGGTCCACAAAGAACGACTACCACAGCAAAAGATCACACACAAACATGTCATTAATCTGAATGTAAACACTAAAGCAGTTTCACGTTATGCTAGTCTACCCGTTATTATTTTCCATAAGTACGCAGCGGCTCATCGATGGGGAGCAGTGCTTGTGTGTATGAAGCCGTTCTGAAGCAGTGGTTGTGTATGTCTGGATGGAGCAGCTCACCTTGCCCTGCGGGTCTGTCTTGATCTCCCAGCCTCTCGGGAGCTCCAGCTGAGTATCGGCGAATTTGTTGAGGAAAGTGACAAAGTCACGGTTGTGCTGATATCGCTCAAAGTTGTGAGCATCTCGCCGTATTTTCAGAATCATGTGCTTCAGGCAGGTGCTGTTAGTAAAAATCCGATACGCACCCTGAGGAGAAAAAAAGACAGGTGAGTGTGTGTGTGTGCATGTTTATGTGGTTTATGAGGACACAAATTTGTATAATGACATTGGTATGACATAGGTATTACAACGAGAAGGTGATTTATGAGGACATTTTCAGTGTCCCCGTAACTCAAAAGGCTTATAAATAAAAATAAAAATGCAGAAAGTTTCCTGTGAGGGGTAGGTTTAGGGGTAGGGTTGGTGTAGGGCAATAGAATATACGGTCTGTACAGTAGAAAAACCATTACGCCAATGGAGAGTCCCCATTTAGATAGCTAAGTAAACGTGTGTGTGTGTTTTAAGTAACAAGTTAGAAGACTTTCTAGTTGAAGGCCCCAGTGTATTTAACAGAAGTTCAAACATCTAATGCAAAGTCATGCAGTTTTCTTGTCATGGGACAAATTTCAACATACTGCTCAAGGTATATCAGACACATAAACATGCGGTAAATGATGCAAAACAGGACTTCGATTAGCAACACCAAGACTGCTGTTGTTCATAATATGCGCTGATATCGAGGTGTGGTCACATTTACCGTTGCTTGGCAAAGGCTGGTGAGTGTAATCGTGTCATTTCAATAGGAATCCGCATCTTCATGATGTGTATGAGTGAGTGAGTGTGTGTAAGAGTTTGTGTGTGTTTGTGTTTTTATGTTTTGTTGCAAAGGATTTTACTCAGCCCACAATTCTGTCATATTTGGGTTTTAGGAACTAGAACGTTGATTATGACAATCAGATTAATGCATATTCTTGTGAATGTGCATCTGATCTGATATAGTGAGTATTCCGGTGTTATCAAACCGAACACACACAGAGAGACTTCAGTATAATCGTGAATTTTCAATCAGTGCCATGTATTTTTGCGAGTGAGGTCTGTGTATGTGACCTGCATGAAATAACTTGAAACAGAATAAAGAGCACAACACAGACACAGAAAAACAACAACAACAAAAAACATTTGTCCCATCTTGTGAAGAAGTGTACAGGCACTCGAACCCAAACATCCGCTCCCACAGATCCACTCCTGTCTCCGCACGCTTTATCTTTGACTTGTTAATTTCTGTTATCTGTCTGCTTTGCTATTGCAGGGCAGCAGGAGTGCTTATGGGATCAATAAAGAAGGAATCTGCAAATAGTTCAATCAATATCACCCTTCAACTAAAGTGCAATCTACTTGATCAGTGTCCGTTCACGAAAGCTGAACTGATCGCAGTATCATCCTCACAGCACTCCTGTGTCTGCATTCACTGAAGCAAATAAAGCCACTTTCATTTGAGTGAATTCAGTGCACTGGCTACAAATGGTTTGAATCCGCTTCCTGCAAGACAAACCACAAGAATGCACATGAAAACTTCTCATTGTGACTTACGTAGTTAGCATGGAGGACAGTGAAGAATTCTGGGTGCGCCACAAACTTCACGGCTGGAGACTGGAGCAGCAGTGTGACGCTCTGATTATTCACAGGAGATGAAGGACCTTCCCTTCGCTGATCTACAAACATTACAGACACAAATAATGTCTTATTTAAAGGAATAGTTCAGCCGAAAATGAAAATTTGCTGAAAATGTATTCAACCCTCAGCAATGGATGCTCTGCAGTCAATGGGTGCCGTCAGAATGAGAGTCCAAACAGCTGATAAAAACATCACAATAATCCACAAGTAATCCACAGCACTCCAGTCCATCAGTTAACATCTGGAGAAGACAAAAGCTGAAACAAATCCAGCATTAAGACATTTTTAACCAAAATACGAGTCCATAATCCATAATAACTCTTCCTCCATTGAAAAAGTGTTCTGGTCTGAATCAGGAGAGAAATCTGCACAGATCAAGCAGCGTTTAAACAGCTCTAAACTAACATGTGGCTGGATTTTGATGAGAGAGACAACAGCAGATGCACTTTTTCACTTTTTACTTGTGGATTATTGTGATGTTTTTATCAGCTGTTTGGACTCTCATTCTGACGGCACCCATTCACTGCAGAGCATCTATTGCTGAGACACTGATGCAATGCTACATTTCTCCAAACCTGATGAAGAAACAAACTCATCTACATCTCAGATGGCCTGAGAATGAGTGCATAGTCAGCAATTTCAGCATTTCTGGGTCAACTATTCCTTTAAGCTTGGAACAGTAAAGAATTGCTAATAAATACATGCATCCAAGTTGGAGTTTATAAAATCACTTCTTTTGGGTCTATCGCTTTCTACAAGTATTTCACCTTCTGGTTGAATTATAAATGGAAATACATACATTTTAACTTAAAGATCTATGACACCTAATCTGTTCTCTGGCAGCTTGTCTGCTAACACCTCTTCTGCTCAAAACTCAGTTTATTCTCATCAAACAGCATCTGAAAGAAAGGCCCACCTGCAGCTTGTGGTGTGGATTCACTATCTGTGTCTCCACCGCTGTTTCTCTCAGATACACGAGCAGCCGGTTCATCTTCTGTGGCCATCGTCCTCTGGATGTTCTGATACCTGGTGACAAAACCATCATGCTCAAATTATCATCGTTCTTGATGCAAAACAATGTGCTGTTTATACAGTACATCATAAAATGAAGAAAACTTATGAAAGGCATCATGTTGTTACTTCCAACCTTTGTAGTTTTTTTCGTGCATTGTGACAGTGAGGTCAGAGCAGTGAAGAGTCTCTGTTTGCCTAAAGTAATATTCATAAACATTTAGGAAAGGCTTGTTTTCTTTTTGATAATTTGAGCTACTTGCATGGTATTTCAAAATGACCAACAATTAATCATTCAAACGTTGCTACTACCATTCAAAAGTTTGAAGCTTGAGGTCAATATATATATAAAATATCTGCTTTGCTCACTAAGGCTGCATTTATGTGCTCAAAAATATTGTGAAATATTATTACAATTATCTGTGTTCTATGTGAATATCTGTTAAACTGTAATGTATTTCTGTGATGCGCAGCTGTATTTTCAGCATCATTCCTCCAGTCTTCAGTGTCACATGATCTTCAGAAATCATTCTAATATGCTGATTTGCTGCTCAAGAACCATTTCTGATTATTATCAATGTTGAAAACAGTTGTGCTGCACAATATTTTTGTGGAAACTGTGATACATTTTATTTTTCAGGATTCACAGATGAATAGAAAGTTCAAAAGAACAGCATTTATTTGAAATATAAATATTTTGTAACGCTATAAATGTCTTTACTGTCACTTTTGATAAATTTAACATAAAACCCCATTTACTCCTGTTAGCTGTAGTGTAACACAGACAGATTCAGCATGTGTGCGTCCTGTAGGTGGCAGCATCAGCTCAAATATACTTGAAGCAGTTTTTGCTCCAACCTGGTCAATTCACTAGCATGACAACAAAACATTGAGGAAATACTCACAACGCTTCTATAAAGCCATTACTGAACTGCATCATTATTAAAAGAATGTTTCATCTACACTGATTAAAGTCTGCAATAATGTACTAATACAGAAACTATTCTACAGGGCTATAAATAAGCAGTGTTGGGAAGGTTACTTTGAAAATGTAATAGGTTACAGATTACAAGTTACCCTATTTAAAATGTAATAGTAGTGTAACTTTTTAAATTACTTTATTAAAGTAATGTAACTGATTACTTTTGATTACTTTTTGATTACTTTTCTAAATTTCTAATGAATGTTTTCAACTGTTAATCATTTTCAAACATTTACACCATGCAGCGTTAACCTTACGGTAGTGCTCAACACTGATTACTGTCAGACTTTCAAAATCCTTCAGCACTTGAATTAAGATGATAATAACTGAACACATCCACTACAAAATCAGACTTTAGTACCGCCTTTTACTTTGAGATTGATCTGAAGTTCAATGCAGATTTAAAATCATAAGAAATAATTTACTGATACTGTTTTTGAAACCAAATCTTCACATAACTACAGGAAACACTGCATCTAACAATGCTTTGAAAAAAAAAAACAGTTAATTGAAAAAATAAAATAAAAGCATATACATCAACCCAAATATGGTTATAACAATAATAATAATTAATTAATAATAAAGAAATTGTAAAATGCTCATGAAGTGACCCAGAGCAGTTCTAGAGATTATGTTTGTTTGTTCATGCACTCATATATATTGAGATGGCTGAAAAGACCACGAGCGATACACATGCACGCTTAAATGAAACCGCGCATCTGCACCATTCATTTCCACGAGGTGCGGATTGGGAAAATATCCTCCTGAGAACCAGAAATAAAAAGCTTTGTGAATTTAGTATTTTTTCATGTCATTACATTGTTTAGAGCATAAGAAAAAAT